>NC_073630.1:121258958-121569479 GCF_029407905.1 Bubalus kerabau
GGGGCCAGGGCGTGAGGGTGAGTGCATCAGTGACCGGGGCGTTTCCTCAGCCCGGAAGCTCAGGTTGGCCCGGGACCTCCGTGCTGGCCACCCGCTTCCCACCCCCACGACTTCCTCTTGGGTTTTCACGCTCCATGTGCTGAAGTAGCTTCCTGAGAATGGGCTCGGGGACTTGATTTTGTAAAACTTTGTGTGTCCAACATACCCTCCCGGTCTCGTGGGCAGGTGGGGCTGGGGCTTAACACCGAAATCCCTAGTGCGTTCCCCACCAGGAACGGAAGTTCAGGGCAACTCAGTCAGAATGCCAGCTGTTTATTGTCAGTAAATTCTTATCTCCAAATGGATGTGGGCTCACAGGGTTCTGCGAACTTGGGACTACGCTACTTTGAGGCTTGTCAAAAAGCAGACATAGCAACAGAGACAGACAGGGGGCCAAATGGAAGGGAAGCCGGGGAGAGCTGGTGTGCATGTGTGCGTGCACACTCGTGTGATCCGCTGTGATGGGGACGCCAGTGCATGGAGCAGGACAGCCGGTCTCTGTGCCCGGAGTGTGGGCAGAGCAGCCCCCCCAATGACAGGACTGCAAAGGCACAGAGCTCGAGGGGGAACCGGCTGGCGCCACCTGCCCTCATGGCAGGTTCAGCCTCAAAGAGGCTGGGACAGCCGAGGGCCAGGCACGCCCTGACGGTGGTCCTGCCATCCGCAGCACTGAGTGGAACCCAGCCTCCCTCCATCAAGCTGCCCCCAGTGTGGTCCCTTCAGGAGCCCAGGGTGGCTGCCTCAACCCTCTGCCCTCGACCTGGGCCCTGGGCAGGGCGCTGGGGGCCAGCGGTCCGGGGTGGCCGGCCTGAGCAGGACAGCGGGTAGGGGCAGGCCCTCTCCCTGCGGCCTCCGAGTCTCCGCCCAGCCGGCCCCATCCTGCCTGGGCCCAGAGAGGCCTGGGGCCTGAGTTTGCCGTAGCGCCAGCCGGACCGCCCCCAGCTGCTCTGGGCCCAGGCCCAGCTGGATTCACAGAAGTGATTTTCCAGCAAAAAACAACATCAGGGAGAAGTGCGGAGAGCAGGGCCAGCTGCAGGCTCTTCCGGGCTCTCTGCCCCGGCCGCCAGCGCTCCCCTCGTAAAGAGAACCATCTGGTCCCCTGGGCTGGCGGCCGGCGCTTAGTGGAGGACCTCAGGCCCCCGTGACCAGCCCAGCCACCGGCTCACCACATGCAGCCCTGGAAGAGACACCCCATTCCTGTCCTGTGTCTCTGGCCCTCTGGCCTCAGACCTGAGGCACACTGAGTTCCTGGGAAGGCTCTTGCTCCCCGAGACCCCCACACAGCTGACACAGCTATTTCTTCTGGTGATGGCCGGGATCTGGCGATGGCCACGTGGTGCTGCATCGTGGAGATGAGTCACTGTTTACGCCCCCTCCTCGTGCCTTCAGCCTTTCGCTGTTACAGACAGCAGCTCAGCCTGAACCTTGTCCTTGGATCACTGTCCCAGGGGATTCCCAGGAGTCTCATAGCTCATGCAACATGGATCCCATACAGCCTGGGGAGACACACCCACACTGGCCAAATTAAACGTGCGTAAGCACCGCTTCTCCACAGCCACTAGGACACCCTGGTTATCAAACTTCCCAGTTCACAGAGACGTCACAGCGGGACACAGAACCTCTGCATGTGCTTGTCTCCTGTGAAACCGCACACTGCCCGTGGCTCTGTGTCCTGGGATGTATCTTTGTTCATTTCCTGTTTGGGAGAGTATGGATGGTCTTTTTCTTATTGATTTCCAAGAGTTCTTCACATATTAAGGAATTAAACTTATCTACAACATGAGTTGTAAATAGTTTCTTCTTTTGTTGTTGGTTTACAGACACATTGGGCTTCCCTGGTGGCTCAGCTGGTAAAGAATCCGCCTGCAATGCAGGAGACCTGGGTTCAATCCCTGGGTTGGGAAGATCCCCTGGAGAAGGGAAAGGCTCCCCACTCCAGGATTCTGGCCTGGAGAACTCCACGGACTGTATAGTCCATGGGATCGCAAAGAGTCGGCCACCACTGAGCGATTTTCAGTGCAAACACATCTACTGCCTTTCCTCAGGAAGGTCGGCCCGGGAGGAGGCCTGTCCTGGCTGCCCCTGCACATGCTGTCTCCACCTGGGAGCTGACCCCACCCAGGCCCGGGGTCCAGGCTCAGGTGAGACCCTCTTCCCCTCATGCCAGGAGCTTGCCAGCAGTGGAGGCCAGAGGAGGGCCCCGAGGGGGAGGCTGGCGGGCCCCCCAGGAGACTTACTCCGATGGAGGCAAGGGGCTTCAGTCCAGGGCAGCTGACGTCTGACGGTCCTCCTCTGTCCAGAAACTAAGGTCTCCCACGGGGGAAGACAGCCCCCAACCCACAGCTGAGTCAGGGCTGGCGGGTGGCACCCAGAGCGCAGAGCCCTGCATCCGGAGGGGGAGAAGGGGCAGAGCCCCTCGTTCCTGTCCTTGACGGCAAAACGCACTGTCCTCGGCAAACGTCCGGTCTCACAGGACACTGGTGGTCCCACCTGCCGTCTGTGCCTCCTGGCTGCCCCAGGGCGTCCCCCAGATCCACACACACAGCCCCCATCATCCTAGAGCAGCTCCCCTCCCCACGGCCCTGCTGGAGGAAGCGGCCCTTCCCAGCCCCTCCTCGCCTGCCCCGCCCGTGGCTGACCCGTGTGCTGCGTCTGGCGTGAGCTGGGCCCGTCCCCTGGGTCGCTGCTGCGGCCGCGGTGGCCAGGGGTCAGACCTGCAGTCAGCGCTGCCCCCACGCCCAGCGCAAGGACGAGGCGGGCTGGGCGAGGAGGGGCGGGCGGAGGGGGCCCGAGGAGGGCGCTAGGCTGGGCCCTTAGGGACGAGAGACGGGAGAGAGGCCACCTCCCTCACTCTTGGGGAACGTGGGGGTTTCCTGGAGCCAGACCCGCCCACATCCACCCCCACCTCCTGCCAGTCTCGGCGCCCCCTCTGAGCCCCACCCCAGGCCTCGGCTGGCCGCCCCATGCCCTGTCCCTGGGGGCCTTGTAACCGGGCGGGGCAGGTCGGGGTGGCAGCCCCTGGTCAGGGCTGGGGCCCAGCCTGCCAACAAAAGCCGTGAGTGTTTTAACAAATGGAAGATCCTGGAAACTGCTGAGGAAAAACCCGTCCTTGGGCCCATGAGGCTTGGCTGGGGTGACCACAGGAGGAGCAGGGGAAGAGGGGCACAGGCTAGACACGGTGGGGTGTCCGATGGCCTGGTTACGCCCCCTGGAGCCCCACGGAGCCCCCCGGAGTCCCTCAGGACCGCCAGCCAGTGCGGGGCGTTGGGCCCGTCCAGCCGCTCCCCACAGCCTGGGGCACCCTTCACCCCACTGCCTCCAGGCCCCTGATGAGGGAATTTGGGGTAACTCAGTCTGTGCTGCCGCTCAGCTGTGCCCACCACTCGGGGCCACCCACCCCGGGCCAGTCACATAGACCCCACGGACCCTCACGTCCCCACTCGGACCAGGGTGGCCTCTGTGCCCCCAGCCCCTTCCTGGGGTTTGGGGGTAGAGAGGACAGGGCGGGCCGTCATGTCCACCTGGTACCCCCAGAAGAGCTCAAGGTGGGGCCAGCGGCCAGAGGGCTCCCCAGAACCCCCTCCGGGGCCTGGGGACCAGCTCTTGCCGGCTGCCGGTTCTGATCCCCCAGCCTGTGAAAGGCTTGAGTGGTGGGAGCGGCCCCGTGGGGCCCACTGTGGGGGGCAGCACGTGGGGACCCGTGCGCTGGGTGCCCGAGTGCTTCTGGCAGGGGTGTTGGGTGAACCCCTGGGTCCACCCCAACCTCTCTGAGGCCTGGCCAGACAGGGTGGACCCAGCGGGTGCCAATGGGGTTCCGGGGTGGCAGGTGCTAGGCTGTGACCTGGCTTCCCCGAGGGAGACACAGGCTCCTGTTTATGACCCCAAATCCTGACGCCCGCCGTGCGTCCCCAGTGGAGCTCCCCTAAGGACGAGGCAGGAGGAGGACGGGCCTGGCCTGCAGCCCCTCCCCCGGTGATGCCAGCCCGGACCCTGGCCTCCCCTGGCCCAGCCCTCAGAGCCCACTGTGCACTGTCCACGAGGCCCCCAGAGCATGTGGACGTGTGCATGCATGCGCGCGCGCGCGCACACACACACACACACACACACACACACGCCCCGCTGCAACCTCGAGCAGCCCAGGAACCAGCAGAAACAGTCAGAAGCCACAGGTAAGTTCACGAGGAAATCCATACACAAAACGAATGTTCAGACAGCAAAGCAACTCCCAGTTAGAAACGCTGACAAGGAGAACATGGCATTATGACAGCGATACACGTTGCACATCGTCAAAGCTCAAACTTCTCAGCAAATCTCCTGGGAAAAAACCCCAGGAGGTGGCCAGCAGCCCGCTGTCCCGGGCAGGAGTCCCCGCCACCCAGAGACACGTGAGCTGCCCTAAATGTGACTGGGCCCCGCAGAGCAGAACAAGGTGGAACAGCTGAGAGGGGCCTGCAGGGCATGGGCAGGGAGGGCTCTGTCTTCACCAGACGTCAGCACAGGTTCCCCCCCCAGGAGGCGGGTGGGGCTGGCAACCAAGGGGCTCACATGCCCTGGGGACGGGGGGCGGGGGGGGCGCGCCTTCTCAGCAGGGGGCAGGCCACCCCTCCGAGGTTCCAACCAGCTAATGCCCTTCAAACACGCCTCGTGCCCCCTTCAAGCAGGGTTCAAGAGGTCACGTGACTATTTCTGGCCAAGGACAGAGGCAATACTTGTGAGGCTGTTATAAACTGACACACCAGCCTCTCCTGCAAGTCAGCTGAGTGTGTACACAGCGCACACGGGCTCCTGATGATTTACATGAACAGCCAGCAAGCACAGGAGCGATCGCTCAGCGTCTGCGGTCATCAGGGAAAGCGGATCAGCAGGTCAGGGCTTCACGCCCACCGGGTCGGCAGCCGCTGGGGGCCCAGGGAGTTGCTCCGGAATGTCAGGGAGCTGCCACCCAGCCCCGCAGGCCTGTGCATGCACGGATGTCCACACGAGGCACAGGCGGCCTCACAGGTGTTCCAGAGCCAGGAGGCGGGACCGGCACGCTGCTGTTGGCAGATGAATCGATAAACAAAAGGTGGTCCGTCCACACAGGGAGCACTACTCAGCTCTAGCGAGGAGGCTGGTCCTGACGCCTGCACGAACAGGGAGAAAGGAACCTCCAAAGCATGACGTGGTGTGAAGGACGAGTCCCGAAGTCCACGCCTGCAGGTTGCACGCATGTGAACGCCCCTCACGGGCCGGGCCTGCGAGGCAGAGCGTGGGCCCCAGGGGCAGGGAGGGTGGGTGGACAGCCAGAGGGGACGACCGCTGTGATGGACACGGGGACCCTCTGGGGGCAGTGGGAAGGTTCTGGAATTGGCTAGAGGTGACAGCTGCTTGACACTATGAACAAACTCAAGGCCACTGAAGCACACGCTTTTAGAGGGTGGGTCTACGTTCCGTGAGCTGCGTCTCAGAAAAGCCGGGGCGCTTCCCCCATCTGTCTTCAGGGGCCTACGGGGCCGCAGAAGGGCGGAAGCTGCACTGCGTCCCGAGCGCAGCCCCTTCCAGGAGGACGTGCAGAGGGTGGTGGCCTCCGAGGCCATGTGGACCCTGGCTCTTCTGCCGGTCAGGCCGGCGTGACCCTCTTCTCTGAGGGCCTCCGTCCTCCCCCGTGGTTTCTGAGGCCTGGACTGTGGGGCAGAGGCCTGCGCCCTGAAGCACCCGTGGCCCGTCCAGAGGGATGTCCAGGCGGGGAAGGCCAGCCCCACACTGCAGGCCGGCAGACAGCCAGCCTGGTGGAGGGCAAGGCCCCCCAGAGCGGCTCCAGCCCGGGGAGGGGCATGGGGAGGGGAGCAGGGCCCTGGGCCCTCCTCTTCCCCGCCCCCCCAGGGCCCTGTCTGTCCTTGTGTCCATGTGTCCTCCCAGAGGGCTGCCCCGGGGCGGGGCGGGTGGGAGGGGCGCCCACACCTGGCTTGCAGCTGCCGGGCCTCAGGCTTCCTGCTAAAGAAGGGCCGCTTGGCGGGGCGTGGCAGGAGCCTCGTCCCCGGGCAGCTCGCTCACAGTTCACACGTCCTCCGCAGGCCGCCACGCTGGGCAGCTGGCGGTGCGGTGCTGCGCCTGCGAGCCGCCCGGGCCCTCCTCCTCTGATCGGCGTCCTCGCTTGTGCCCAGTGCTGGTCAGTCTAAGGCCAGACCTCCTCACGGCAGCCTCAGACCCTCGCCTGGGGCAGGGAGCCCCATTGTCCGGCCCCTTGGCTCCCCAGCCGTGTCCCATCCCGGCCACTGGAGGGCTGCTCCCAGCTCCTTGTACAGGATGGCACACGTGTGTGTGCGTGTGCAGGCTCAGTCGTGTGCAGCTCTGTGAGCCCGTGGATCATAGCCCACCAGGCTCCTCTGCCCATAGAACTCTCCAGGCAAGAACACTGGAGTGGGTTGCCATTTCCTCCTCCAAGGATGGTGTTTATGACTGAATCAAACACCATTTTGCGCACTGACTTTCTATGTGGCTTTGCTCACATATTCCAGAACCCTGCTCTGGGCTCCACTCTGGGCACCAGACGACTTGGTCTCCGTGTCACCAGCACACGGATGGGGTTTCCGTGGTTGCAGGTATGTTCTGAATCATGTGAACACTGCCCCCAAGATGAGCTGATGTTCGTCAAGCCCTTCCCGGTGTCGCCTGCTGCCGCAGGTCCCCACGCCTCGCGTGGGACTGCCCACCACACCCCCTCGACAGCCGCGGGGCCCGGGGCTCTGGGCTCAGTGGCACCCAAGGCCAGTCAGCTGGATCTGGACTGGTCCGGCCCCTCGCCTCCCTCCCTCCACACCTGCCCTCCACGGAGACCATAGGCTCCACGGCGGGAAAGGCTGGAATCCACCAGGAGCGTGTGCACCTTCTGCATTGGCTTCCCAGGCCTCCGGGAGCCGGGGGGCTTTCCATCCGGTCAGGTCTCGTTTGCTCAGCACCCAGCAGGTGTGGGTCTCCTCCTGCAGTTCTGACCTGTGGGCAGACTGTCGCTCACCACATTTGGTGCCCCTCTGTGGCATCGTGCCTTCGCCAAGCACACGGCAAGGCTGTGCCCGGGCCCCTGGCAGCCAAGCGAGGGCTGACCGAGCAGTGACCACGAGACCCCAGCAGGCTGGCGTGGCCACCTCCAACACGCAGCCTCAGAAGAGGTGGCAGCCACTCCCTCCCACGCTCCCCTCCTGTAGGCTGGACCCTGCAGCCCAGGACACAGCCCCAGAGGCCAGAGGGGAGGTGTGGTGGGGGGGCCGTTCCTGGGCCTGGGGGAGCAGAGAGGCCATCAGATGCAAGAGTTGAGAGTGCCTTTGCCTGTTCCATCACCTCTATGCTCGGGGCTGATCAACCACACTGTTGCTGCTGCAAATGGAATCTCTGCTGCCTCTGCTTCTAGGTGCTCAATGTTCAAGAAATTACTGGTTTTTGCATATTTATCTGGTATCATTTTATTATTCATTTTTAATTTTTTAAACTAGGGGATATCTGGAAATCTCTAGATTTATAATTATAGCCACACTAAAAATTTTTTTTTCTAAGGTTAATGTCATTTATTTTTCTTCTCTTAATGGATTTGCTAGAACCTCCAACAAAATGTTGAATTACAACAGACAAAGGGGAGTTCAGTGCTTTCTCCTACATTTTTGAGACAGTTTTGTGTTTTCCATGTAGCATGATGTTGGCCTCTTGTGGGCAAAATTGTTACCTGTTCTTTTTCTATTTTAATTAGTACCATTATTAATAAAATTGCTAAGTTTTGTCACATTTCTTTTCAGCACTTTTTGATTTGGTTTTATTAATTTTCTGTGCTAATTTGTCCATGGAAGTTATTTAAACGAGTCATTGGGCCACTCTTGGAAACCTGGCCTAGGCCCGTTGTGACACATGGCTCTGCAGACTCTCTAACGGGGCCTCCCCGCTGCTACTTTAGACGTTTGTCCTCACCTCCATTTATATGTGGTATTTGTCTATAGTTTCCTTTTCTGTAATACATCAAGTTCTTCTATTAAATTTTACCGGTTTCATGAGGTGAGTTCGTTTTCCATGTTTTTATGTGTCTCAGAAAAGTTAAAATAACATTGGAATAGCTTTTCTTATAACTTCAGGTCAGCTCACAGTCAGCCATGCGCATCTGTCCCTGGTGCTTTTCCCTGCTCGTTCATTTTTGAATCACCTTCCCAGGTCCTTGCGTTCGCTTGCTCATGTTTTCCTTACTGTAAGTTATTTTGGTGATTTGCATTCACTAGAAAATTACCAGTTTGCCTCAGGTTTCTGACAGCTGCCCCAGACGGCAAGCCGTGGCGTGTGTCATCCTCCCCACCTTTTCTGTCCCCAAGTCTCCTTTCTCGTTCCTAATTATAGGCGGTTTCTGAATTTCATGCGCAAAGTCTAAATCGAGACCGCCATCCCTGCCTCAGGCTCTCGGGACCAGTGGCTCCTCTGATTCTCTTTTAGAAGAAACACCTTATCATTTCTCTTTTTTAATTATTCTCTACTTAACCGATTTCTGCTTTTGCCTTCATAATTTCCTCTTTCTACTTTTTGAAAGGTCTCTTGTTCGAATTCTAATTCCCAAAGACGGTCAGGAAATCGCTCACCGCTGTTCTTTCCTCAGAGAATCTGAGCGACGGTCGGCGGAGCCCAAGGGCTCAGCTGAGATGCCAAGATTTCCAGAGAGCCTGCGTGCTCAGATTTCATTTCCGGCTTTATCTAAGTTTCCCTGGAAATGTCTTTCTTAGTTTCTGAGTAATCAAGATTGGGGGTGTGTTTAAAATTTATTTAAAATTTTGTTGGATTATAATAAGATTTTTGTTAACCTACTTTTTTAGCTCATTGAGGTTTCCTTCGTGGGCGAGTCGACGTCACAGCCTCATAGTACAATGTTTTCTCTGTGGAGCGTGAAGACCGGTTTCTACGCCCACTTCTGCTGGGTTTTCAGCTGCCACGAGACCTGGCCATGATGAGGGCCGGGAGGATCCCCGCCTGCACCCACAGTCCCTGTGTTACCGCTCAGGGGGCTTTCTGGAGTGTCCCCTGGCACGTATGTTTACAGCTCCCCGCCACGTGCTAGCTCAGGGAACAAAGGCGGGAGCTGTGCGCCCCGTCTCATGTCAGCCTCCTTGCTGGGCCTGCATCCCGCCCCCAGCCTCTCCTGGGCATACATCATCGTGTGCCTCCGCTCTGCTTCATAGGCAGCGCTGGCCTTTTTCTGGAATTCTCCTTGGATGGGCCACGTGGGTGCCAAGCTCACAGCAGCTGCTTCTGGGCTCGCCAGGAGCCTGGGCGGCGTCCCCCGCCCCCGTGGCCCGCGGGGATGACATCGCACTGTCCTCAGCTCCCGGGTTGCTGATGAGAACTCCAGGCCTCTTCATATTTTCTGTCTTGAAGTAACATGTTCCGATGACAGGCGTGAAAATTTTCCCTCCTGGGGGTTTGTGAGAGCGAGGAGGGCCCAGCAGCTTCCGCGGGCCTCTGCCTGGTACCCGCCGGGCATCCCCCACCTTCCTCTGCGCTCTTGCGGTCAGTGACTCCCACTGGACATCGTGTGTTTGCCCAGTGGTTGGCGCTGGAGGTGAGAGGTCGTGACCTAAGAGGGCTCCTTAGAGCCTTGCAGACCCCGTGTCCAGACAGGGGAGGGGAGGCCCCGAGAGGCAGACAACCTCCCTGAGGGTGCGCAGCTGGCGCGCGAGGGGCACTGCGTCCCTTATCCTGGAGCACTGGACTTCCTTGGGCATGACCCCGTGGGCGTGGTCCCATATGGGCGTGGTCTCTCATGGGCATGGGCTCCCGTGGGCGTGGTCCTATTGGGTGTGTTATCTCGTGGGCGTGACATTCCATGGGTGTGGTCGATTGGGCGTGGCTCCCGTGGGTGTGGTCTCTCGTGGGCGTGGCCCTGCAAGGCCGCCGAGGCCCCTCTTCCCTGAGCGCATCTCAGGTTGGGTTCCCTGTGGCCGCCCCTTCCCTGCCCACAGAGAGGACAGGCAGAGGACGGGTGGGTGAAGGGGCTGGGTCAGCGGGAGAGTGGGCAGCCTCCATGGGCCTCCTAAGAGGTAAGAGTGCTGGGAATTCCCCCATTTGGTCCCTTCTTGTATTAGTCAGAGGACCCCACTGAGACCACCACAGCAAAGGGGACACTCACTGCCTTACAAGGGGAGTGGCTGGCAGCCCCTGCGCAGCCCGGCGGGACCAGAGTGTACCCCCTTCCCTTCACTGCTCTCCCCAGGGAGGGCTTCCCCAGAGCCCTCATCACTTGTCACCCTCCCGGGCCCAGTGTGGTCCTGACATCCAGGACAGCAAGGGCTTGATTGCCAGCCCCTACCCCACCGAGGACAGCACCCCCCAAACAGGGTGAAGCCCAGAGAAGGGGAGAAGGACAGGGTCGCCCTGGGGAGGACCTGGAGAAGCAAAGCCCGTCTGCTCCGCCAGGAGCTGTGCCCATTGGACTATCACCCCAGCAGCTCTGGGCCCAGAGGACACGTCACCGAAGTCTAATGCTGGGGTCCACACATTAGCCTGCCCCCTGAGAGCGACGGCCACCTCAGCCGCTCCCCTGGGATTTCCACCCAACCTAGCCTCACACCTGGGTCAGCAGACACACCAGGCCTGGGACACCGTGCCCCATGCCTGGTCACGCCCTTCAAACTGCCCAGGACTCACGGGTTCTCCAGGCAGTGTCCGGTCCCCCAGGGGGTCCTGCATGGAGGGACCCAGCAGAAAGCTGCTGACGTCTGGGCGGGTCCCCAGCTGGGCTAGCGACAGGAGCCGGCGTGAGCATCCTGGTTTTGACCACCGTGTGGGGCGGAGGGTGGAGGGTACAGGCAACTGGACTATTTCTGCAACTTTTCTGTAAGCCTAAAATTATCTCAGAAGCAGCCTTTTTTAAACAAGTGTCTCTGTGGTAGGGTTGGTGGGGGTGAGGGTTTGTGATGTGCCTGTGGGAGCCTGTCACCCACGTTCTGCTGGCCACCCTTGCTTCTCCCCAGAGGTCACCCGGGGCCCCTTGGCTCCCGGGAGGGTGGGTGTTTGCTCCAGCCCCTCCTCATCAGACACAGGCCCTGGGAACCCCAGGCGGGCTCACCCCTCACTGGCAGACGAGGGGCTGCTGGGGCTGGGGGAAGGGGCAGCTTAAATCACGAATAAGGCTCACTTCCCACGTCTGTCAAATGTCCTTTGGGGAGTCCCGGAAGGAAGGGGGGCATTTCACAAAGTGCCCTTGATCCTCCCAGTGCCGCCCGCCTGCTCTGTGCCCCGTGGTCTGCAGGGGCTGCAGCAGGCACCACACAGGGGGCACCCTCCCAACAGCAGAGCTGTTTAGAGGATGGGGGCCCCAGGGCAGACCCCCTGCAGAGGTGCAGGTGCTGGGTGGTAGG
The DNA here is from genome assembly GCF_029407905.1 of Bubalus kerabau. Taxonomy (NCBI): domain Eukaryota; kingdom Metazoa; phylum Chordata; class Mammalia; order Artiodactyla; family Bovidae; genus Bubalus; species Bubalus kerabau. The sequence goes on from NC_073630.1 coordinate 121,270,358, forward strand.
GGCTCCCCGGACAGGCAGCCCCGGTCTGGGGCTGGGGGTCAGTGTGCAGGTGGGACAGCTGCTGGGGGCGGGGGCCCCGCCGGCCACGGGCTGTGCCAGTGATTTTCCTACCAGTGGCTCTGGCCCACGGCCAGGTGAGCAAACGCTGACCTACATTTCCACTGCGCCCGGCGCAAAGCAGGCCACCGTGGGGCTGGAGCCGGGCGTCCGGCCGCAAGGCTGTGGACTCAGAATTTCCAGGCTGGGAAGTGGGTCCCCAGGGGAGGGGCCTCGCCGGGCTGGGGGCAGTGGGGGCTGCCTGGGCAGAGCCCGGGGCCCCTTGCAGCCCCCCCCACCTGGTGGCCCCTCCCCACCGGGGCTGGTCCAGGAGCCCCCATCTGGCACTGCCCACGGGACTGAAAACAGCCCCTCAACTGGGGCTCTTTCGGTTGAACCTACCTCCCTGACTGGACAGAACGGCCTGGACACGACACCCCAGACCCCAGATGTGGGGCCATTGGCCGTTCTGGGGGAGGGGTGGATGGTGGCCAGGGGCCACAGCTTGGGGAGGGCTCCTTGTTCTCTGGTAGCCTTGCCCAAAGCCCAGGACGTGTGTCTCCCCTTCGACATGCTGTCCCCAGCTGCCTCTTGCCCCAAGATGCCCAAGGAGGCTGCGGTAGACACCCCCCCCCGCGGTGCTCGGGGCCAGCGCGTGAGGCCAGCAGGGGTGCCATAGCCTCACGTACCAGCCCCAAGGCCGGGCCGGGGGAACGGCGGGGGCTCCGAGAGAAGGGCCGGGTCCCTGAGCTGCAGGGCAGCCCCTCCCCCTGGACAGACAGGTTGGACACATCTCAGGACAGCTACCCAGCAGAGTAACAAGGAGCGGGCCATGGGGCTGGTGGAGCAGGGCAGGCCTGGGCAGGGCACGCAGGCCCATGGGGTCAGTCCAGAGCCGGACCTCCCGAGCAGGTGTGTCCTTAAAAACAGCTGCAGGGTCAGCCTGGGACTTTGTCTACGATGGGGAGCGCCTGGCAGGCATGTGAGGGGTGTGTGCACACGTGTGCCATCCTGGACCCTGGTGTGGTGGGAGTGGAGGCCCCAGGACCCCAGCACCCCCAGACACTGAGGTCCGTGACCCACATGTTCTCCACCCAAAACCCTCGATCTGGCAGCTCCCTCCCCCGGAGCTGGGCCAACGCTGCTCCCCAGAAGAGCCCAGCCTGGGGCTCACCCCCAGCTGTCACCCCTGCCCTGCAGCCCTGGCCAGCCTCTTCCCCGGGGCTCAGTCTCCCTGTCGACAGGATGGCTGGGTACTGTGGCCCCTGAGCGCCTGCTGGACGAGGTAGCAATGAGACAAACAAGCCCAGGCCGAGCCCCCGCATGGCAAAGAAACATCCAGGCTCTTAGCAGGACAGGCTGTGCCCACCGCCCCCTGCGCTGCTACCCAGCCTGCAAGTCCTGTGAACTACAGGGGGAGGCACAGATGGAGGTGCTCTCTGCCCCGGGACCCCAGGTTTGCCTGAGGGCGTCCCTCTGTGGGTAGCACCTCCTCTCCGGGGAGCACCCTCTCCTGGGAGCACTCCTGCTAGGAGCACCCCCTCTCCAGGGAGCACCGTCTCCTGGGAGCACCCCTTCTTGGAGCACCCCCTCTCCTGGGAGCACCCCCTCTCCAGGGAGCACCGTCTCCTGGGAGCACCCCTTCTTGGAGCACCCCCTCTCCTGGGAGCACCCCCTCTCCAGGGAGCACCCTCTCCTGGGAGCACTCCCTCTGATGGCTCTCCCCATGTTGCCCCCCTACCCACCATGTGTCCTTTGGGAAGGGGGCTCCCTGAGCGCATCATGACAGGCTCCAGGTTCAGATACAGCTGACGACTCTGCAGCCCCACGGAGAGCAAGAGGAAATCCAAGGGGAGGAAGCAAATGTGAACATTAAGGCGTAAATCCCCAAATCCCAAACCGCTCCCGGGGATCCACAGCCAGCCTGGCCACTAGGGAGCTGCTGAGCCAGGGCTTGGATGGAGCTCCCTTCCCGCACGGCCACTGGGCTGGCCTGTGGGGTCATGGGGGGGTCATCTCTGTGGGGAAGCACGGGGGTGCAGTCAGGGGCTGGAGGGCCATCGGGGAGTGGTCACATCCCACATGCAGCAGACTCTGAGGCGACTCAGGCTCAAGGGCCCCTCAGGCCAGCTCACCCTGGTGCTGAGTGCCCACTGCCCCGTCAGAGTCCAGAAGCCCCGGTGCTGGGCGGCCAGGCCCAGATGGCAGGGGCTGCTGTCCCGGGCACCCGGCCCCCTCCTCTTGCCCTGGTGCAAACCCCGCCACGTATGTGGGGAGCCCACACAAGGGGACTTGGCGGCCCCTCTGGGTTCTGCATCCATGGAAGTCACCAGCCCCCGTCTCCACCCCAGCCCACACTCCACTCCCTGACCCTCAGGCCTTCCCTGTCCTTCTCACAGCCACTCCCGAGGCCGAGCACTGCTGGACAGGGTCCCAGGGAGGGTGTAGGAGGTGGCGGAGTGCGCGGCCCGAGAGGAGGCCCTTGGGGCCAGTGTCCCTGGGGAGATCTGCTGGGTCCTTCCCGGGTGCCAGCCCTTCCGCACGGTCCGTCTACACTCATGGCCGAAACCATGAGCAGACCGGAAAGCATAGCCTCAACCCGCCCGCGTCCTGCTGGGGGAGCCGGGAAGAGGCCAGGGGCAGCTCGCGTCCGGGAGCCCCACCCGGCACCCTTGTCCTGCGCTGGGCGTGGAGGGGCGCGGGTGAGGGCGTGTCCTGTGGGTGAGCTTCCTCCGGCCCCTCGCCTGCTCTGAAACTCCCTCCCGGCTTGGTGCACGTCAGCCGCTTACCTGGAGTCGCCCTGGGAGCCCATCTCCAACTGGCAGGTTGCACTGGGACTGGGGGCTGCGAACAAACCTGGGCCCTGGAGCCCCTTCAACAGGCCATGCTTTGGCCCCTGGGCGTGGTGACCCCAGAGCTGGCCTGTCCCTGTGGGGCCTGGAGGCCTGGGTGGCAGCCCCCATTCCCCCAGGGGCTGCCAGCCCCCCAGCCCTGTGTCGTCTAGGACCACGCCACCCCCGTGAGAGGCGGGGTCTGCTCTCCTCCCCGTGACCGGGTCTGTGGCTCTGCGTCTCATGAGGGCAGGTCCCTCCAGCCATGCGGCCTCCCCCAGCTCTTGCTCTCAGGACGCCCCGGCTGCCATCCGAGAGGAAGCGCAGGCCAGGCAGAGCCCGCAGGCAAAGGCTCCAGGCCCTGCCAAGGCCCCAGCCCAGCGCGAAAGCCCTGCCATGAGCCAGGGGCCTCTGGACGACCCCAGCAGTGGCCTTCCTGCCGCCCAGTGACCCCATGGGGAGCGGGACCCTAACCCACGGAGCCCTGCCCGTGTGCGGGTGTGTGGACAGAGCAGACAGCGTGGTTCCGGGCGCCAGGTCCCCGGTGGCTGGTCACGCACCAGCCGGTAACCAGAGCCGATCCCAGCGGGGCCCTGGGTGCTCCCGGCTCGTGGCTATGGCTCCTTCCGGACCCTCGGGGGCCCGAGCAGTCCCTGCAGCACTGGGGGTCCGAGGGCTCTCAGGGGCCCGAGAAGGCGTCTAGCCAGGAATCCAAAGCCCCAGGCGGAGTGTCTTCCAGAACATTCTGCAGGGAAGTGTGTGGGCAGTCAGGTCTCCCCCAGAATGGTTGCCCACAGGTCTGCTAGGTTCTTTCTCTTTGGAGCCCTCGTGCCTCCCCCTCCTCCGCCCCCGAGGCACCCAGACTCTCCGTTGCTTGCGCTGGCGGCGCTGTGCGCAGCTGCAGACCAGAGCTTCCTCCCCGGGAGCAGTGCTTCTTCGAGTCTTCCTCGCGTCTTACGCTCTCTGCAAACACCAGCAGCGTATGCGGAACCCCTGGGCCTGTCTCACCTCCTCTCTGCTGCCTCTCCTCTGCATCTGGTCTTGAAGACCGGGCTCTGCCCTCTGGCCCGTCAGGTGCTGGGGACTCTGGCGCGTGGGAGCCACTGACTGTACGCGCTGTCTTTTCCTCTCAGTGGTGTCCTCTGAAGCACAAACGTGTTTCATTTTGATGAAGCATAATTTATCTATTTTTCCTTTAGTTGTTTGTGCTTCAGGTGTCAAATCTAAGAAATCGTTGCCTAAATCCACGGTCACAAAGGTTACACCTAAGACTCCTTTTAGAGTTTTACAGCTTTAGCTTTTATGTCTGGGTTTTTGTCTTGGTGTGAGGTGGGAGCGAGTTCCGTCTTCTGCATGGGGACGTCCGTGTGTCTGGGCACATCTGCGAAGGTGCTGTCCCTTCTTCTAGTGCCGGTTCTGGCACACTTGTCGAAAGTCAGCCGACCTGATATAAGGGTCCATTTCTGAGCCGTCAATCATGCTGCACTGGTCTCATCTCACGACACTGCCGCACTGTCTTGATTCCTGTAGCTTTGTAATATTTTTTGAAATGGAGACATGGGAGTTCTCCCACTTAGTGCTTCTTTTATAAGCTTCTTTTGGTTATCTGTGGCCCTTGCAATTCCATATGAATTTCAGGATCAGCCTTTCCATTTCTGGAGGGAAAAAAAATAGCAGTTGGAATTTTGATAGGGGTTGTAATGAATCTGTGGGCTTCCCAGGTGGCGTTAGTAGTAAAGAACCCACCTGCCAATGCAGGAGACTCAAGAGATGTGGGTTCAATCCCCTGGGTCAGGAAGATCCCCTGGAGGAGGGTATGGCAACCCACTCCAGTGTTCTTGCCTGGAGAATCCCAAGGACAGAGGAGCCTGGTGGCTGCCGTCCTGGGGTCGCAGAGAGTGCCCACTACTGGAGCCACTGAGCGTGCCCACACGGAACCATCTGGAGGTCAGTTTGGGGAGGGTCTGCACCTCAACACCAGCTCTCCCAATCGGTGAACGCGTCCTTCCACTTGTTTACATCTTCTTTAATTCCCAACCATGTTCCGTGGTTTTCAGTGTATGCATTTCCCACTTCTTTGTTTAAACTGATTCCTAAGTACTTTATCCTTTTCGATGCTGTTGTGAATGGAACTGTTTTCTTAATTTTACTCAGACTATTCATTGCTAGTGTACAGAAGGGCTTCCCTGGTGGCTCAGACGGTGAAGAATGTGCCTGCAATGAAGGAGACCCAGGTTTGATCCCTGGGTCGGGAAGATCCCCTGGAGAAGGGAATGGCAGCCCACTCCAGTATTCTTGCCAGAGGAGCCTGGCACGATACAGCCCCTGGGATTGCAAGGAGTTGGACATGGCTGAGCAATTAGCACACAGTGTATAGAAACACAGCTAATTTTTGTGTACTGACCTATCTGCAACCTTGCTAAGCTCATTTAGTAGTTCCAATATTTTTGTATAGATTTCTTAGGATTTTGTATACAAGGTCATGTCATCTGCAAACAGAGATAATTTTACTTCATCTTTGTCAACTTTTGTGTCATTTTCTGGCAGAGTTTTCCTGGCTAGAACCTCCAACACTGAATAGAAGTAACAGGAGCAGTTTTCACTGATGAAGGTCTGTGATCCTGGGCTTTTCTTTATGGTAAGGTTTAAATTATTAATTAAATCTCTTTACTATAATTCTATTCAGATTTTCTATTTCTCTTGAGTCAGTATTGGCAGTTTGAGTCTTCCCAAGAATACACAGAAGAACTGTACAAAAAAGATCTTCACGACCCAGATAATCATGATGGTGTGATCACTGACCTAGAGCCAGACATCCTGGAATGTGAAGTCAAGTGGGTCTTAGGAAGCATCACTACGAACAAAGCTGGTGGAGGTGATGGAATTCCAGTTGAGCTATTTCAAATCCTGGAAGATGATGCTGTGAAAGTGCTGCACTCAATATGCCAGCAAATTTGGGAAACTCAGCAGTGGCCACAGGACTGGAAAAGGTCAGTTTTCATTCCAATCCCAAAGAAAGGCAATGCCAGAGAATGCTCAAACTACCTACTGCACAATTGCACTCATCTCACACGCTAGTAAAGTAATGCTCAAAATTCTCCAAGCCAGGCTTCAGCAATACGTGAACCTTGAACTTCCAGATGTTCAAGCTGGTTTTAGAAAAGGCAGAGGAACCAGAGATCAAATTGCCAACATCCGCTGGATCATGGAAAAAGCAAGAGAGTTCCAGAAAAACATCTATTTCTGCTTTATTGACTGTGCCAAAGCCTTTGACTGTGTGGATCACAATAAACTGTGGAAAATTCTGAAAGAGATGGGAATACCAGACCACCTGACCTGCCTCTTGAGAAACCTGTATGCAGGTCAGGAAGCAACAGTTAGAACTGGACATAGAACAACAGACTGGTTCCAAATAGAAAAGGAGTACGTCAAGGCTATATCTTGTCACCCTGCTTATTTAACTTCTATGCAGAGTACATCATGAGAAACGCTGGGCTGGATGAAGCACAAGCTGGAATCAAGATTGCTGGGAGAAATATCAATAACCTCAGATATGCAGATGACACCACCCTTATGCAGAAAGTGAAGAGGAACTAAAAAGCCTCTTGATGAAAGTGAAAGTGGAGAGTGAAAAAGTTGGCTTAAACCTCAACATTCAGAAAACGAAGATCATGGCATCTGGTCCCATCACTTCATGGGAAATAGATGGGGAAACAGTGGAAACAGTGTCAGACTTTATTTTGGGGGGCTCCAAAATCACTGGAGATGGTGACTGCAGCCATGAAATTAAAAGACGCTTACTCCTTGGAAGGAAAGTTATGACCAACCTAGACAGCATATTCAAAAGCAGAGGCATTACTTTGCCAACAAAGGTCCGTCTAGTCAAGGCTATGGTTTTTCCAGTGGTCATGTAGGGATGTGAGAGTTGGACTGTGAAGAAAGCTGAGTGCCGAAGAATTGATGCTTTTGAACTGTGGTGTTGGAGAAGGCTCTTGAGAGTCCCTTGGACTGCAAGGAGATCCAACCAGTCCATTCTAAAGGAGATCAGTCCTGGGTGTTCTTTGGAAGGACTGATGCTGAATGTGAAGAGCTGACTCATTGGAAAAGACTCTGATGCTGGGAGGGATTGGGGGCAGGAGGAGAAGGGGACAACAGAGGATGAGATGGCTGGATGGCATCACTGACTGGATGGACGTGAGTTTGGGTGAACTCCAGGAGTTGGAGATGGGCAGGGAGGCCTGGCGTGCTGCGATTCATGGGGTCACAAAGAATCGAACACGACTGAGCGACTGAACTGAACTGAGCTGATTTGGGTCTCTGATATCGATCTTTTGCAGGCAGCATGTGATAAGATCAGGTTTTATTTTTGTCTACTCTGCCATTTGGTGTCAATTAACTGATATTTAATTCCTATTGAATCTTTAACTGTAAGGTAGGATTTAGATTTGCCATTTGCTGTTTGATGTCCACATGGATTGTATCTTTTTTGTTCTTCTGTTCCTCTATGCTGCCTCCCTTTGCGTTGTTCAGTCGCTCGGTCATGCCTGACTCTTTGCGACCCCATGCACTATAGCATACCTGGCCTCCCTGTCCCTCACCATCTCCCAGAGCTTGCTCAAACTCACTTCCACTGAGTCGGTGATGCCATCCAACCATCTCATCCTCTGTCGTCCCCTTCTCCTCCCGCCTTCAATCTTTCCCAACATCAGGGTCTTTTCCAATGAGTCAGTTCTTTGCATCAGGTGGCCAAAGTATTGGAGTTTCAGCTTCAGCATCAGTCCTTCCAATGAATATTCAGCGTTGATTTCCTTTAGGATTAACTGGTTTGATCTCCTTGCTGTCCAAGGGACTCTCAAGAGTCTTCACCAGCACCAGAATTTGAAAGCATCAATTCTTCAGAGCTCAGCCTTGTCTATGGTCCAACTCTCACATCCGTACATGACTACTGGAAAAATCATAGCTTTAACTATATGGACGTTTGTCAGCAAAATGCCGTCTCTGGTTTTTAATACACTGTCTGGGTTATGGAAGAGATCGTGGGGCAAGTGAAATGAATGACAACCAACCTTACCAACGGCCAGTCTTCATCTAAAGAAAGTGGTGTTGTGTATATGATAGGATTGTAAGGGAACCCTATATTATGAGCTTTTCTGGAAAACCAAAGGATTCCAACAAGTACTGCTCCCAATTAGATCGACTGAAAGCACTCAACGAAAAGCGTCTGGAATCAATCAACAGAGAACGCATAACCTTTCACTAGGATAATGCAAGACGGTGCGTTTCTTTGATGACCAGGCAAAAACTGTTACAGCTGGCCGGGGAAGTTCTGATTCATCCACTGTATTCACCAGACGCTGCACCTTGGGATGTCCATTTGTTTTGGTCTTTACAAAATTCTCTTAATGGAAAAATTTTCCATTCCCTGGAAGACTGTAGAAGGCACCTGGAATAGTTCTTTGCTTAAACTGATAAAAATGTCTGGAAAGATGGAATTATGAAGTAGCCCGAAAAATGGCAGAAAGTAGTGGGGCAAAACGGCGAACACGTTGTTCAGTGAAGTCCTTGGTGAAAACGAAAAAACGGGGACGTCCTTGGCGGCCTGCACGCTCAGTGCAGGGGGCTGGGCTTGATCCCTGGTCGGGGAACTAGATCCCACACGCCTCAACTAAAGATCCTGCGGGCCACAGGTAAGACCAGGTGCAGCCAAATAAATAAATAAAAATAAACTGAAAAAAGAGAAAATGAAAAATGTGTCTTTTATTTTTACTTAAAACTGAAGGAAGTTTTTGGCCAACCCAGTATGCTTTTTAAGTTATTTTCTTAGTGGTTTCCCCGGGGTTTGTTGCTGCTGCTGCCTGCTGTAGTTTGTTTAGTGGTATTTCTGAATTAATTCTGTAAAATTGGTATTCTTTGCCATGTGGTCACTAAGTCTTGCTTCATCGGCTTAATGGTCAGCTCATGACTGAACAGAGAGTTCCCTAAATGCCTGGAGCTGGCGAGCCTCCCGGGGTGTGGTGTGGGACTCCGCGGGTCTCGGGCCAGGCTGTCACCCCTCGGCCAGGCAGTCGGCGCCCCTCAGGCTTTCCCTCTCAGCTCCCGGCTCGTCTCTTGTTCATCCCCACGTTCTCCATCACCTCAGGCTACTTCACAGCTCATTAATGGCCTGGAAACATTTTCAACAATCAGCTGGGAAAGGGCTTTTCATTCCTGGGTGGGCTCTGGATAGAGTCCATTGCAGACAGCCTTGCAAGTGGGGTCTTCCAGGAGACCACCAGCTGGTCAAACAAACCAGCCCATCCTAAAGGAAGTCAGCCCTGAATGCTCATCGGAAGGACTGAGGCTGAAGCTGAAGCTCCAATACTTTGGCCACCTGATGTGAACAGCTGACTCACTGGAAAAGACCCTGATGCTGGGAAAGGTTGAAGGTGGGAGGAGAAGGAGACGACAGAGGGCGAGATGGTTGGGTGCTGTCGTTTCAGGGGATGTCGTCTGAGGCCGCTGGCCCCACTCTTCTCTCCAGTGGGGAGGACAGGCGATTGGTTTGCACCGTGAATCCGGGGTGTCGGCTTTCAAGGCTACAGAGCTGGCGGGTGGGGGTGGGTCCGGGCAGCTTACGCCCCTCACGGCTTGGCGAGGATGTGGAGAAACTGCGCCGTTAGCAGGACTGTGACTCGGTGCAGCCGCTGTGGAAAGCGCTGTGGCAGCTCCCCCAGATATTAAAAATAGAACTACCAACTATACTTCCACAGAGAAACGGAAAAAAGAACCTTCATGTGATTCAGCAGTTCCAGTGGCGCCCATGAGAACCGAAGGCAGGTCCTGAAGAGGTATCCCTAACCCACGCTCGCAGGAGCCGTGGTTCACAACGCTGCCGCTCAGCCACTACGTTGTGTGAGACCCTCTGTGACCCCGTGGGTGGCCTCCTGGAGTTTGCCCAAACTCACGCCCATTGAATTGACGATGCCAACAGCCCACCATAGAAGCAAACCTGTGTCCATTGTCAGATGGATGAATAAGGAAACGTGGTCTCCATACAGTGGCCTATGTTATTCAGCCACAAAAAGGAAGGAAATGCTGTGAAGGAAGCCAAACACTGACACTACATTATGTGACTAGTTGTATCAAGTATAAAAAGAGGCAAAAATAATGGATAAATTTGGGAATTGGCTGGTGTTCACTTTGGGGATGGTAGTGGCTGGAAATTCTTATATGTTCTTAAATTTCTATTCCTTGGTCCAGTTACTGACAACACGAATGCCTTCCATTTCTGAAAATCCACTGAGCCAGATGCAAAGGAAAATGTGATTTTCTTTATGTACATTACACATTGCAAACATTGACTTACAAAGAAAAACATACATTATAGGGACATTAAAAAAAAGAAAAAGGGAAGGAGATTCTGACACCTGCTACAAGGTGGATGAACCCGCAAACGTTATGCTCAGTAAATAAGCTGGAGTCCAAACGGCAAGCCCTGCACGATTGCACACAGATCACATTCCAGGAGTCGTCAGGACGACAGACGGGGCTGAGGGAGGGGATGGGGAGCTATTGCCGGAAAGGCTGAGTTTCAGATTGGAGACGCACAGGTTCTGGAGTGGTTGGCGGTTGCTCGGCCACGTGAATGTACTGCCAGCCGGGGCTGTCACCGAGAACTGGCTAAGACGGCAAATAACAAAATCTCACAGCTGTTCTCACCAAGATTCAGTTAATTTTCTTGATTGAAAAACAAAAACCAACTCTCCCAAGACTGCTGCAAGCCTTTGGTTGATTTCCAGGGTCTGAGGAGGTCAGTTTGGACCATTTGGCTCGTTTTGTCGTTGCTCCCACGACGGGGAGCATTTTCTGAGGCCCTCGCTCTTGCCGCGGTCCTGGCATCCGAACCAGGGTGAAGACACATGGCAAATTCCACTGCACAGACAGGCCTGTGTTCAGGGGCTGGGCTGCTGCACAAGGAGAGAAAGTCCACTTTCCAACCAGACGGAGGTGGAGGTCTCTTGAGGCCTGCGGGCGGCCGCGGGGCCTCCCCCGGGAAGGTGAAGCCTCCTGCAAGGCATGCTCGCTCACAGGGGTGACACCCCCAGAGGCTGAGCAGCGGCAAGGCCCCCCAGGGCCTCCCTGCAGGAGCGAGGGGAGCCGGCTGCTCTCAGGGGCTCAGCTCACCCAGCACCCGTTCCAGTGCCCCCCTGGGTCCACAGAGGCCCTGAAGTTATACCCTGGACCCAGCATTCTGACCTAGCACAGGCCCACCAGCCAGAAGTGCTGAGAAGTCTGCACCCAGGATGGAATAGACGGGGGTGGTCCCGGGGGAAGGCAGTGGCGAGCTGTAGGACTCTCATGACAAATCCCTGCATGTTGGGCAGACTGACCTCTGTGCAGGAGCCCTGGCTATAATTCAGGCAGGGGCCCTGTCAGGAGGGGACGAGCTGCCCAGGCAGAGGGAGCCGCAGAACAAAGGCCCTAGGGTGCCCAGGGCAGGGGGGTTGCTGGGACAGGTGGGCGTCGAGGGGCCCCTGGGAGCGCTCAGCCTCAGGGGCTCAAAGCCCGTGTGGCATCTGGCTGTGGCATCTGGCTGTGGCCTCTGGCAGAAACGCAGCCCTTGGTCAACGTCTGGTGAGTTGGCCACTCAGCAAACAAACGTGCCCCTGTCAGCCGGCCAGGCCCTGGGAGTCAGACTCCACGCTGCGCCTGTGCGCTCCCAAGGAGACAGGCGGCCCCACGGACACCCAGCCGAGCCAGCCTGGTGGCCTGTCCATCCCCGGGGCCCTGCCTGAAGGAGCCCTTGTTACCCTGGCCCCTCAGGCCCCCTGGGTTCTGGGCCGTGGCAGGGCCCAGCCCGGGCACAGACATGGCTGTAGTGTCCCTGTGTCCCGGGCACAGACTCGGCCCCAAGTCCACCATGAGCAGCACTTGGCTGGGAGGACACCTGAAACGGGAGCGCCTGGGAGGACGGGCCGTCGACGGCTCATCCTGTGCTGAGCACCTTGTGAGCTACAGTGCTGCTGGGCTGGGGTCTGGGGTCGGGCGCCCGCTGTGGGAAGGGGGCGCAGGCAATGCTCTGCTGCTAGGGCGGGGCTGGGGCGGTCAGGGAGCCTGGGGTCTGCAGAGGCCTGGCCTCAGCACAGCCCCGAGCTTCGGCCCCCGAAGCCACCTCAGGAGTGACTGACGACATGGGCTGACTTATAGGAGTGGACCCTGGTCTCAGTGTCCACCAAGAACCGAGCAGTCACGGGACAACGGAGGGCTCCGGAGTGCTCCCAGCTGCCAAGTGCTCCAGGCCCCCCGCCCCTGTCCAATGGCTGCGGTCACGCCTGTGATCCTGATGCTGAGACCCGTGGGGAGGGGAGGCTGGTGGGGGGGATACCGAGACCCAGGGGGGACTGGACACATGCTGATGGACAGATGACTGTACCGGGGCGGGCGGAGCTGTGTGCAGAGGAACCTGTGTCTGTGGGGCTGCCAAGTGCTTCCCAGGCCTGGCTCCAGGGGAGGTCAGAGGAGGAGCCTGAGGGTCAGAGTGTCTGCCATACACCCGGGACCCACAGGTAAGCTGGGCCCCTCAGAACAGGGCCGAGGACTGGCCCTCCCCTGCCCTGCTGTGTCCCAGGACCCCAGGTGCTCTCGGGTTCTGTCCACCACCGAAGGAAGGAGCTCCCTGCTCGGCCTCCCTGGGGGAGCCCTGAGAAAACAGGCTCCAGACTTCAGTCCCCCACAGGCTGCCCATCGAGGCGGGGGGCGGGGGGCCTGGGGCACTTGGCAGCTGGGAACACTCCCTTGTCCCGTGACTGCTTGGTTCTTTGGCAGACACTGAGATCAGGGTCCACTGCTGTAAGTCAGAGGCCGCCCCCGTGGATGGGCTGGGAGAGGTGCCTCCTGCAAAGGGGGGAAGCCCCGGGCGGCAGCAGGCCGGGGCTGCCTGAGCGCATCCTCGCTCCCTCCACGAGACAGCCTGGCGCCCCGGCCGCCTCCCTCCTCAAACCTGAGCCACCACCTCCCCGAAGGCAGGGTGTGAGCAGAGACACCTCTGCTGTTCCGTGGGAGTTTGGAAGAGTGTGGGGATGTCCCCTCCGCAGGACGAGCTGAGTCCACGCACAGCCGGTCTTTCTGTGAGGACATCAACCATGACACGCCCCACGGATGGGCTCAGTCTCCCAGGAAGCCCAGCAGAAAAACATCCATACATCCAGCGGTTTTCTTTTTGAAAGAGTTGTTTTCATAAAGCTCTGCTCTGTTAACGTGAAATAGGTTTGTTTTTCAGTCAGTCAGTAGTCTTTTGAGCTTTTCCACTCAAACACTTCGAGCATCTCAAACACGGTGAGCTCAATGGATGTCACTGTGGGGGGGTCTCGGTGACTTTTCAGAGTGTAAGGGGTCCCCAGGCCCAGGGGGTGGCAGGCCACCGCCCTGGGTGCTGTCGAGGCCTGAGGACACGTGGTCTGAAGGTCGGGTTCACAGCCGCTCCCATGGTGGGATCGTTTACTTGAAATACAGGTTAGATTATCTGTTTTTGTTTGCGTTCTATCCTTGTTGATTCTGTTTATTTCTCTCTCTCTTTTTTTGGAATATGTAAAACATTAACATGGTTTCAAAAATCAGAATGTTTTCTTTTGAGCTTCGGAGCTTGCTGGGCGGTTCCTAAGAGCAATACCCCCCCACTGCCCTCCGGTTCGGCCCCGTGATGAGGGCTCTGGAAATGTCTTCCTGACGCTGAGCAGAGACAAACTCCAGGACCCGCTGGCGGTTCCCTCTGCCGGGAGTCTTAGCCCCTGGGGGAAAGTGGGGGCCCCTGGGGTCACCTCCCAGCCCCTAGGGAAGGGCAGCCGCGTGGCTCGCACTGCCTCCGGAGGGATGGCGTCCAGAGGCCTGGCCACTCCGTGCACAGGAAGGAGCTGTGTCCACTGAGCCCAGAGCCCCCCCACCCCGGCCCCAAGAGTGTCCCCAGCGCTGGGCCTGACGTCAGGCCTGACCCCGGCCCCCACGTCCCACCCTGTCCCGAGGGCAGCACACGCCAGTGGCCCTGGCCCAGCCCTCCTCCAGCGCTGGCTTTGGCAGGCTGCCCCCACCCCCCCGCGGGGACACACCAGGGAAGGCCTGATGGGAACGGGATGGGGGGGCGGGGGGGCAGGAAGACAAAGGAAGGGGTGCGGCACGGGCGGGCGCCAGGGGAGGAGTGAGTTCAGCGCTGGAGCAGCATCTGCTCCGCGTCAGAGCCGGCGGGCAGCCAGGCCAGCACGGAGGTCCAGCTCTCTCCCCGCGTCCCGTCTGCCGCGGTGCAGGGCCTGGGGCCTCATTGGCCGGCCGGGGGCCGTCTGTGGCATAAATTGGAGCCCTGGGCTCTTGCTGGGACTTCAGCTGCCCACAGCCCAGCACCAGCCCTTCTGCCTCCTGCTGGGTGAGTATGCATGCCCTCCTGGCCCCCGGCCCCCAGGGCCGCCTGGCGCTGCCCCCCAGAAACCGGCAGTACCCGCCCCCAGGGAGGCCCCTCCATCGAGGCTGGGCCAGCGACCCTCCCGTTCCCGGGGTTCCCTGGGACGGCAGAGCCAGAGGCGCGGCGCTGGGGAAAGCCCAAGGGCACTGAGCCGGCTGCGAGCCCCGTGCCAGGCGTGACCTGCCAGCAGCCTGGGCTCCTGTAACCTGACACGGCCTGGGACTCCAGCCGTGGGGTCTGGCCCGGCCCAAGGCAGAGAGGAAACTCGGAGGGAGGTGCCTGGCATCCTGGGGGCCCCACGCTGGGGGCTGGAGGTGAGCATGTGCCCCCTTCTCGTAGGTGATGGGAGCCCCACGTCCGGTGTTCCCCCGGGGGGCTGCCCTCTGGGCCTTCCTCCTGGCCTCGCTGGGCAGCGTGGCCGGCCAGCCGCTGGGGGCAGAGCCCATGTGCACGGCCCAGCCCCTGGCCAGGTACAGCATCACCTTCACGGGCAAGTGGAGCCAGGCGTCCTTCCCCAAGCAGTACCCGCTGTTCCGCCCGCCCGCACAGTGGTCGTCCCTGCTGGGTGAGTGCAGCCCCGGCCCTGTGTCCGGGGCGCCCCGTGGGGACCGAAGGGCTGGGTGCTCAGCAGAGGTCCACACTGCACAGTTTGGGCGGCACCCTCACCGCTCACTTCAGTGCAAGAGACGTTTGCTAAGGTCTTCCATGCGCCAGCAGCTGCGCCCAGCCTTCAGGGACGTGGGGGGGCAGGATCACATAGCAAGGCGCCAGGGTGGAGGGCTGGATGGCGTCCCTGGGCTGGTGCTCACTCACTCAGGCAGGTGGTGCCCCCCGGGGTGCAGGGTTTAGGGTCCAGATAGCGTCCCTGGGGTGCTGCTCACTGGTGTGGGCGAGAGGCGCCCCCGGGAGCCAGGGTGGGGGGAGACGGTGTCCATGAGGTGCTCCTCACTCGGGCAGGTGGTGCTCCCCCCAACCTCCCACCCCCGCCCGGGTGCTGGGTTGAGGGTCCAGGAGGCATCCCTGGGGTGGCGCTCACTTAGGCTGGCGGGTGGCACCCCCCGGGATGCTGGGGTGAGGGGCTGGACGGCGCCCCTGGGGTGGTGCTCACTCACTTGGGCAGGTGGTGCCCCCCGGGGTGCAGGGTTGAGGGTCCAGGCAGCGTCCCCGGCGTGGCGCTCACCCAGGCTGGCGGTAACCCCCCCAGGGGCCGCGCACAGCTCGGACTACAGCCTGTGGCGGAAGGACCAGTACGTGAGCAACGGGCTGCGGGAGTTTGCGGAGAGGGGTGAGGCCTGGGCGCTGATGCGGGAGATGGAGGCAGCGGGGGAGCGGCTGCAGAGCGTGCACGGCGTGTTCTCCGCCCCGGCTGTGCCCAGCGGCACCGGGCAGACGTCCTCGGAGCTCGAGGCCCACTCCAGGCACTCGCTGGTGAGGGGGCGGTGTGGCGGGCGGGGGCCTTGGGGACCCCTGCTGAGCACTTGCTGGTGAGGGGCCCCTGCTGAGCGCTCGGCCCCCAGGTGTCCTTCGTGGTCCGCATCGTGCCCAGCCCCGACTGGTTCGTGGGCGTCGACAGCCTGGACCTGTGTGACAGCGGCAGGTGGCGGGAGCAGGTGGCCGTGGACCTGTACCCCTACGATGCCGGGACCGATAGTGGCTTCACTTTCTCATCCCCCAATTTCGCCACCGTCCCGCAGGACACGGTGACAGAGGTGAGGGCCGGCAGCTCTCTGGGACCGAGGAGGCTCCCCGAGAGGCCCGCGGAAGCCCGCAGCGGGGGGCCGGCCCCTCGGCATGCCCCAGGTTCCGACTCGCCCCCTCCCCTGCAGATCACGGCCTCCTCTCCCAGCCACCCTGCCAACTCTTTCTACTACCCGAGGCTGAAGGCCCTGCCCCCCATCGCCAAAGTGACTCTGGTGCGGCTCCGGCAGAGCCCCAGGGCCTTCGTCCCACCAGCCCTGGGCCTGGGGGTGGGGGGCAACGAGATCGTGGACAGCCTTCCAGGTGAGTGTGGTTCCCACCCCACCCTTCACACGCGTGATCCCGCTGCCAGGCACTGGCGCTCCGAGCAGACAGGAGCAGCTCTCGGGTGTGGGCATCATTCGAGCGGATGCTGGGACACCACCTGGTCCTGGGCCTCCAACTCTCACCTCTCACCCTTAGAGACCCTTGAAAGTAAGAGTCTGCCGCGCAGACTGACCCCAGGGGGAATGCCTGTGACGTGACAGCTGCCACGGTCACCGAGGTGCCCCGGCCTGCACGTGGGCACCCCAGGGGCACCCCCCCCTCCCCAGGGCCCGCCTGGCTCAGCCCCACTGCCAGACTTGAGTACCGATCACCAGGCCACAAGCCTGGAGAGGCGATCCGTCCATTCTGAGTCAGGCTCCTTGGGGGCCACGTGGGGCGGGAGGACAGGTCACACCAGGAGAGGTTGCTCGACGCTCAGATGCCCAGGGCCTAGGGGTACCTGACTTCAGAGGGGGTTTGGAGGGGAGCGCTAGGAGCGGGACAGGGTTCTGAAAGGTTTGGGAGCTGGTGCCCTCAGGTCCAAGCTGGGGAGCAGACCTGCACAACGTTTCCTGCGGAAAGCCCTTCAGGCTTCCACTGCCTAGAAGTGAGTGGTGAGAGGTCGCAGTGCCCGCCCTGTGACCCTGCTGACCGGGAGGACGCGCCCAGGAGGCCCTTCTAGGTCTTCTGGGCCGGATGCTGGGGGCGGCACCGCCCGCGGAGAAGGGGCGACTGTGGGGCCGCCACGCACCCGGCGGGTCAGCTTCCCCAAGGGTGGGCGCCGGAACAGCAGAGCTGGCTGTGGAGAGCCCGCGGGTCTGTGATCGTCAGCGCGCGGCTCCCCGCCCCTCTTCCTGCCCCCAGCGCGGATGGGGGGTCTCGGGACAGAAACCCCCGGGGCCGCATGCAGGCAGCGCCCTGGGGCTCGCTTCCCAGCGCGCTGAGGAAAGCACCTGTGTCCTCAGCCCGTCTGGAGGCGGGTCTGGGGTGGGGACCCCTCCCGCTGGCGGCCCCACCCCGCTCACCGCCCCCCTGTCCCCCCAGACCCAGAGACGCCGCTGGACTGCGAGGTCTCGCTGTGGTCGTCCTGGGGGCTGTGCGCAGGCCCCTGCGGGCGGCCGGGGGCAAAGAGCAGGACGCGCTACGTCCGCGTGCGGCCGGCCAACCACGGGGCGCCCTGCCCGCCCCTGGAGGAGGAGGCCCCGTGCGAGCCCGACAACTGCGTCTGACACCGGCGCCCGCGCCGCCGCGCAGGGACTGGCCCCCGGCCCGGCTGCGAAATACCTCAGACCCGGGGACCCGGGCCACCGGCCTCGTCAGGGTCCCGTCCCAGCTGCAGAATAAAGACCAGTGTCTCCCACGTCACAGCCGTGCTCTCGTGTGTCCCCGGCAGAGCGGGGCGGGCGGGCAGGGCGCATGGACTTTCCCCAGGAGCAGGAGTCACACTGCAGGGATGAGCCGGGGACCACCGTGCACAGGCGCACACACACAGCACACACGCTGCACACACACCACACACAGGGCACACACATCGCACATGCACGCAGGGTACACACATACATGGCACACATGGCACACACACACAGGACACACGCTGCACACACACCACACACAGGGCACACACACCACACACAGGGCACACACACAGCACAAATACAGCACACACATATAGGACACACACGGCACATACAGGTTACACACACATACACGCAGCACATGGCACACACACAGACGACACACACAGGACACTTGAAGGACCAGCAGCATGAGACCTGCTGCACCCCCAGCCCTCCAACCACTGAGGCCCCTGAATTCGCAGTGGGGGCGGCGTGGGCTGTGGCCCTGAGGCCTTACCATTGACCTTTCCCAGCTCTTGTCTGAGGTCAGGGCCCGCCCTGACACCCTCTGACCTGTGACCCCAGGCCCCACCCTCACACCCTCTGACCTGTGACCCCCAGGCCCCGCCCTCACACCCTCTGACCTGTGACCCCCAGGCCCCGCCCTCACACCCTCTGACCTGTGACCCCAGGCCCCACCCTCACACCCTCTGACCTGTGACCCCCAGGCCCCGCCCTCACACCCTCTGACCCGTCTCCTCTGGTGGCAGCGCCTCTCCTCTCCGACACCTCTTCCCATGAGCTCGACCTCGGGCCCCCTCGCCATCCTCTCTGCAACAGATTTCTGTCCCCAACAGTCACCCCTGATCTCAGGGACGGAGTTAAAGCAGCCGTCTGTGACCCGTTCCTCCCGGCCCACCCCGGTTGGGGACAGAAGCCCTTGCGAGCTAGTGCCTGGACGGCCTGCCGACAGGCCGCGGGTTCCAGGAGGAGACTCGCGCGCCCAGGGCAGAGGTGCTCCCTGGAGGGGGTGCGCCCACACCCCCAGGGGCTCAGGAAGAACCCCGCCAGGCGCCGGCCGCCCCACGGGCCTGCCTCCCTGCACACTGCACCGTGCCCGCCGGGCCAGGCTCCTCGGGAGGCAGGAGCGCAGACGTTCCTCCCACGGGCAGCAGGCTCCCGGCCAGCGGCTCTGAGGCACAGGGCAGGCGCAGGGTCACCTTGGAGTGGACAGGGAGCTTGACTTGCCTCCTCTGTTTTGTCCTGACACGGAGCTGCTGGCTGGGCCCAGTGGGTGGCAGGACCCAGGGCCAGCCTGCTGAGGAAGAGGCAGGAGCGGCCAGAATGTCCGCTGCTGCAGAAGGTGGGGGTCCTGAGACAGCAAGCAGGTGGTGCGGGTGGGGTGGGCAGTTGGGGGACTGGGGGTGGACACTGAGAAGTGACGGGAGGGGCCTTCCTTCTGAGCCGATGGGCTGAGCACATCCAACTCTACTCCCAGCGAAACTCCACTGAAACCACAGAAAGGGATGTTTAGACGGCAAAACCCAGACGCCGGCCTTGGGCCCCAGGTCTGCCCCTCAGCCTGAGGATTTTTTCGTCCATTCCCACTGTACACCCAGACCCCTAACTGGAGGGACACCCCACCGAGGCACTCCTTTTTCATAAAGGCGGGCGTACTCTCACCTCCTTCCCTACTTCCAAAAATAAGCACACAAGAAAGGGACCTGGGCCTGGAGCAGAGAGGGCTGTGGTTAGGCCGGATGGAGTCCCACGGGGCTCGTGAGTCCCCATGAGTCCCATGGGCTGCGGCTGAGCTCCAGTCAGCAACAGGGTGGGGAAGACCCTCCTGCACTGAGCTGAACGCTCAAGGTCAGCAGTGGCCCTTGAGTAAGGGAAGAGGAGAAACTAATCTCTCTGTAGAAAGCTTTCCTAATCAAAACCACGCTGTGAGTGCAACACAAAAACTACCAATTAAACAAGAAAACAAGTCATTAAAATGGAAAGTCAGCAGGAAAAAAAAAAAACCAAGATCACAGATAATGAAATTGTCAGAAATAAAACACAGAACAACAATAAAAAAATGACCAGTCAACAAGGGATAATTAGAAACAAACAGATAAATCTGGAAAAGAAAAATCGTGTGGAATGACAGTCCTCAGCAGGTTGAACAGCTGAGCTGGGCACAGCTGGAGAAAGAATTAGTGAACTGAAGATAGACCACCCAGAACGCAGCACAAAAACACAAAGAGATGGAAATACTCAAAAAGATAGGGGATGTAAATGACAAGTGATAAAATGTTTTAAATCAAACTCTGAAAGATATAATGGGGATAATGGGGAAGAAGTGATACGTAGAGAAAAAAGTGTGAAGTTATAGAACTGGCTGAAATGAAAAGGCGTCTTCAGAGACAGAAAGCACAATGTGTCTCAAAGAGGATGAATGCATGAAAGCAACCCATGTCCAATTGGGGTAAAAAGCAAAAAATGAAGGGATGGGGAGGCTGCTGCCCTTTTAAATCCCTGGGAGTCACTTCAGCTGGAGTGGGAGGCTGTCCCAACAATGAGGGAGGCGCAGCAACCATGGCCACCCACCTGTTCGTCTGCTCCTGTTATTAGAAGCAGCGGTGATGAGAGCACAGTCCCCAGTATCTGCTCAGTTCAGTTCAGTTGCTCAGTCGTGTCTGACTCTTTGCGACCCCATGGACTGCAGCATGCCAGGCCTCCCTGTCCAACACCAACTCCTGGAGTTTACTCAAACTCACGTCTATCGAGTCGGTGATACCATCCAACCATCTCATCCTCTGTCGTCCCCCTTTCCTCCCGCCTTCAATCTTCCCCAACGTTAGGGTCTTTTCAAATGAGTCAGTTCTTCACATCAGGTGGCCAAAGTATTAGAGCTTCAGCTTCAGCATCAGTTCTTCCAGTGAGTATTCAGGATTGATTTCTTTTAGGATGGACTGGTTTGATCTCCTTGCAGTCCAAGGGACTCTCAAGAGTCTTCTCCAGCACCACAGTTAGAAGCAGCGATTCTTCGGCGCTCAGCCTTCTTAATGCTGCAGCTCTCCATCTATATCTGACCACTGGAAAAACCACAGCTTTGACTAGACAGACCTTTGTCGGCAAAGTAACATCTCTGCTTTTTAATATGCTGACTAGGTGGGTCATAGCTTTTCTTCCAAGGAGCAAGCATATTTTAATTTCATGGCTGCAGTCATCATCTGAAGTGATTTTGGAGCCCAAGAAATGAAAGTCTGTCACTGTTTCCACTGTTTCCCCATCTATTTGCCATGAAGTGATGGGACCAGGTGCCATGATCCTGGTTTTTTGAATGTTGAGCTTTAAACCAGCTTTTAAACTCTCCTGTTTCACTTTCATCAAGAGGCTCTTTAGTTGTTCTTCGCTTTCTGCTATAAGGGTGATGTCATCTGCATATCTAAGGTTATTGAGATTTCTCCCGGCAATCTTGATTCCAGTTTGTGCTTCATCCAGCCCAGTATTTTGCTTGATGTACCCTGCATATAAGTTATTAAGCAGGGTGACAGTATACAGCCTTGACATACTCCTTTCCCAATTTGAAACCAGTCTATCATTCCATGTCCAGTTTTAACTGTTGCTTCTTGACCTGCATACAGATTTCACAGGAAGCAGGTCAGGTGGTCTGGTATTCCCATCTCTTGAATTTTCCACAGTTGGTTGTGATCCACACAGTCAAAGGCTTTGGCATAGTCAATGAAAAAGTAGATGTTCTCTGGAACTCTCTTGCGTTTTCGATGATCCAGCAGATATTGGCAATTTGATTTCTGGTTCCTCTGCCTTTTCTAAATCCAGCTTGAACATCTGGAAGTTCTCAGTTCAGATACTGTTGAAGCCTGGCTTGGAGAATTTTGAGCATTACTTTGCTAGTGTGTGAGATGAGTGCAATTGTGCGGTAGCTTGAACATTCTTTGGCATTGCCTTTCTTTGGGATTGGAATGAAAACTGACCTTTTCCAGTCCTGCGGCCACTGCAGGGTTTTCCAAATTTGCTGGCATATTGAGTGCAGCACTTTCATAGCATCGTCTTTTAGCATTTGAAATAGCTCAGCTGGAATTCCATCACCTCCAGTAGTTTTGCTCATAGTGATGCTTCCTAAGGCCCACTTGACTTCACGCTCCAGGATGTCTGGCTCCAATATCTGTACAGGGTCTTTTGTACCCACCCCGGTTCCTGTAAGCTGTGTGTAGGGTGCTCAAGTAGTAGGTGTGTGGCACCCCATCTAGTGACTCAGGGTTGAGGGGTGGGTAGCCGCTACCCACTGAGAGTACAGATTGACCAAAATTAACTACACTTTGCCATGCAAGGCTTCCCCTGGAAGCTGCAAGCCTCCAGAAGACTCCAGAGTTTCCAGAGTGTCACATCGGGGGATTCTGCCCCTGCAGTTGTCCGGGTGGGAGACAAGTTCTCACCTGCCAAGTGTTTCGTGCTGCTCCATCTTCCCCTGTCTTTCAACTCCCGTGTCTGTTGGGCAGAATAGTGTTAGTTCCTTCACAGGAAAGCTGGTGTAAAAAGTGTTTTCTGCTGGGCTGCCATTGCCTTTCAGCGTTTGCAGCGGACAGGCTAGGAGGCACTTGTGCTGAAGCACATCTTTTAAAGTCCCTTGGTGTTACAGTCTCTCAGTTGTTGTTGGTCTGAAAATGTATCTAAGCCTCATTCTTGAAAGACGGTATTGAGGTCATGACTCTGGGTTGCCAGCTCGTTGCTCTCAGTATGTTAGAAGCTCTGTTGGGTTGCCTTCTGACTCCCTTGCTTACTGTTGAGAAATTGCTGTCTTTCCCACAAACACTCCTGTATAGGCGATCTCTCCTCCTCTGGGTCCTTGGAAAGTCTTTGCTCATCAAAATGACAGAAGTCCCTTCCTATCAGCCATTACTTTATGTGGAAATGGATTAAATGTTCTAATCCAAAGACAGACACTGGCATAATGGATAAAAACATATGACCCAACTATATTTTGTCTGAAAGAGACTCACTTTAAATCCAAAGACTCAGAGAAATTGAAACTGAAAGGGCAGAAAAAGACACTCCTGCAAATGGGAACCAAGAGAGCAAGGCTGGCTACACAAGTGTGAGCAAAATAGGCCTTAAATCAAAATAGTTACAAGAGCCTTAAGGACACTAAATATTAATAAAGCTTTCAATACAGCAACAAAATATAAGTTATAAATATTTACACGCCTAATGATAAAACATCAAAAATATATGAAGCAAGAACAGACAAAATTGAAGGAAGAAATAGCTTGATAATAATAGATGGAGACTTCAGTACCCCACTCACAGTAATGGACAGAACAACCAGTCAGAAAGTAAGTAAGGAAACAGAGGACTTAACCAACACAGCAAGCTAAGTAGATCTAACAGAGGTGTACAGAACACTCGACCAACGACACACACACACTCTTCTCAGGTACACAGAAGACACTTTACAGACTCGACTGTACATCAGGCCACGCGTGTGTGTATTAGTCACTCAGTCATGTGCAACTCGTTGCGACCTTATGGACTGCAGCCGCCAGGCTCCTCTGTCCATGGGATTCTCCAGGCAAGAATACTGTAGTGGGGTGCCATTCCCTTCTCCAGGGGACCTTCCTGACCCAGGGATTGAACCCAGATCTCCTGCATTGCAGGCAGATTCTTTACAGAGCCACCAGGGAAGCCCAGGCCACATATCAAGTCTTAATCGATTTTAAATGATTCAGTTCAGTTCAGTTGCTCAGTCGTGTCCCACTCTTTGCGACCCCATGGACTGCAGCACGCCAGGCCTCCCTGTCCATCACCAACTCCCTGAGTTTACTCAAACTTATGTCCATCAAGTCGGTGATGCCATCCAGCCATCTCATCCTCTGTCATCCCCTTCTCCTTCTGCCCCCAATCCCTCACAGCATCAGAGTCTTTTCCATGGAAATGAGTCAACTCTTCACATGAGGTGGCCAAAGTATTGGAGTTTCAGCTTCAGCATCATTCCTTCCAAAGAAATCCCAGGGCTGCTCTCCTTCAGAATGGACAGGTTGGATCTCCTTGCAGTCCAAGGGACTCTCAAGAGTCTTCTCCAACACCACAGTTCAAAAGCATCAATTCTTCGGCACTCAGCCTTCTTCACAGTGATATCATCCAAAGTATCTTCTGCAACCACCACAGGATGAAGTTAGAAATCAACAACAACAGAGGTGAAACTAGAACACTCACAACTTTGTGGAAATTAAACAACACACTCTTAAACCAGTGGATTAAAGAAGGAAGCACAAGGAAATTAGAAAATGTAGAAGTGCTACAGGGGGTGTGCGCAGCCTGAACACGGGCCTGTGAACAGCGCTACAGGGGGTGTCCACAGCCTGAACACGGGCCCGTGAACAGTGATACAGGGGGTGTCCACAGCCTGAACACGGGCCCGTGAACAGTGATACAGGGGGTGTCCACAGCCTGAACACGGGCCCGTGAACAGTGATACAGGGGGTGTCCACAGCCTGAACACGGGCCCGTGAACAGTGATACAACAGGAGCAAATGAAAATTCATGCATGCATGCCGCCAGGCTCCTCTGTCCATGGGATTCTCTAGGCAAGAATATTGGAGGGGATTGTTATGCCCTCCTCCAGGGGATCTTCCTGACCCAGGGATCGAACCCACATCTCCTGCGTGGCAGGCGGATTCTTTACCATGGAGCCACCAGGGAAGTTGAAAATGACGATACAGCACACCAAAACACAGGGAATGCAGCGAAACTAGTGCTAACGGGGGAAATTGCAGCTGTGAACAGGCTTCCCGAGTGGTGCAAGGGGTAAAGACTCTGCCTGCCAATGCCAGAGATGCAAGAGGTGTGGGTTCAGTCCCTGCATTGGGAAGATCCCCTGGAGAAGGAAATGGAAACGCACTCCAGTATTTCTTATCTGGAGAATTCCATGAACAGAGGAGCCTGGTGGGCTACAGCCACGGGGTCACAAAAGAGTCAGACATGACTGAGTGCACACACACGCACAGATATAAACACATGAAAAATAGGAAAGATGTCAAGTCAGCAACATATCTTTAAAATCTAAGGAACCAGAAGAAGAAGAAGAAAGAACTACACGCAAAGCTAGCAGAAGGAAGGAAATAATAAAGATTAGAGCAGAGATAAACAAAACTGAGAAGAGAAAAACAGTAAAGAAAGCCAATGAAACCAAAAGCTTGCTTTTTGAAAACATCAGCAAAACTGACAAACCTTCACCCAAATGGACTAAGGAAGAAAGAGAGAAGACTGAACTTACCAGAGTCGGGAATGGAAGCAGGAACATTAAAATCCATAGAATAAAAGGGATCTCAAGAGTACTGTGAGCAACTGTACACAAATTAGATAATTTAGTTGAAATGGACAAATTCCTGGAAATACAAAACCCACCAGGTACTGGATCATGCAGGAATAGAAATATAACTAGTAAGGAAATTGAATCAGTAATAACAGCAATAACAAATCTCTCAACAAAGAAACTGGACCTAATAGCCTCACCGGTGAATTCCATGAAACATTGAATGAGGAACTAATATCAACCCTTCTCAAACTTTTCATAAAAACTTAAGAGGCAGGGACACTTCCTAACTCATTATTTGAGGCATTACCCTGAACCAAAACCAAACAAAGACACTACAGGAAAACTACAGACAAATATCTTTTATGAGCACGGATGCAAAAATCATCAACAAAACATTTGCCAACTGAATTCAACAGCATATGAAAAGGCTGTACACCATGACCACAGCAGGACCACTGGTATCTTGGCCTGTGTTGCTAGGCAACAGGATGCCCATGCCTGTTCCTCCCAATGCGGTTCTCAGCTCAAATCAGGTGGAGCATCTAGAGGGAGTCAATCCTTGCCCTCAGAGCTGGTCCACGGGGCAGCAGCATCCCATTGGTCCAAGATGCACATTGAAAACTGATGAGGGAAAACAACCTCTGATCTAGAATTTGCTTTAAAATACTCCAGGAAAAGTGTGAGTGCGCATGTGTTGGTTAAATGAAATAAGATTGGGGTTCATTGCACAATCCCCTGGTTTTATGTGCTTGAAATTCCATAATGAAAGTTCAGTGGAAGTGCGTGGAGTTGGAGTAGAGATGCCTCGCCAGGACCAGTCTTCCAGGGGTCAGGCTGTGACACAGTAACGGTAGACTTTCTGGAGGTTCCCCGTGAGCCAGGGCTCCTACTCTAAGCACGTCACACGTGCATCACATGGGCTTTACAAAGCCCCATGAGGCAAAATCTATTCTCACCCCAGTCCTGCGGGTGAGGAGACTGAGCCGCCTCAGTCTCAGAGGAGGCACGTGTGGACAGAGCAGCCCAGACCGGCCCATGTTCAGGCTAACACCCCCTGTATCACTGTTCACGGGCCCGTGTTCAGGCTGTGGACACCCCCTGTAGCGCTCTTCACGGGCCCGTGTTTCAGCCTGTGGACACCCCAGTAGCGCTATTCACAGGCCCGTGTTCAGGCTGTGGACACCCCGTAGTGCTGTTCACAGGCCCGTGTTTCAGCCTGTGGACACCCCCTGTATCACTGTTCACGGGCCCGTGTTCAGGCTGTGGACACCCCGTAGTGCTGTTCACAGGCCCGTGTTCAGGCTGTGGACACCCCCTGTATCACTGTTCACAGGCCCATGTTCAGGCTGTGGACACCCCCTGTATCACTGTTCACGGGCCCGTGTTCAGCCTGTGGACACCCCCGTATCACTGTTCACGGGCCCGTGTTCAGGCTGTGGACACCCCGTAGTGCTGTTCACAGGCCCGTGTTCAGCCTGTGGACACCCCCTGTATCACTGTTCACGGGCCCGTGTTCAGCCTGTGGACACCCCCTGTATAACTGTTCACGGGCCCGTGTTCAGGCTGTGGACACCCCCTGTATCACTGTTCACGGGCCCGTGTTCAGCCTGTGGACACCCCCTGTATCACTGTTCACAGGCCCATGTTCAGGCTGTGGACACCCCCTGTATCACTGTTCACGGGCCCGTGTTCAGGCTGTGGACACCCCGTAGTGCTGTTCACAGGCCCGTGTTCAGGCTGTGGACACCCCCTGTATCACTGTTCACAGGCCCGTGTTCAGGCTGTGGACGCCCCCTGTATCACTGTTCACAGGCCCGTGTTCAGGCTGTGGACACCCCCTGTATCACTGTTCACAGGCCCGTGTTCAGCCTGTGGACAACCCCTGTATCACTGTTCACAGGCCCGTGTTCAGGCTGTGGACACCCCCTGTATCACTGTTCACAGGCCCGTGTTCAGGCTGTGGACACCCCCTGTATCACTGTTCACAGGCCCGTGTTCAGCCTGTGGACAACCCCTGTATCACTGTTCACAGGCCCGTGTTCAGGCTGTGGACACCCCCTGTATCACTGTTCACGGGCCCGTGTTCAGGCTGTGGACACCCCGTAGTGCTGTTCACAGGCCCGTGTTTCAGCCTGTGGACACCCCCTGTATCACTGTTCACAGGCCCGTGTTCAGCCTGTGGATACCCCCTGTAGCGCTGTTCACGGGCCCGTGTTCAGGCTGTGGACACCCCGTAGTGCTGTTCACAGGCCCGTGTTTCAGCCTGTGGACACCCCCTGTATCACTGTTCACAGGCCCGTGTTCAGCCTGTGGAAACCCCCTGTAGCACTGTTCACGGGCCCGTGTTCAGCCTGTGGACACCCCCTGTAGCGCTGTTCACGGGCCCGTGTTCAGGCTGTGGACACCCCGTAGTGCTGTTCACAGGCCCGTGTTTCAGCCTGTGGACACCCCCTGTATCACTGTGCACAGGCCCTTGTTCAGGCTGTGGACACCCCCTGTATCACTGTTCACGGGCCCGTGTTCAGGCTGTGGACACCCCCTGTATCACTGTTCACGGGCCCGTGTTCAGGCTGTGGACACCCCCTGTATCACTGTTCACGGGCCCGTGTTCAGGCTGTGGACACCCCCTGTCGCGCTGTTCACAGGCCCGTGTTCAGGCTGTGGACACCCCCTGTATCACTGTTCACAGGCCCGTGTTCAGGCTGTGGACACCCCCTCTGGCGCTGTTCACGGGCCCGTGTTCAGGCTGTGGACACCCCCTGTATCACTGTTCACGGGCCCGTGTTCAGGCTGTGGACACCCCCTGTAACACTGTTCACGGGCCCGTGTTCAGGCTGTGGACACCCCCTGTATCACTGTTCACGGGCCGATGTTCAGGCTGTGGACACCCCCTGTTGCGCTGTTCACGGGCCCGTGTTCAGGCTGTGGACACCCCCTGTATCACTGTTCACACGCCGGTGTTCAGGCTGTGAACACCCCCTGTATCACTGTTCACACGCTGGTGTTCAGGCTGTGAACACCCCCTGTATCACTGTTCACGGGCCCGTGTTCAGGCTGTGGACACCCCCTGTATCACTGTTCACGGGCCCTTTCAGCCTGTGGACACCCCCTGTATCACTGTTCACAGGCCCGTGTTCAGGCTGTGGACACCCCCTGTATCACTGTTCACAGGCCCGTGTTCAGGCTGTGGACACCCCCTGTATCACTGTTCACGGGCCCGTGTTCAGGCTGTGGACACCCCCTGTATCACTGTTCACGGGCCCCTGTTCAGCCTGTGGACACCCCCTGTATCACTGTTCACAGGCCCGTGTTCAGGCTGTGGACACTCCCTGTATCACTGTTCACGGGCCCTTTCAGCCTGTGGACACCCCCTGTATCACTGTTCACAGGCCCGTGTTCAGGCTGTGGACACCCCCTGTATCACTGTTCACGGGCCCGTGTTCAGGCTGTGGACACCCCCTGTATCACTGTTCACGGGCCCCTGTTCAGCCTGTGGACACCCCCTGTATCACTGTTCACAGGCCCGTGTTCAGGCTGTGGACACCCCCTGTATCACTGTTCACAGGCCCGTGTTCAGGCTGTGGACACCCCCTGTATCACTGTTCACAGGCCCGTGTTCAGCCTGTGGACACCCCCTGTATCACTGTTCACGGGCCCGTGTTCAGCCTGTGGACACCCCGTAGTGCTGTTCACAGGCCCGTGTTCAGGCTGTGGACACCCCCTGTATCACTG
Source organism: Bubalus kerabau (assembly GCF_029407905.1). Taxonomy (NCBI): domain Eukaryota; kingdom Metazoa; phylum Chordata; class Mammalia; order Artiodactyla; family Bovidae; genus Bubalus; species Bubalus kerabau. The sequence continues at coordinate 121,299,050 of NC_073630.1, forward strand.
TTCACAGGCCCATGTTCAGGCTGTGGACGCCCCCTGTATCACTGTTCACAGGCCCGTGTTCAGGCTGTGGACACCCCCTGTATCACTGTTCACAGGCCCGTGTTCAGGCTGTGGACACCCCCTGTATCACTGTTCACGGGCCCGTGTTCAGGCTGTGGACACCCCCTGTATCACTGTTCATGGGCCCCTGTTCAGGCTGTGGACACCCCCTGTATCACTGTTCACAGGCCCGTGTTCAGGCTGTGGACACCCCCTGTATCACTGTTCACACGCCGGTGTTCAGGCTGTGGACACCCCCTGTATCACTGTTCACACGCCGGTGTTCAGGCTGTGAACACCCCCTGTATCACTGTTCACGGGCCCGTGTTCAGGCTGTGGACACCCCCTGTATCACTGTTCACGGGCCCCTGTTCAGCCTGTGGACACCCCCTGTATCACTGTTCACAGGCCCGTGTTCAGGCTGTGGACACCCCCTGTATCACTGTTCACGGGCCCGTGTTCAGGCTGTGGACACCCCCTGTATCACTGTTCACGGGCCCCTGTTCAGCCTGTGGACACCCCCTGTATCACTGTTCACAGGCCCGTGTTCAGGCTGTGGACACCCCCTGTATCACTGTTCACGGGCCCGTGTTCAGGCTGTGGACACCCCCTGTATCACTGTTCACGGGCACCTGTTCAGCCTGTGGACACCCCCTGTATCACTGTTCACAGGCCCGTGTTCAGGCTGTGGACACCCCCTGTAGCACTGTTCACGGGCCCGTGTTCAGGCTGTGGACACCCCGTAGTGCTGTTCACAGGCCCGTGTTTAGGCTGTGGACACCCCCGTAGTGCTGTTCACAGGCCCATGTTCAGGCTGTGGACACCCCCTGTATCACTGTTCACAGGCCCGTGTTCAGGCTGTGGACACCCCGTAGTGCTGTTCACAGGCCCGTGTTCAGGCTGTGGACACCCCCTGTATCACTGTTCACAGGCCCGTGTTCAGCCTGTGGACACCCCCTGTATCACTGTTCACGGGCCCGTGTTCAGCCTGTGGACACCCCGTAGTGCTGTTCACAGGCCCGTGTTCAGGCTGTGGACACCCCCTGTATCACTGTTCACAGGCCCGTGTTCAGCCTGTGGACACCCCCTGTATCACTGTTCACGGGCCCGTGTTCAGCCTGTGGACACCCCGTACTGCTGTTCACAGGCCCGTGTTCAGGCTGTGGACACCCCCTGTATCACTGTTCACAGGCCCATGTTCAGGCTGTGGACACCCCCGTAGTGCTGTTCACAGGCCCGTGTTCAGGCTGTGGACAACCCCTGTATCACTGTCCACAGGCCCGTGTTCAGGCTGTGGACACCCCCTGTATCACTGTTCACGGGCCCGTGTTCAGGCTGTGGACACCCCCTGTATCACTGTTCACGGGCCCGTGTTCAGGCTGTGGACATCCCCTGTATCACTGTTCACGGGCCCGTGTTCAGGCTGTGGACACCCCCTGTAGCGCTGTTCACGGGCCCGTGTTCAGGCTGTGGACACCCCCTGTAGCGCTGTTCACGGGCCCGTGTTCAGGCTGTGGACACCCCCTGTATCACTGTTCACAGGCCCGTGTTCAGGCTGTGGACACCCCCTGTATCACTGTTCACACGCCGGTGTTCAGGCTGTGAACACCCCCTGTATCACTGTTCACGGGCCCTGTGTTCAGGCTGTGGACACCCCTGTATCACTGTTCACACGCCGGTGTTCAGGCTGTGGACACCCCTGTATCACTGTTCACGGGCCCGTGTTCTGCTTGTGGACACCCCGTAGTGCTGTACACAGGCCCGTGTTCAGCCTGTGGACACCCCGTAGTGCTGTACACAGGCCCGTGTTCAGCCTGTGGACACCCCCTGTATCACTGTTCACGGGCCCCTGTTCAGCCTGTGGACACCCCGTAGTGCTGTTCACAGGCCCATGTTCAGGCTGTGGACACCCCCTGTATCATTGTTCACAGGCCCATGTTCAGGCTGTGGACACCCCTGTAGTGCTGTTCACAGGCCCGTGTTCAGGCTGTGGACACCCCGTGTATCACTGTTCACAGGCCCGTGTTCAGGCTGTGGACACCCCCTGTATCACTGTTCACGGGCCCGTGTTCAGGCTGTGGACACCCCCTGTCGCGCTGTTCACAGGCCCGTGTTCAGGCTGTGTACACTCCCGTAGTGCTGTTCACAGGCCCGTGTTCAGGCTGTGGACACCCCCTGTCGCGCTGTTCACAGGCCCGTGTTCAGGCTGTGTACACTCCCGTAGTGCTGTTCACAGGCCCGTGTTCAGTCTGTGGACACCCCCTGTATTACTGTTCACGGGCTCGTGTTCAGGCTGTGGACACCCCCTGTAGCGCTGTCACAGGCCCGTGTTCAGGCTGTGGACACCCCCTGTATTACTGTTCACGGGCTCGTGTTCAGGCTGTGGACACCCCCTCTAGCGCTGTTCACGGGCCCGTGTTCAGGCTGTGGACACCCCTTGTATCACTGTTCACACGCTGGTGTTCAGTCTGTGGACACCTCCTGTAGCACTGTTCACACGCCGGTGTTCAGGCTGTGGACACCCCCTGTATCACTGTTCACGGGCCCGTGTTCAGGCTGTGGACACCCCTGTAGCGCTGTTCACGGGCCCGTGTTCAGGCAGTGGACACCCCCTGTATCACTGTTCACGGGCCTGTGTTCAGGCCGTGAACACCCCCTGTATCACTGTTCACGGGCCTGTGTTCAGGCCGTGAACACTCCCTGTATTACTGTTCACGGGCTCGTGTTCAGGCTGTGGACACCCCCTGTATCACTGTTCACGGGCCTGTGTTCAGGCCGTGAACACCCCCTGTATCACTGTTCACAGGCCCGTGTTCAGGCTGTGGACACCCCCTCTGGCGCTGTTCATGGGCCCGTGTTCAGGCTGTGGAAACCCCCTGTATCACTGTTCACGGGCCCGTGTTCAGCCTGTGGACACCCCCTGTATCACTGTTCACAGGCCCATGTTCAGGCTGTGGACACCCCCGTAGTGCTGTTCACAAGCCCGTGTTCAGGCTGTGGACACCCCCTGTATCACTGTTCACGGGCCCGTGTTCAGGCTGTGGACACCCCCTGTATCACTGTTCACGGGCCCCTGTTCAGGCTGTGGACACCCCCTGTATCACTGTTCACAGGCCCGTGTTCAGGCTGCGGACACCCCCTGTATCACTGTTCACGGGCCCGTGTTCAGGCTGTGGACACCCCCTGTATCACTGTTCACGGGCCCGTGTTCAGGACACCCCCTGTATCACTGTTCACGGGCCCGTGTTCAGGCTGTGGACACCCCCTGTATCACTGTTCACGGGCCCCTGTTCAGGCTGTGGACACCCCCTGTATCACTGTTCACAGGCCCGTGTTCAGGCTGTGGACACCCCCTGTATCACTGTTCACACGCCGGTGTTCAGGCTGTGGACACCCCCTGTATCACTGTTCACACGCCGGTGTTCAGGCTGTGAACACCCCCTGTATCACTGTTCACGGGCCCGTGTTCAGGCTGTGGACACCCCCTGTATCACTGTTCACGGGCCCCTGTTCAGCCTGTGGACACCCCCTGTATCACTGTTCACAGGCCCGTGTTCAGGCTGTGGACACCCCCTGTATCACTGTTCACGGGCCCGTGTTCAGGCTGTGGACACCCCCTGTATCACTGTTCACGGGCCCCTGTTCAGCCTGTGGACACCCCCTGTATCACTGTTCACAGGCCCGTGTTCAGGCTGTGGACACCCCCTGTATCACTGTTCACGGGCCCGTGTTCAGGCTGTGGACACCCCCTGTATCACTGTTCACGGGCACCTGTTCAGCCTGTGGACACCCCCTGTATCACTGTTCACAGGCCCGTGTTCAGGCTGTGGACACCCCCTGTAGCACTGTTCACGGGCCCGTGTTCAGGCTGTGGACACCCCGCAGTGCTGTTCACAGGCCCGTGTTTAGGCTGTGGACACCCCCGTAGTGCTGTTCACAGGCCCATGTTCAGGCTGTGGACACCCCCTGTATCACTGTTCACAGGCCCGTGTTCAGGCTGTGGACACCCCGTAGTGCTGTTCACAGGCCCGTGTTCAGGCTGTGGACACCCCCGTAGTGCTGTTCACAGGCCCATGTTCAGGCTGTGGACACCCCCTGTATCACTGTTCACAGGCCCGTGTTCAGGCTGTGGACACCCCGTAGTGCTGTTCACAGGCCCGTGTTCAGGCTGTGGACACCCCCGTAGTGCTGTTCACAGGCCCATGTTCAGGCTGTGGACACCCCCTGTATCACTGTTCACAGGCCCGTGTTCAGGCTGTGGACACCCCGTAGTGCTGTTCACAGGCCCGTGTTCAGGCTGTGGACACCCCCGTAGTGCTGTTCACAGGCCCATGTTCAGGCTGTGGACACCCCCTGTATCACTGTTCACAGGCCCGTGTTCAGGCTGTGGACACCCCGTAGTGCTGTTCACAGGCCCGTGTTTCAGCCTGTGGACACCCCCTGTATCACTGTTCACAGGCCCGTGTTCAGCCTGTGGATACCCCCTGTAGCACTGTTCACGGGCCCGTGTTCAGCCTGTGGACACCCCCTGTAGCGCTGTTCACAGGCCCGTGTTCAGGCTGTGGACACCCCGTAGTGCTGTTCACAGGCCCGTGTTCAGGCTGTGGACACCCCCTGTATCACTGTTCACAGGCCCTTGTTCAGGTTGTGGACACCCCCTGTATCACTGTTCACGGGCCCGTGTTCAGGCTGTGGACACCCCCTGTATCACTGTTCACGGGCCCGTGTTCAGGCTGTGGACACCCCCTGTCGCGCTGTTCACAGGCCCGTGTTCAGGCTGTGGACACCCCCTGTATCACTGTTCACAGGCCCATGTTCAGGCTGTGGACACCCCCTATATCACTGTTCACGGGCCCGTGTTCAGGCTGTGGACACCCCGTAGTGCTGTTCACAGGCCCGTGTTCAGGCTGTGGACACCCCCTGTATCACTGTTCACGGGCCCCTGTTCAGCCTGTGGACACCCCCTGTATCACTGTTCACAGGCCCGTGTTCAGGCTGTGGACACCCCCTGTATCACTGTTCACGGGCCCGTGTTCAGCCTGTGGACACCCCGTAGTGCTGTTCACAGGCCCGTGTTCAGGCTGTGGACACCCCCTGTATCACTGTTCACAGGCCCGTGTTCAGGCTGTGGACACCCCCTGTATCACTGTTCACGGGCCCGTGTTCAGCCTGTGGACACCCCGTAGTGCTGTTCACAGGCCCGTGTTCAGGCTGTGGACACCCCCTGTATCACTGTTCACAGGCCCATGTTCAGGCTGTGGACATCCCCGTAGTGCTGTTCACAGGCCCGTGTTCAGCCTGTGGACACCCCCTGTATCACTGTTCACGGGCCCGTGTTCAGCCTGTGGACACCCCGTAGTGCTGTTCACAGGCCCATATTCAGGCTGTGGACACCCCCTGTATCACTGTTCACAGGCCCATGTTCAGGCTGTGGACACCCCCGTAGTGCTGTTCACAGGCCCGTGTTCAGGCTGTGGACACCCCCTGTATCACTGTTCTGAGGCCCGTGTTCAGGCTGTGGACACCCCCTGTATCACTGTTCACAGGCCCATGTTCAGGCTGTGGACACCCCCTGTATCACTGTTCACGGGCCCGTGTTCAGGCTGTGGACACCCCCTGTCGCGCTGTTCACAGGCCCGTGTTCAGGCTGTGGACACCCCCTGTATCACTGTTCACGGGCCGGTGTTCAGGCTGTGGACACCCCCTGTCGCGCTGTTCACAGGCCCGTGTTCAGGCTGTGGACACCCCCTGTATCACTGTTCACGGGCCCGTGTTCAGGCTGTGGACACCCCCTGTATCACTGTTCACGGGCCCGTGTTCAGGCTGTGGACACCCCCGTCGCGCTGTTCACAGGCCCGTGTTCAGGCTGTGTACACTCCCGTAGTGCTGTTCACGGGCCTGTGTTCAGGCTGTGGACACCCCTGTCGCGCTGTTCACAAGCCCGTGTTCAGGCTGTGTACACTCCCGTAGTGCTGTTCACGGGCCCGTGTTCAGCCTGTGGACACCCCCTGTATCACTGTTCACGGGCTCGTGTTCAGGCTGTGGACACCCCCTCTAGCGCTGTTCACGGGCCCGTGTTCAGGCTGTGGACACCCCCTGTATCACTGTGCACACGCTGGTGTTCAGGCTGTGGACACCCCCTGTAGCACTGTTCACGGGCCTGTGTTCAGGCAGTGGACACCACCTGTATCACTGTTCACACGCTGGTGTTCAGGCTGTGGACACCCCCTGTATCACTGTTCACGGGCCTGTGTTCAGGCTGTGAACACCCCCTGTATCACTGTTCACAGGCCCGTGTTCATGCTGTGGACACCCCCTCTGGCGCTGTTCACGGGCCCGTGTTCAGGCTGTGGACACCCCCTGTATCACTGTTCACGGGCCGGTGTTCAGGCTGTGGACACCCCCTGTTGCGCTGTTCACGGGCCCGTGTTCAGGCTGTGGACACCCCCTGTATCACTGTTCACACGCCGGTGTTCAGGCTGTGGACACCCCCTGTATCACTGTTCACGGGCCCCTGTTCAGCCTGTGGACACCCCCTGTATCACTGTTCACGGGCCCCTGTTCAGGCTGTGGACACCCCCTGTATCACTGTTCACAGGCCCGTGTTCAGGCTGTGGACACCCCTGTATCACTCTCAGAGGGACAGCCTGGAGGCTGCTACGGTCTGAATCAGTATGCTGGAATCCCAACGCCCCGCCGTGTCAAGACGGGGCCCTGGGAGGTGACAGCTGGGACCACTGCCTTCACAGGACGCCCCTCAGAGCTCCCTCACCCCTCGTCCTGTGTGAGGACCCAGTGCGAGGGCGGCCATCCGTGGACGGAAGCAGGCCCTCACCAGACACCGCCGGCCTCCAAGACCGTGAGAAAGCAACGTCTGTGGTGTTCGGCTGTAACGGCCCAAACAGACAGAGACAAAGGCCCGGGAGGGGCTGGGGTGCCGCGGGGGCCAGCAGGGAGGACCCAGCACGGTTCCTGAGCACAGGCGTGGACGGGCCCCAGGGCCGGGAGGCCCGGGGCGGGTCATGGTGGAGACGCCGCCGAGGACCTATGCTCAGTGGCCGCGGCCCACACCAGGCCCCATGCATCCCCGCCCAGCCGCACGCACCTCGTCCTGGAGGCCCCTGCATGCCTGGCGCGGAGCCAGGGCCTCACCTGCGCCCCGCACTGCGTGCTGCGGAGACAGCCGCGCCCCCAGCCCGACAGAAGGGGGCCTGCGGCCAGCCAGCATTCTCATGGCTCAAAGGCTGGTCAGTGAAGCAACCCCGTCACAGGACCCGTCTCTTAATCCAAAAGCAATGCTGCATTTTCTCCCCTTTTTGTGCTTGTTTCAAGTGCTCATAAGTACTTGATGTATTCTTTTGATGATATACTTGCATTTTTAAAAAAAACAATGCATATATGCAGAAGCGGGTGAGATCCACGGTAAGTCCATGGTCATAGTTCAGCGCACTCCGCCAAGGCCAGAGTCCCATCCCCTCGGGGGCGGTGCCATCCCCTGGTTGTGGAAGAGGTCACTGCTGGGGGCTCGGGGGATGGGACTGTTTCTGCAACTTCTCGTGTCTATAAACCTTCAAAACCAAAGACATAAAGAGAGAACACTGGGCGGGGTCTGGGGAAGGGCAGCAGGCGCACTAGTCAGCCGCGAAGGTGGCCAGAAGCAGCCCCTGAAGCAGCCCAAGAAGCAAGCCAGGGAGACGGACAGAAGGCGAGGAAGAAGAAGGAAGCGCTGGAGAGGCTCAGGAGCCGACAGCGCGGGTGGCGTGAAAGGCCCCCGGCCCCAGCTGGAATTCAGAAATCTGGCAAAGAGTGAGCTGCCCTTTGTGCCTCATGACCCTTGGTTCCATGCCCCTTTAAACATCTGGATTCCCTGCCGTAACATCTGTTGCCACCTATAGCTACAATGAAGTGTCGTCTTGGAACTTAGTGTACTTTTAAGAATGTGTTGTGCTAAGTCGCTGAGTTATGTCCAACTCTTTGCAATCCCATCGACTGTGGCCTGCGAGGCGCCTCTGTCCATGGGATTCTCCAGGCAAGAATACTGGAGTGGGTTCCCATTTCCTCCTCCAGGGGCTCTCTGCAGCTCAGGGATGGACCCACAGCGCCCGCACCTCTTCTCTGGCGTTGGCAGGTGGGTTCCCATTTCCTCCTCCAGGGGCTCTCCCCAGCTCAGGGATGGACCCACACCTCCCGCACCTCTTCTCTGGCGTTGGCAGGTGGGTTCCCATTTCCTCCTCCAGGGGCTCTCCCCAGCTCAGGGATGGACCCACACCGCCCGCACCTCTTCTCTGGCGTTGGCAGGTGGGTTCCCATTTCCTCCTCCAGGGGCTCTCTGCAGCTCAGGGATGGACCCACAGCGCCCGCACCTCTTCTCTGGCGTTGGCAGGTGGGTTCCTTAGCACTAGAGCCAGCGGGGAACAAACATTTGTAAAAAAACAGAAAAGGAAAAACATTGGCTGCCAGAGCTGAAGTGTAGTAAATCACCCCGGGTGACTGTAACTGTTTTTAACGAGGAAACGGATCCTTGGAAGTGAGGACTGGGGTCACAGTCAGGCTCTCGTCTGGCCCCGTCCCAGGCCGGAAGCTCTCCCTTCAGCACCTGCATCTTCCTCCACCCTGCGTCCTCGCCACCCTCCCTCCCCGACCTCCTGCCAAGCGGCCATCGCTGGGTGTGGCGCTCTGGGGAGTCCTCCTCGGCTTGTCCCTGTCTTTCATTCCCTCGGAGCACTTCAAAGTCCTTAAAAGTAACAGGTCCCAAGGAATGCTGTGTCGCACTGAGCGCAGCCCTGGGGCTCCCTGGGACTTGCAATCACCTGCCCAGGTGCAGCCACCACGTGTCACTTCTCACAAAAATCAATTTACAAACAACGAACCAGTGAAATACAAATACTCCGCAGGCAGTATTGCCTGCAGTTGATCCGTTTCCAAAGAGGCAGTACAGGGGTGGCTAAAGCAACAGAAATGCACAAGTTAACGTTTCTTTTGAGTTTTTGTTTTTCGCTTTCAACTGCTTTTTACTTCCACGCTGGAGAACGAGAGGAGAAATGCATAATAGAAGACATTCCGAGCGACACCCTGATAACAGGTGGGTTAAATGAGTTGCTGAACATTGAACTCAGGGTGCTGTCTTATGGCTATTAAGGTTATTACGCTAACTTCTTGATGTATAAGTTATTTGTCAGAGAGAATCACCCTGTACAGTTTTCTCTTGAGACGTTTTTTGCATATCAAATTATGCAAAACTGACTTGAAAATAGGCTTAAGAGTGAATTGCGTAATTCATAAAACAGGAAAGCCAGACACAAGAGCACAGAACCCAGGCTTGATTTGTTTTTCCGGTTGTCAGGTCTCCTTCAGTTAAACAATCTCTGATGCCATGAATCACGCTGATTGTGGTTGAATTCTTGCAAGATGACCAAGGTCTCTAGACTGGTTCAGTAACGCAAGACAAAGCAGCAGAGGTCAGGGTTGTCTTCTGAACTTCAGCCTCGTAACAGGAGGCTGATTTTATGACATAAAAAGAGAAGCAGGAGCTCAATCTAGCAGCATTTTCCACAAGTTCTGATCACGTATTTTTACACACAACTCAGCCTTACATTGAACGTTGTTGAATTCTCTTCTCAATTTATCTTGGCCATCACATCTGAGTGTTCTGTTGCAAAGTATCATAACTCATCCTGCAAAAACCCCAGGAGATGCAGCAAGCGTGGATGCAAAGAGAGAGAGACTGTAGAGTGGGAGCCTGGGGTGAGGGATGGGGAGACGGCAGGTGAAGACCTCTCCTGCGTCTGCGGCCGCAGTGGGCAGAAGCTGTGTCTGTGGCCGCGGGGAGTTAATAAAACCGCCCGGATCTAACCCCAGAGCTGCCGGGAATCGCCATCTGCCCTGGGCAAGCTCCTAGCCTCTCTGCTGCCTTTGCAAAGTGGGATAAAAAATAACAACACCGATTCCTTTCTGTTGTGATGAGGACGGGACTGATACTTGCAAGGCTCCTGGAAGCCAGCAGGCACACAGAAGGCACTGTGTTCGCTGCTTTTCCCCGGCCCGGACCCTCTCACCCCCAGGACGCGCCGAGCCCCTGGCTCTCCGGCAGGTGGCTGTTCTCCTGGTAACCTGGGGGGTTTCCAACCTGCACTCACAGGGGCAGAGGAGGAGGAGAGGGACAGGAGCGGCCTGCCCACCAGCCTGCTGGCGGTCCGCCGGCTGTGCAGACTTGGCCTGGACGTGCCCACGACACAAGCCCAAGAAACAGCCGGCCCAGGTGACGGTTCTGAGGCAGGAAGGCAGGTGCGGCAGGATGGCGTCTGGCAGCTGTGCGGGAACAGGCCCCGAGTCAGGGACTCCCGAGAGCCTGGGACACGGCTCCACACAGCCCTCCTTGTCCTGCCCTGCTCCCCCCAACCCGCCCGCCTCCGTCTCTGTCCCCTGCCCCGAGGTCCCCTCAGCCACCACCCCCAGCAGCCACACAGAGTTAGAGTCAGCTACTTGGCGTCTACTGCAACTACAGGGAAAATGTGAAACATGTCAGGACATATGTTTCAATTTTTCTCTAGAAGAGAATATGGTCCTGGAGCCCTAATATGCTAAAGGAGAAAAATGGAAAAAATGCTCAGTTGTTTTTAAAAGGCAAAAAAGAAGGGGAAGAGGAACAAGGAACAAATAGGACAAATGAAAAGCAAACAGCGACTCGGTGGCTTAAACCCAACTACGTTTCACAGTAAAGACGGCTCAGCTGGCGAAGAACCTGCCTGCAGTGCAGGAAACCCCGGGTGGATCCCTGGGTTGGGACGACCCCCTGGAGAAGGGAAAGGCAGGCCACCCACTGCAATATTCTGGCCTGGAGAATTCCATGACTGTATAGTCCACGGGGTCACAGAGCGTCAGACACGACTGAGCGACGGGCACGTTCACTTTCAAGTGTAACTGGGCAAAATTCTCCAATGAAAAGACAAAGATTGTCACGCTAAACTTAAAAAAAAAACACGTGGGACTTCCCTCGTGGCGCAGGGAGTACAAATCCGCCTGCCAATGCAGGGGACATGGGTTCGATCCCTGGTCTGGGAAGATCCCACATGCCACGGAGCAACTGAAGCTCTAGGGCTGCAGCCATTGAGCCTCAGCCTGAGAGCTGTGCTCTGCAACCAGAGAAAGCCCCTGGGCAGTAACAAAGGCCCGGCACGACCAAAAATAAACAAGGCAACCAATTTTCCTTTAAAAAAAGCACAACTATATGCTGTTTCTAAACAAACCACTTTAAATATATGGAAAGGTTGAAAGTAAGCGAATAGGAAAAGACATACCTTGTAAATATAAACCAAACCAAAGTTGGTGTAATCAAAGGAGATTTTAAGAAAATAAATATTACCAGAGTTAAAGAGACAAAAATCACTGAGGCCAGGTTTAGTAATAGATGCTTCGGAGGTGTTTCCTAGTTTTATGAACTTCTTTTAAAAGAATTTTGAACATGATAGACCATCACTTAAGTCTCTATTCTTGTCATTATTTTTCCTTTAATTATGATCAGCTCTTTAATCATCAGCCCACTTTGATGTGCTAAATAGTATAACAGCATACCCCCAAATACAATTCTTGAAGCATTTCCCTTAAACATCCTTTTATAACGGACTTTGCTGTGCTTTTACTGTGCTTCTGTTCACCGGGTGTTGCAAGCCCCTTCGTCTACACCTCAGCCATCTGCGGGCAGCGTGCATTCATTCCCAACCACAGCGGGTTCTGCGTGGTGAGGCTGCCTGCTCCACAGGCGACTGTGTCCACTCGCTGCCTCACTGAACTAGCGCTAAACCTTTGCTGCCTGTCACATCCCGACTTCCGCTCAGCGACACTGGGTCATAAGAGCACGGGTCAGGTCCTACTTGGTTAAGAAGTGCCAATCAAGAACACGCTATAATAAATGCTTAGATCACCAAAGTGGGAAAACAGATGTTAAAACTTTCTGGGGATCTGTGGGGACCTGAGAACACGTCAAGACACCCCGTGTCCAGGAAGAGCCTGCGGCAGCTCTGCCTTCTCTCCTGCCCACTTGGAGTTCCAACGGGGTCCAGGGAAACACACCTTCCAGATGCTGAAGGGAGGTGACCTCAGGGCCATTTGGTCAAATCTAGACCTGAAAGTGTGTTTTTGCTCCTGGGGGCTAAAAATAGGCCACAGGGCATCTGAGCAGTCAGCAGCCAGGTGCCCAGGGGAGGCCGCTAAGGGCACCGCAGGCGGCAGGTGCCCAGGGGAGGCCGCTAAGGGCACCGCAGGCGGCAGGTGCCCAGGGGAGGCCGCTAAGGGCACCGCAGGCGGCAGGTGCCCAGGGGAGGCCGCTGAGGGCACCGCAGGCGGGCAGCATGTGCAGGCGGTGCCTCCGTCGCCAACGTTTGTTGACTCTGAGCCCCGTCTCCTCACCTGTGAGCTGGAGCAGCTGGTGGGCCCCTGACAGCCACAGGTGTGCGTGCGGACTTCCTCCCACCCTCCTGGACTCCGTCTCCAACCTGGCCAGCTTGGCCTCCCAGGGTCTGTCTGAAGTTTCCTGGGAAGCAGGGCAGCCTCGACTCTGGCTCCAACCCTTCCCTGAAAGGGAGGAAATTTCTGAGAAGAGCCTGGAATTCCTGTGTTGAAGGTTAAAAGGGGAAGGGCTCAGACCACCCCGGTGTGGGGGTGCAGGGTCTGAGAGCCCCTGTGTCCTCTCCGTGGTGGGGGCTCTGGCTCAGGTTCTGAGCTCCGAGCCAGGCCTCACCTGTAGGCTCCCCTCACCTGGCCTCTCTCCCTCCCTCTCCTGGGCGGGCGCCCCTGTAATGAACCACTTGTGCTTGAATCCTTGGCTGGGGCGAGGGCGAAGCTTCGAAGGCTCCCAGGCCTCACGCTCCCCTGCGGTGAGGCCTCACGCTCCTCCTCCTCCTTGACTTCCTCCTCCTCCACACCTCCTGGTCTCCGGGAAGCTTTGCACTAGAAGGAAAGAAAGGACAGAGCCCCAGGAGCTGGCCCAGCGCCACCGTCACGCCCAAGGACATTTCAGAAGGGAGCGGCCGGAGCGAAACTTCACTGCCTCTGAATTCTAATTCTTTTCTTTTCTTGGCCGGGCCACGGGGCATGCAGGGTCTTTGTTCCTCGACCACGGGCTGCCCCCGGCAGTGGAAGTGCAGGCCCAAAGGCTGGACCTCCAGGGAGTTCCCTCCTTGCTTTCCTTTTAATGAACAGTCTGCGCTGCATGGCACCTCTCCCCTCGCTTGGCGCCTGCCTTTGTAGAAACTCACAGCCCGGTTTAATGTGTCCGCAGGGACCAGCAAGCAGGTGGCTGCAGGGCCCGTCAGGCGGTCACTGAGCTGATGCTCCCTGGAGTCCCTCGTCCCTCTCCTCTCTCTCCCCCGAGAGACCTTGCTGCCCGAGTTCATCAAAAAACCCGGAGCTTGTTTCTAAAGAGCGTCACTAAGAAGAACTAAGAGAAGCAGAATAAAGGGACACGACAGATTTGACTGAAGTTTCCAAACAAGTCTCTGGGGCACAGGTTTCGTGCCGTGTTGGCTGTAGTGCCCACCTGCCTCAGGCCCCTCCAGATGCCAGGGATCCGAGGACCCAGGTCCCAGAGAAGCGTCTGCTCTCCCGGCGTCTCCTGGCAACACCATGGTTCTGACAGCAGAGCGAGTGTGCGAGGAAGATCACGCGTCTGCACACCGCGGGACGGAGGACTGCCCCGTGGTCAGGGGAGGAGGCCCGGCCGGGCAGCAGCTGCCGCCCACAGGAGAGGAGACGCGGGAATGGCCAGGGGTGGGCAGAAAGGCTCTGACTCCACGGCCGGCGGCGACTCAAGGCCCAGCCCTAGACGCGGCTGCACACCCACGGGTCAGAAAACAGGAAGCAGCTGGGGTGCCGGCAGGTGTAGGCCCCCGGCTCCGGGCCTAGCCCTCACCCCGACACACGTGGCGCCCCCAGAAGATGAACACGCGCCCAGCCTGGATCCGGGTACACGCAGGACTTGCCGAACAGAAACGCACACAAGCTCAGGAGACCCTTAAGAGCAGCGCGACCTGAAAGGGCCCACACCGGGACCCTGGAGTGCCCAGGCCGGCGAGGAGGAGAGTTGGTCATCCGTTCACGGGACGGGACACTGCACGGCAGCGATGGGGGGCGATGGGCACCTGGTCCGCACGGGAGGCCCCTGCACGCAGGCTGAGCGCATTCACAGGAGGACACACACTGGACGGAGTATAGGCACAACGCGCTGCGTCTTCACAGGTTGGAGGGCCGGAGGGCTGGGCGTGGCACTGAGGGGCACCGGGCATCTGGAGGCTGGCTGTGATCTGGCCGCAGACTTGGTGGTGACTGCTGGTTGGCGGGGCCCGACAGGGCGCGGGCGCCTCCACTCAGTGTCAGCAGCCCGGGGCTCCCTCCCTCCCTCTGCACAGAAAGAACCTCAGCCAGCTTCACAGGCTGGAAGGAAGGCAAGGTGCCCAGGAGCCTGGGGCACCTGGAAGGGGCCGCTCTGTGTCCACGGTGACCTCGAAAGCACCTGCCTTCGTGCCAGGCTGCTCCTGGGTCGCCTGCACAGCTGGTCTGAGCGACCCCCCAGTGGCTGTCCTGGCTCCTGCCCTGGCTCCCCTGACACGGCGGGGCCAGTTCGTGTCTGCAGAGCTCCGGGCTCAGTGCTGGACATGACGTGGTTCTCTCTTCAGCTCTCTGAACAGACCTCAGTCAAGTTACAGAAGAGCATTTAAGGACATACAAGGATAGCTGCAAAAAGCTGGTGGAAAAATCAAATCAGAGCTGTGCAGTATGACCTCATTTTTTTAATAAAATATACTGTGTGTCCCCGTGGGGAAAGCTAGAAGGGTAACACCAAGCACCAGAAGCCTGTGGTGGGGGCTTTTACTTTCTGGAATTCCCACCACGGCTGAGTCTCACTTGTCCAGTTTCAGCTCAAATGGCCCTGGGCACCAGCCTTCAGGACTTAAGTCTGGAGCAGAAGACACAGCTGCCTCGGGGCAGGGAGGGGGAGCTGAGAGCTGAGAGTCTGAATGGCCGCACTGTGGGGGTGGGGTGGGGGGTGGGGGGAGAGCTGAGAGCCTCAACAGGCGTACCCTGGACGGGGGTGTTCGGTGGGGGAGGCAGGCAGCCTGGCTCCCCGCCAGGGCCGCTGAGTAGAGCCCCAGGAGGAGGGGCGTCTGGAGGGCAAGGTCAGCGCAGAAGGTCTGCAGGCGGGGTTAGCCTGAGAGAATCAGCCTGTGCGGGTTTCCCTCATTTTCACCCCATGTCAATCTTGCTTTAGGGCTTCCCTGGGGGCCCAGTGGTAAAGAACCCGTGTGCCAATACAGGAGAGTCAAGTTTGATCCTTGGGTCAGGAATATCCCCTGGAGAAGGGCATTGCAACCCATTCCAGAATTCTTGCCTGGGAAATCCCATGGATGGAGCAGCCTGGTGGGCTACAGTCCGCGGAGTCACAGAGTCGGGCACGACGCAGTACTAGAGCGCACACGCTCCTGTTGCGGTCTGGAGGGCGTTGATAAGTCAGTAAGCTCTCCAGCTCACGCTCTCCTCCGCTGTAAACGTGGGTATTACTATACCGACTTTGCAGGGTTGTAGGACCTAATGGGAGTTAACAGGAAACACAGCATGTGAAAAGCCCAACAACAACTAAGGAATAGTTCATCGAGTGCTTGCATCGGGCTCACCATGGGTTACGCTCTGCATTAAGCCGTGTACCAATGGTCACTGGGTCGTCACACCGCAGGGGATATGCGTCAGCATCGAGGCAGGCAGCGCCGGCTCTGCGCGCCCCCCGCGCGGGGACCGTCCTGTCCACGCCCACTCGCCCGCTGGCAGTGCCGCTCTCCTGCCACCTGGTGGCGGCCGTGGGGCATGACGCCCCCCGGGGCCAGGAACCCCGGGCCGCGGGCGCACGGCCGTTGAAAGTCCTTCACTGAACACGTACCAGCTGCTACTGCTGCTAAGTCGCTTCAGTCGTGTCCGACTCTGTGTGACCCCATAGACGGCAGCCCACCAGGCTCCCCCGTCCCTGGGATTCTCCAGGCAAGAGTACTGGAGTGGGGTGCCATTGCCTTCTCTGAACACGTACCAGGGACATGTCCAGTTCAGTTCCATTCAGTCGCTCAGTCGTGTCTGACTTTTTGCGACCTCAAGGACTGCAGCACGCCAGGCCTCCCTGTCCATCACCAACTCCCAGAGCTTGTTCAAACTCATGTCCACTGAGTCGGTGATGCCATCCAACCATCTCATCCTCTGTCATCCCCTTCTCCTCCTGCCTTCAATCTTTCCCAACATCAGGGTCTTTTCAAATGAGTCAGCTTTTCACATTAGGTGGCCAAAGTACTGGAGTTTCAGCTTCAGCATCAGTCCTTTCAATGAACATTCAGGACTGATTTCCAGTCACCCCACAGATCTCATCAAGCTTCAACCTCCCTCTGAGCCAGGCAGGGGGCCCGCGGAAGAGGACACGGCGTGTCTCCAGGCCCGGGGTGGGGGCAGCTTGAGGACAGGACGAGCGTGGGTGGCGGGTGTGGGGATGGTGACCACAGCAGGGCCCTGGGGCGGGAGGGTGGCTGCTGACGGGCCCGGGGCAGGCGGGGGCGGCCAGGGGCCAGGGTGCTCGTGGTGAAAGCGGGGGACACTGAGCAGGTTTGCGTGGGCAAGGTGGGAGGCACGGAAGGAGGCCCCAGGAGACCCGGGTGCCCTGGTCCTCTCAGAGGACAGGAACCACAAGCCGGATGTTTCCAGGTGCCCACAGGCCAAGAAAGCCACCTGCCTGGCCGTGTGCTCCTGCAGGAACACTCAGCAGCTTCAGCAAAGGCGCCGGGGCAGGCCTGGGGCTTTGTTGCCCAACTTGGTGAGATGTCCATGCACACCTGAAGAGCAATGTATACCCTGCTGTCCGGGGAGACATGTGGGAATGCCAAGCAGGCATGGGGACAGTGCGAGTCAGCTCCTCCACGGCCAGCAGCCCCACCACGTGAGGAGTGTGGGGAGCCCTCAGGGTGCGGTGGACTTGTCCACGTCTCTTCAGCAGGTCTACTTCACGTTGTTTTGATGTATTTAGGATGGTTGTCTTCGTACTGAACTGACCCCTTTGTCATCACGTAAGGCCCCTCTGTGTCCCTGGCCACTCCCTTTGCTGTGGAGTCTTATCTGGTATTTATGGAGCCACACGAGCTTTCTTTAGATTGTTGCAATGATACATCTTTTTTATACTTTTACTTTTAACCTACCTCCCTTCAACTGTCAAACAACTTTTTTTTTTTTTTAATGGAAGAGAAAATTCTACTGTGGTTTCCCTTCCCTGGGGCTGACCTTCCCATTTTTCCTCCTTCATTGCTGCTATTCCAAATTCTCTTACCATTTTCTCTGTTTTAAGAAGTTACTTTGGCAATCTTTTTACAGCAGGTGTCCTAGTGAAAAGTCTTCCTAGTTTTGCTTGACCTTAGGAATACTCTGCCTTCATTCTGAAGGGTACCTTTGGTGGGAATAGAATCGTTTGACAATTTCTTCTCCTTTCAGCACTTGGAAACGTGCCCCTTCTTCTGGCTTCCATGTTCTGATGGGAGGCCCGCTGTTACTCAGGTCATTTTCCCTCCTCAGCAATGAAGTCTCTCTCTGGATATTTTCCATAGGTCTCTTTTTTTTCCCCTTTGGTCTTAAGTTTAATCATGCTATGTCTGGTGGTGAATCTGGGAAGTCTGGCCTTGTGGGGTCTGCTCAGCCTCTTGAGTCTGTGGGCGTCTCTCTCTCACCCAGTTTGGGGAGTCGCTCGTCCTGACTTCTCATGTGTTCACTCAGCCCCTCGCTCTCTCCTCTCCTCCAGACTCACAAATCCTGGACCTTCGGTTAGTGCCCCATGGGTTCATGGGGTTGTTAGAGGTTCTTCTCTGTCCCCATCTCTTTTCTACCCATTGACCAGACTCGATTATTTCATTGATCTAGTTTCAAGTTCGCCAAGTCTTTCCTCTCATCTCACTTTTTTATTGGGTCCATTCAATTTCAGATGCTGTATTTTTTCTGTTCTAATGTGTCCTTTTTTCCCTTTATGTCTCTACTCTTTTTCTGAGACTTCCTACTTTTCCATTTAAGGATGTTCAAAGTCACTGATGTATTTTTATGGTGACTTTAAAATTCTTGTCAGATAATTTCAACTCTATGTCATTTTGATGCTGGGGTCTATTAGCTGTATTTTCTCATGCAAGTTGAAGTTCTCTGTTCTTTGTATGGTATGTAGTTTTGTAATGTATCCTAGACATTTCGAGTATTATGTTATGACATTGGTCCCTATTTAAACACTCTGTTTTAGCAAGTATTCAAGCCGGTTACGGCCCCAGGGGGCACTAGCGGTACAGAACCTGGCTCCCAGTGAAGGAGCTGAAGGGACAGGGGTTCAGTCCCTGGGTGGGAAGATCCCCTGGAGAAGGAAATGGCAGCCCACTCCACTATTCTTGCCTGGAGAAGCCCACGGACAGAGGAGCCTGGAGGGCTACAGTCCATGGAGTCACAGAGAGTCGGACGCGACCGAGTGACTAAACACGCACAATCCATCTAGATCCAGACGACACACCCTAACGTCGTTCTCCTGAGGCTCTGTGCCACTCTCCTGGCCTACCCTGCTCGTGTGCTACCCAGAGGCCAATCTGAAACCTGGCTGTTTTCCACACCATGGTTGGGTTTGCAAAGGTTTTGCTGTGTTTGTTCTGGCTTGTGGCAAGCACAGGCTGCTCAGAGGAGGTGCCCAGAACACCCCGTGCACAGATTTAAAGATTGCTTCCTCCTGCTCCTGACTGTCTGTAACCCTCCCCTTAAAAGAGGACACAGCGCGTCCCCGGACTCCAGCCCTTTACAGAACAGGTGGGGCGCTGGCCCTCCAAGCAGTTAGAAAGCGACATGTAACTTGCGGGGCCCTCCACGTCTGCAGGTCCACAGCCCCGGGTTCAGGCAGCCGAGAGTCGTGTGGTTTACTACCCTGCAGAAATCCCACAGAGAACACAAGCCGACCTGCACGGCTCAACCTGCGCTGCTGGGGGGCCAGCTGTCCTTCAGAGCCAGCGGGCCATCCGACAGGCGCGTGACGAGCAGCTCCCTGCAAGAGGGTGACAGCAGCTGGATGAGCTGAGGGTGGGCGAGCAACACGGACAGTGTCCTCCTCCTCACAGAGAACAGACGACAGGAAACAAGGTGTCAAAGACGCTAAATACGCTGTAAGAGGAAGCCGGTGACAGGGCAGGGGTGTGGGCGACGCGCACGATTCTGTGGGGAAGTCAGGCAAGTCTCCTCCCACACTGCGCCAGCACCAGGTAGGCGGAGCTACAGGAGGAGGGCAGAGGCAGCAGGCCCGTGGGCAAGGCACGGCCCCGCCACAGGACATGTACCCTTCAGGGGCAAAGCTTCTGTGGGCTCATTATTCTCAGCAGACCTCGGACAGATGCAATGGAGTGGCAAAGTGACTGGTGAACAACGAGAACCGCACCCAAAACTCTACATGCCAGAATCTTCTGATGCCACTACAGGAGCTGATCCCTAAGATAAATCGCTGTTCAGTCGCTCAGTTGTGTCCGACTCTTTGTGACCCCATGGACTTCAGCATGCCAGGCTTCCCTGTCCTTCACTATCTTCTGGAGCTTGCTCAAACGCATGTACTGAGTCAGTGATGCCATCCAACCATCAACCTCTGCCATCCCCTTCTATCCCCACCTTCAATCTTTCCCAGCATCAGGGTCTTTTCCAATGAGTCAGCTCTTTGCATCAGGTGGCAAAAGTACTGGAGCTTCAGCTTCAGCCTCAGTCCTTCCAATGAATATTCAGAACTGATCTCCTTTAGAATGGACTGGTTTGATCTCCTTGCACCCCAAGGGACTCTCAAGAGTCTTCTGCAGCACCACAGTTCAAAAGCATCAATTCTTTGGCACTCAGCCTTCTTTATGGTCCAACTCTCACACCTATACATAACTAAGCCGTTCAAAATAGCAGCTTTTTTCTGATTTGGATAATTTGAAAACTTCATTTCTCAGTAATCATGTTCAGTTCAGTTCAGTCACTCAGTCGTGTCCGACTCTTTGTGACCCCATGAATTGCAGCACGCCAGGCCTCCCTGTCCATCACCATCTCCCAGAGTTCACTCAGACTCACGTCCATCCAGTCAGTGATGCCAACTAGCCATCTCATCCTCTGTCATCCCCTTCTCCTCCTGCCCCCAATCCCTCCCAGCATCAGAGTCTTTTCCAATGAGTCAACTCTTCGCATGAGGTGGCCAAAGTATTGGAGTTTCAGCTTTAGCATCATTCCTTCCAAAGAATACCCAGGGCTGATCTCCTTCAGGATGGACTGGTTGGATCTCCTTGTAGTCCAAGGGACTCTCAAGAGTCTTCTCCAACACCACAGTTCAAAAGCATCAATTCTTCGGCGCTCAGCTTTCTTCACAGTCCAACTCTCACATCCGTACATGACCACTGGAAAAACCATAGCCTTGACTAGACGGACCTTTGTTGGCAAAGTAATGTTTCTGCTTTTGAACATGCTATCTAGGTTGGTCATAACTTTCCTTCCAAGGAGTAAGCGTCTTTTAATTTCATGGCTGCAGTCACCATCTCCAGTGATTTTGGAGCCCCCCAAAAATAAAGTCTGACACCTGTTTCCACTGTTTCCCCATCTATTTCCCATGAAGTGATAGGACCAGATGCCATGGTCTTCGTTTTCTGAATGTTGAGCTTTAAGCCAACTTTTTCACTTTCCACTTTCACTTTCATCAAGAGGCTTTTGAGTTCCTCTTCGCTTTCTGCATAAGGGTGGTGTCATCTGCATATCTGAGGTTATTGATATTTCTCCTAGCAATCTTGATTCCAGCTTGTGCTTCATCCAGCCCAACGTTTCTCATGATGTACTCTGCATAGAAGTTAAATAAGTAGGGTGACAATATACAGCCTTGATGTACTCCTTTTCCTATGTGGAACCAGTCTGTTGTTCCATGTCCAGTTCTAACTGTTGCTTCCTGACCTGCATATAGGTTTCTTAAGAGGCAGGTCAGGTGGTCTGGTATTCCCATCTCTTTCAGAATTTTCCAGGTTATTGTGATCCACACAGTCAAAGGCTTTGGCATCATCAATAAAGCAGAAATAGATGTTTTTCTGGAACTCTCTTCCTTTTTCCATGATCCAGCGGATGTTGGCAATTTGATCTCTGGTTCCTCTGCCTTTTCTAAAGCCAGCTTGAACATTTGGAAGGTCACAGTTCACGTACTGCTGAAGCCTGGCTTGGAGAATTTTGAGCATCACTTTACTAGTGTGTGAGATGAGTGCAATTGTGCGGTAGTTTGAGTATTCTTTGGCATTGCCTTTCTTTGGGATTGGAATGAAAAATGACCTTTTACAGTCCTGTGGCCACTGCTGAGTTTTCCAAATTTGCTGGCATATTGAGTGCAGCACTTTCACAGCATCATCTTTCAGGATATGAAATAGCTCAACTGGAACTCTGTGTATAACTATTAATTTATTTTATAATAAATGTCATGTCTTTGAAACAGGGAGTTTCAAGATACAACAATGGGACTTAGGCAGACACGACTTCCTTGAATCTGCTCCTGGGCTGGGAATGTTTGTGACCATTACAACTTACAGCGATGAGGTAAAACACACGTTTTGTCTTGTTACTGAAATTATTTTCTAAAAAGTCATGTGTCATGTATGCCCACAGACTTTTTAAATCTCTACACAAGTGCTCACCACCCAGCATTTCATTTTTAATGAGTGTGATCCTGACAAAGGACCACACCAAAATGTGCGAAGTGCCTACAGTCCAGCTGAGCAGCAGGGACTACTCAAACTGAAAGCTCAAAGCAGTACAGAGGGCAGGCCCCACACTCATTGCCCCGAGGTCCTGCTACTCTTGCCAGGCAGAAGGAACCCACAGGCCAACGTGCGCCTCTGGTCTTGCAGGAGCTGCGCCTTACCCAGACACAAGGGCCACTCAGGCCACCCTTCCCTCCTCCCATCCGGTGGGGTCTCTGTAGGGATGTGGCAGCCTCTGCGTCTGTCTGGCCTCCTAAGGCCCTTCCTTGCTGGGAGCTGGCAGGGGAGAAAAGGCACCAAGGTCAAAAGGGAGGAACGTGGACCTTGGAGTCAGGGCCAAGTGTCACTGTAGATGGCCATTGACAGGCTGACTCTTGAGTAGCTGCCTGACTGCTTTAAGCCTGTTTTCTCCTGGTCTGACGTCGTAGCCGATGTTGTTCCTCACCAGGCTGGCTCAAGGTGCAGTACTGTGGCCTGCCCTTCCAATAATTCCAACAGGGTTGTGGGAGCCGCTTCCCCTTGGACTTGTCCTGGGAATGCGCTCACGGGGTGGCAGGTTAGTGGTGGAGCAGAGCCCTGCAGCACAGACGGGCAAGGAGAGGAGGGTGCTTGACACGGATGGGCCTGCCTTCCACTCCTCAG
Organism: Bubalus kerabau; assembly: GCF_029407905.1. Lineage (NCBI taxonomy): Eukaryota > Metazoa > Chordata > Mammalia > Artiodactyla > Bovidae > Bubalus > Bubalus kerabau. The sequence goes on from NC_073630.1 coordinate 121,321,504, forward strand.
GAGAGCTGTGCTCAAGCCAGACCTGTGATGCCCCCACGCACGTGGAGACCAGGAGATTCAGTCCAGCTGGACCGCTTGACCCCTGACTCCTGCTGGCTATAGCAGCCTTCTCCTGGTGCCCTGGGCACCCTGTGACAAGAGTTCCCCTGGGTCCATTCTCCCAGTTCTAGCACGGCTGCCTTTTCCACCTGATACCCTCCTCCTTCACTTCCTGCCCAGTTAAACCAAAACACAAATCTCTGCTGTCCTATTCTGTCATTTTTCATGCTGCTCAGATGCTCAGTCATATCCAACTCTTTGCAACCACACAGACTGTAGCTCGCCAGGTTCCTCTGCCCATGGGGTTTTCCTGGCAAGAATACTGGAGTGGGTTGCCATTCCCTTCACCAGAGGATTTTCCCAACCCAGGGATCGAACCCGAGTCCCCTGCCTGTCCTGCAATGGCAGGCGGGTTCTTTACCACTAGCGCCACCAATGTCTCCACATTTGGCATGGCCTAGGAGAGAAAACCCTCACTGCAAAGCCTTGGTGGTCAGGAAGGCTCTCTCCATTGGGCAGTATGAGGACAAGACACAGCTCTGGCTTTAGTATTTCTCACATGCTAGCACTCCTTGGAAGGGAAGTTATGACCAACCTAGATAGCCTATTCAAAAGCAGAGACATTACTGTGCCAACAAAGGTCTGTTTAGTCAAGGCTATGCTTTTTCCAGTGGTCATGTATGGATGTGAGAATTGGACTGTGAAGAAAGCTGAGCGCCAAAGAATTGATGCTTTTGAACTGTGGTGTTGGGGAAGACTCTCGAGAGTCCCTTGGACTGCAAGGAGATCCAATCAGTCCATTCTAAAGGAGATCAGATCAGTCCTGGGTGTTCTTTGGAAGGAATGATGCTAAAGCTGAAACTCCAATACTTTGGCCACCTCATGTGAAGAGTTGACTCATTGGAAAAGACTCTGATGCTGGGAGGGATTGGGGGCAGGAGGAGAAGGGGACGACAGAGGATGAGATGGCTGGATGGCATCACCAACTTGATGGACGTGAGTTTGAGTGAACTCCAGGAGTTGGTGATGGACAGGGAGGCCTGGTGTGCTGCGATTCATGGGGTCGCAAAGAGCCGGACACAACTGAGCGACTGAACTGAACTGAGCACCCCCTAAAAGATGATGCTGTGAAAGTGCTGCACTCAATATGCCAGCAAATATGGACAACTCAGCAGTGGCCACAGGACTAGAAAAGGTCAGTTTTCATTCCAATTCCAAAAAAAGGCAATGCCAAAGAATGCTCAAACTACTGCACAATTGCACTCATCTCACATGCTAGCAAAGTAATGCTCAAAATTCTCCAAGGCAGGCTTCAGCAATACGTGAACTGTGAACTTCCAGGTGTTCAAGCTGGATTTAGAAAAGGCAGAGGAACCAGAGATCAAATTGCCAACATCTGTTGGATCATAGAAAGAGAAAGAGTTTCAGAAAAACATCTATTTCTGCTTTATTGACTATGCCAAAGCCTTTGACTGTGTGGGTTGCAACAAACTGGAAAATTCTTCAAGAGATGGGAATACTAGACCACCTTATCTGCCTCCTGAGAAATCTGTATGCAGGTCAAGAAACAACAGTTAGAACAGGACATGGAACAACACACCGGTTCCAAATCGGGAAAGGAATACGTCAAGGCTATATATTGTCACCCTGCTTATTTAACTTCTATGCAGAGTACATCATGTGAAATACTTGGCTGAATGAAGCAAAAGCTGGAATCAAGATTGCTGGGAGAAATACCAATAACCTCAGATACACAGATGACACCACCCTTACGGCAGAAAGCGAAGAACAACTAAAGAGCCTCTTGATGAAAGTGAAAGAGGAGAGCAAAAATGTTGGCTTAAAATTCAACATTCAGAAAACTAAGATTATGGCATCCGGTCCCATCACTTCCTGGCAAATAGATGGGGAAACAATGGAAACAGTGATGGACTTTCTTTTCTTGGGCTCCAAAATCACTGCAGGTGGTGACTGCAGCCATGAAATTAAAAGACGCTTGCTCCTTGGAAGAAAAGCTATGACCAACCTAGACAGCATATTAAAAAGCAGAGACATTACTTGGATGACAAAGGTCCATTTAGTCAAAGCTTTGGTTTTTCCAGTAGTCATGTATGGATCTAAGAGTTGGACCATAAAAAAAGCTGAGTGCCGAAGAACTGATGCTTTTGAACTGTGTTGGAGAAAACTCTTGAGAGTCCCTTGGACAGCAAGGAAATCAAACCAGTCAATCCTAAAGAAAATCAGTCCTGAATATTCATTGGAAGGACTGATGCTGAAGCTGAAACTCCAATACTTTGGCCACCTGATGCGACGAACTAACTCATTGGAAAAGCCCAATGAGTTAGTTGATGCTGGGAAAGACTGAAGGCAGGAGGAGAAGAGGGTGACAGAGGATGACATGGTTGGATGGCATCACTGTCTCAATGGACATGAGTTTGAGCAACCTCCGTGAGATGGTGATGGACAGGGAAGCCTGGCGTGCTGAAGTCCATGGGGTTGCAAAGAGTCGGACATGTCTGAGTGACTGAACTGAACTGAGCACCCCCTTAGAAGACCTCGATTGGCACCCCACAAGGATTCTGGTTGTTCCTACTTGGGAGGGTGTGCCGGGCACATGGTGCTCTCGGGTGCTCACGTGAACGTGTGTCCATGCCTATGGCACCGTGATTTTTGGGCTGGTGAGGTTGTTGGGGCAGACGATGACAAGATACATGCCTCACTCACACTGTGCATTTTATATTCCGTTTCCCATTATTCTGTGTCCAGTATTTCTATTTCATTCTGTAGACGGGAAACCTGAGGTCCTGAAAGGTGAAACGACCTATACCAGATCACGTCATCAGCAAGTGGAAAAACTGAGGTTTAAACTCAAGCGCGTCTTTTCTCAACATGCCAAACTAACAGGGACTCAAAATATGTTTGCTGACTTGAATGTTCACTGGAAGCAGAACCCTGACGTGACACAGGCTCAGAAATTGAAGTTAACAGGTGATGAATCATCCATGAATATTTTTTCAGGAAAGAGTGCTGTTTTTCATAAAAAATTAGAAATCAATTGGAAAATCTGACTTTTGAGTGCAGTTTTATGTAACAAAATTTCCTATCAACAATCTGTTAAGTGAAATTAAGCACATGGCAAGACGCTTTAATTTTCTTCAAATCAAAATGGAAAGACTTAAAAAAGGAGAATCTTGGCTGCATTTTTCTATGTGCAACATATACCTGTTCTTGAAGTGATTTAACAGTCTTCTCAAGCAGCTTTAGGTTCACAGCAGAATTCTGCAGAAAGCACAGCATTCCCACGTTCCCTCCTCTCCCAGCAGGAGCACCGCATGCTGCAGTGGTGTAACTGACGAGCTGCACGGAGGCATCCTCTTCACCAAAGCCCAGAGTTCATGTTAGGTTTCATCCTTGGGGTCGTACATCTACGGGTGTGACGAACGTGTCCATCATCGCCATATCAACAAGGAGCAGTTTCACTCCCACGGAAAGCCTCTGGAACTGTTTCTTCATCCCCCCCCCTCCCTGCCCCCAACCTTTGGCGACCACTAATCTTTTCATTGTCTCCATAGTTTTGCCTTTCCCAGAGTGTCATATAGCTGGAGCCATACAGTAGGCAGACTTCCCAAGTTGGCGTCCTTCACTTGGGATACGCACTTAAGCCGCCTCCATGTCTTTTCATGACTTGAGAGCTTGTTTCTTTTTGGTGCTGAATAATATTCCATTGTCAAGATGCAAACCATGGCTGCCTGGTGCATTCACATGCAGCAGGACATCTTGATAGCTCCCTAATTTTGGCTTTTATAAATAAAGCTGCCACAAACATTTTTGTGTGCAGGTTTTCATGTGGACATAAGTTTCCATCTTATTTTGGTAAATAAAGAGCACAATGGCAGGTTTGTATGGTAAATGTGTGTCTACTTTTCTAAGAAACCACCAGACTACGCCATTTTGCATTCCCACTAGAAATGATGAGAGTTGCTGTTGCTCTACATTCTTGCATTTAGTGTTGTGGGTTGTTTTGTTTTTTTTGCCATTCCCATAGGTGTGAAGCATCTCATTGTTGTTTTTAATCGGCAAGTCCCTAATGACATATGATGCTTGTTTGATGGCAAATATGGCTTATTTGCCATCTGTATGTCTTCTTTGGTGTGTTGTCTATTCAGATCTTTTGCCCATTTTTCAGCTGATTTGTTCATTTTCTTGCTGTTTTCAGAATTCTTTGTAGATTCTAGATAGCAGTACATTATCAGATATGTCTTTTACAAATAGTTTCTCCCAGTCTGTGGCTCATCTCTTCACTCTCTTGACAAACGGCGCTTTCTTTTGCAAAGCAGAACTCTTCAATTTTAATGAAATTCAGTGTTTAAACATTAATGCTAAATGTTTAATGAAGTTTAATTTAATTAAGTCCAGCTTCTCAATTCTTTCATGTATCGTGCCTTTGGTGTTGTACCTAAAAAGTCATAACCAAACCCAAGGTCATCTAGACTTGCTCCTATGTTACCTTCTAAATAGTTTGGTTTTGCATTTTGCGTTTAGATATGTGCTCCCTTTTGAGTTACTTTTTGTAAAAGGTGTAAGGTCCGCATCTGCATTCGTTTCTTTGCCTGTGGACGTCCAATTGTTTCAGCACCATCTGTTGGAAAGACTGTCTTTCCCACTGAAGTGCCTTTGCTCCTTGTCAAAGGTCAGCCACCGCTTTTGTGTTGCTATGTTTCTGGGCTCCCTGTTCTGGTACACTGGTCTTTCTGTTTTTCACCAACAACATCCCACTTGGTTATTGTAGCTTTACAGTAAGTCTTGAAATCAAGAATGTCAAGACCCTGACTTTATTCTTCTCCTTCAATACCGTGATGGCTATTTTGGATCTTTGGCCTTTCCATAGAAACTTTAGAATCAGCTTGTAGATATTCACAAAATTACTTGCTGACATTTAAACTGGGATTGTTGAATCTATGGATTAAGTTGGGAACAACTGAGATTTCCACAGCGTTACATTTTCTTGGCATGAACACATATCTCTCCATGTATTTTGCCTTCTTCGATATCTTTCATCAGTTTTTAAAATTTTCCTCATATATCTTTCACATATTTTGTTTATATCCAAGTACTTCATTTGGGTGGATGCTAAAGTAAATGGTCCAACCAATCCATTCTGAAGGAGATCAGCCCTGGGATTTCTTTGGAGGGAATGATGCTGAAGCTGAAACTCCAGTACTTTGGCCACCTCATGCGAAGAGCTGACTCATTGGAAAAGACTCTGATGCTGGGAGGGATTGGGGGCAGGAGGAGAAGGGGACGACAGAGGATGAGATGGCTGGATGGCATCACTGACTCGATGGACATGAGTCTGAGTGAACTCCAGGAGTTTGTGATGGACAGGGAGGCCTCGTGTGCTGCGGTTCATGGGGTGTTAAAGAGTCGGACACGACTGAGTGACTGAACTGAACTGAACTGAAAGTAAATGGTATTGTTTTTCATTTCACATTCTATTTGTTCATTTCAGACACATAGAAACTGATTCACTTAACATATTAATGTTGCATCCTATAACCTTGCTATAATCATTTATTAGTTCTGATAAGTTTTTTATTATTTTGAATTTTCTACATAGACAATCCTGTCGTCTGTGAACAAACACATCTTCATTTCTTCCTTCCCAACTTATACACCATTTTTTCTTTTCTTCTCTTACTGAATTAGCTAGGAATTGAACTGTGATGTTGAAAAGGAATAGCGAGTGGGGAAATGCTAGTCTTCTTTCTGATCTTAGTGGGAAAACCTCTAGTTGTTCACTATTAAGTATGTTAGTTGTAAGGTTTTTGTAGATTTTTAAATCAAATTGACAAAGTTCCCCTATTCTTAGTTTGCTGAGTTTTTACCATGATGGATGTTGGATTTTGTCAAATGCCATTTCTGCACCTATTGATATGATCACATCATGTTCTTTAAGCTGCTGATGTGATGAATTACATTAATTGATTTAAAAATATCAAACTAGCCTTGCATATCTGGAATAAATCTGACTTGGCCATGGTGTATAATTCTTTTTATACATTTCTGGGTTCAGTTGGCTGATATTTTGTTGAGTATATTTGTATCTATGTCCATGAGAGATAATGGTCCATAATTTTCTTGTGTCTTTCTCAGGCTTTGGTATTAGGGTAGTGTTGGCATCAGAAAATGGTGTAAAAAGTATTCTGTCTACCTCTGTCTTCTGGAAGATTGCAGAGAATATGTCGGATTTCTTACTTAAATCTTTGGTTTAATTCACCAGTGAACCCATCCTGGCTTGGGGCTTCCTGCTTGGAAGTTATTATCTATTCAATTTCGGTACTAGGTATAGGTTGTCTATTTCTGTGTGACTGGTGACAAATTGCACCTTTCAAGGAACTGGTCTATTTCATCTAGATTACCAAGTCTGTGGGCACAGCATGGTTCATAGTATTCCTCTATGACCTCATTCCCTAGTATTCCTCAACGACCTTATTGATACCCATGAGACCTGTAGTAACACTCTTCTTTCATTTCTGATATTATTAATTTGGGTCTCTTTTTTTCTTCATTAGCTGAGCTAGAGGTTTATTGATTGTACTGATACTTTCAAAGAACTAGCTTTGTTTTATTGGTTTTCTCTACTTTATTTCCTGTTTTCATTGATTTCTGCATTAGCTTCTATTAGCATGGATCTTATTTCTCCTCTTATGCTTATTTTGGATTTAGTTTGCTCTTCTTTTTTCTGGTTTCCTAGGCTTAGATGATAATACATTTTAGAACTTTCTTGTTAATACATGCATTCAATATTATAAATTCCCCTTTGAATACTTCTATCACTGTGACTCCCAAATTTTGATTATGTTGTATTTTCATTTTAGTTCAAATATTTTTTGAGATTTTAAAAATACATAAAATTCACCTTAATAATTACTTAGTACATGGTTCAGTGATATTAAATATATTCATGTTGTATAATCATCACCCTCATAACTCTTCAGCCTTTGAAGTGAAACTCTACACCCCTTAAACAACAACTCCATTATTTTAACCACTCTAAGTATCTCATAAAGTTGACCCACATAGTGTTTGTCTTCTTATGATTGGTTTATTTCATTTATCATAATGCACTCAAGATTCATCCATGTTGTAGCACATGTAGGAATTTCCTTCCTTTTTAGGCTGAATAATATTTCATTGTATGCATATACCACATATACCATATACTTTGCTTATTCATTCATCTGTCAATGGACATTTGAGTTGCTTCCACATTTTAGCTCTTGTGAATAATGCTGCTGTGAACATGAGTGTACAGATATCTCTTTGAGACCCTGCTTTGAATTCTTTTGGGTATATATCCAGAAGCGGAGTTACTGGATCAAACAGAAATTCTGCTTTCATATTTTTGAAGAGCCACCATACTATTTTCCACAGTGGCTGCACCATTTTGCATTCCCACCAACGATGCACTTTCTCCACATTCTTGCCGGTACTTATTGTCTTTTATAGCAGCCATTCTAATGTATGCGAGGTAAGCTCACTGCAGTTTTGATTTGCATTCCCTTAAGGACCAGTGAAGTTGAGCTTTTTTTCTCATGTTCTTATTGGCTTTTTCTGTTTTTTTTTTTTTTTTTTTTAAAGCACTTTGAATGTATCTGCCCACTGCCTCTGTTCTCCAAAGTTCTGATGAGAAATCTGCTGGTAATTTTATTGAGAATCCTTTCTATATAATAACCTCAAAAATCCCTGATGTTTGGAGGACAGGGTCTGTTATGCCTACCCTGGCTTCTAAAGGCTGTGTGCAGGCTGCCCCAGGAAAACCTGCACAGCTGCCGGCCATGAGGCTGGGGCAGGGGTGGGGGGAGGGGGAGCGGCTGCTACTGTCTGAGAACTGAAATCGACCAAAATCAACCACAGTTTACCGTCCAAGTCTTCCCCCTGGAGGTGGCAAGACTTCAACAGACTCCAGAGTTCCAACATAGTTCCATCAGACAGATCCTCCCAGGATAACTGTTGTCTCAACAGATTCCTGTTGCCTCCTCGACCACCACCTTCCCAGAATCTTCGTGTTGATAATTCAAAATACTTTTTCTCTTGAGACGTCTTCCTTGACTCATGAGCTGTTTAGAAGTGTGCTGTTTAATCTCTAAATATCTGGGGACTTTCTGGCTATCTTTATCAATTCCTACTTTAATTCCATTATGGTCTAAGAGCACACACTGTGTGGTTTCTATGATTTTGAATGTGTTAAGGTGTGTTTTGTGGCCCAGGATGTGGTCTGTCTTGGTGAGTGTTCCATGTGAGCTTGAAAAGAATGTGTATTCTGCTTTGTTGGATGAAGTAGCCTATGGATACTGATTATCCAGTTGGTTGACCATGCTGTTGAGCTCAACTGTGTCCTTATTCATCTTCTGCTGGACCTGTCCACCTCTGATGGGGGGGATCAATGTCTCTGACTATAACACTGAGCTCCTCCATTTATCCTTGCAGTTCTATCAGTTTTTGCTTCATATATTTTGACACTCTGTTATTAGATGCATACACATTAAGGTTTGTCTTCTTGGAGAGCTGACCTCTTTATTATTACATAATGCTCTGTTATGTAATCATTCCTGGTAATTTCCCTTGTTTTGAAGTCTACTCTGTGTGAAGTTAACATAAGGACTCCAGCTGTCTTTCGATTAAGGTTGGCTAAAAGTTAACATACACATTTTTCTCTGTCCCTTAACTTTTAATCTATATGTGTCTTTACATTTAAAGTGGGGGTTCTTATAGACAATACGTAGATGGTTGTTTTTGTTTTTTTTAATCCACTCTGACAATCTGTTTTAAATGGTGCATTTAGACCACTGACTTTCAAAGTGACTATTGATATTGCTGGGTTAATATCATCACATTTATTACTGTTTTCTGGTTGCTACCCTTGTTATTTGTTCCTATTTTTGTTTTCCACTCTTTTTCTGTCTCTTGTGGTTTTAATTATTTTATGACTCATTTTATCTTTTCTTGGTTATCAACTACACTTCTTTCAACTTTCTGTCAGTGCTTGCAATTTACCTTTAAAACCAATCCAAGTCCACTTCTGAATAACAACATTTCATTTCACAGATAACCCAAGTGCCTTATAATAACAAAATAGTCCTAATCCCTATCTCCCATCCCTTGCATCTTTGCTGTTACTAATTTTATTTATACATAAACTGTAAACATCAAATACATTGCTATGATTTTGAAAGAAGTATCTATTAACTCAGTTAACAATAAGAAAAATAAAAGTTTTAATTTTACCTTCACTTATTCCTTCTCTAATGCATTTACAACTTTCACATAGATCCAAGTTTCTGACCAATATCATTATACTTATGTCAAGAGCCTTTAACATTCCTTGTGAGACAGGTCTATTGGTGACAAGTTCCCTCATCTTTTGTTTGAGAAAAGCTTTCTCTATTACTTTTGAAGGAGAGTTTTGCAGGATACAGAATTTCTAGATTGATGGGTTTTTTTTTTTTTTTCCCTCTCAACACCTTAAATGTTTATTCTCCTGCTTGCAAGGTTTCTGAGGACTTGTGCCTGACTCTCGTCTCCCCTATACAGAAGGGCCTTTTCTGGCCCCTTCCCAGGCTTCGCCTCTGGCGTCTGTGGCCTCCGTGACTCTCCGCAGTGCGGCTCTATCGGCGCTCCTCCTGCTTGGTGTTCTCTGCGCTTCCCAGCTCTGCCGCTCGGTGTCTGATGCTGACTCGAAATTCTGCTATTATTATTTGTTCTGTTACTTTCTTTCTTCACCTTCTGGTACTCCCAATGCATGTATGTTACATCTTTAACTGTCATCCTGTGGTCCCTGGATATTGTTTCTTTTTACTTCCAATCTTTTTCTGCTTTGCAGCTTTAAACATTTCTGTGGTCATATCCTCAAGCTCAAGAGTCTTTCCTCAGCCCTGTCCAGTCCACCGAGCCCATCAAAGGCATTCTTCATTTCTGTTAGTATTTTTCATTTCTGGCACTTCTTTTTTATTCTTTCATAGAATTTCAATCTTTCTCCTCACATTTGTTCTTGCATGTTGTCTACTTTTTCCATTAGAGGCCATAGAATATTAATCACAGATTTTCTAAATTCCTGATATGATCATTCCAATATCCCTGCCATATCTGAATCTAGTTTTAAGACTTGTTCTGTCTCTTTAAACTATGTTTTTCGCCTTTTTCATATGCCTTGCTATTTTTCTGTTGTTGTTGGAAGCTAGACATGACATGCTGGGTAAAGGAACCCAGTACTGGTCCCCACAAGCTTTTGCTCTGGTACATTGTGACTGTCTGCATTTGTCTATGTCTCCAATTCTGAGGGAAGTAGCCTGCCCTGGGACCTCAATTCTCTGACAGATCTAAGAACTGACTTTCTTTTCATGCAGCTTTTTACTTGTTAGGACAGACTAACAACTTCCAAGCTCCTCATGTACCAGACTGGAAGTCCTATGCTGTTTTTAAAATATCAAACATTACAGAAATGTACTAAGCAGAAAAGTCAATGTCCCCAACAAACACCTGCCTAATAGCTTGGAATCTTTAGAATATTTGGAAACTTTAGAATCTTCTTCTAAGCACATGTACTTTTACAAATAATAGGTTTCACAAAAATAGGACCCTATACGGCCTACCCCTAATATCGTGGACACCTTTAGTACAGATATAGGTGTTGTAACAGTCTCTCTTACTAGCAATTTTTCATTTGTCTTCACCTAAACTTAATCAGGATTTGAAATAGCTCAACTGGAATTCCATCACCTCCACTAGCTTTGTTCGTAGTGATGCTTCTTAAGGCCCACTTGACTTCACATTCCAGGTTGTCTGGCTCTAGGTCAGTGATCACACCATCGTGATTATCTTGGTCGTGAAGATCTTTTTTGTACAGTTCTTCTGTGTATTCTTGCCACCTCTTCTTAATATCTTCTGCTTCTGTTAGGTCCATACCATTTCTGTCCTTTATCAAGCCCATCTTTGCATGAAATGTTCCCTTGGTATCTCTAATTTTCTTGAAGAGATCTCTAGTCTTTCCCATTCTGTTGTTTTCTTCTATTTCTTTGCATTGATTGCTGAGGAAGGCTTTCTTATCTCTTCTTGCTATTCTTTGGAACTCTGCATTCAGATGCTTATATCTTTCCTTTTCTCCTTTGCTTTTCGCTTCTCTTCTTTTCACAGCTATTTGTAAGGCCTCCTCAGACAGCCATTTTGCTTTTTTGCATTTCTTTTCCATGGGGATGGTCTTGATCCCTGTCTCCTGTACAATGTCACGAACCTCATTCCATAGTTCATCAGGCACTGTATCTATCAGATCTAGTCCCTTAAATCTACTTCTCACTTCCACTGTATAATCATAAGGGATTTAATTTAGGTCATACCTGAATGGTCTAGTGGTTTTCCCTACTTTCTTCAATTTAAGTCTGAATTTGGTAATAAGGAGTTCATGATCTGAGCCACAGTCAGCTCCCGGTCTTGTTTTTGCTGACTGTATAGAGCTTCTCCATCTTTGGCCGCAAAGAATATAATCAGTCTGATTTCGGTGTTGACTATCTGGTGATGCCCATGTATAGAGTCTTCTCTTGTGTTGTTGGAAGAGGGTGTTTGCTATGGCCAGTGCATTTTCTTGGCAAAACTCTATTAGTCTTTGCCCTGCTTCATTCTGTATTCCAAGGCCAAATTTGCCTGTTACTCCAGGTGTTTCTTGACTTCCTACTTTTGCATTCCAGTCCCCTATAATGAAAAGGACATCTTTTTTGGGTGTTAGTTCTAAAAGGTCTTGTAGGTCTTCATAGAACTGTTCAACTTCAGCTTCTTCAGCATTACTGGTTGGGGCACAGACTTGGATTACTATGATATTGAATGGTTTACCTTGGAAATGAACAGAGAGCATTCTGTCATTTTTGAGATTGCATCCAAGTACTACATTTTGGACTCTTTTGTTGACCATGATGGCTACTCCATTTCTTCTAAGGGATTCCTGCCTGCAGTAGTAGAAACCTATATGCAGGTCAGGTAGCAACAGTTAGAACTGGACATGGAACAACAGACTGGTTCCACATAGGAAAAAGTACATCAAGGCTGTATATTGTCACCCTGCTTATTTAACTTCTATGCAGAGTACATCATGAGAAACGCTGGGCTGGAAGAAGCACAAGCTGGAATCAAGATTGCTAGGAGAAATACCAATAACCTCAGATATGCAGATGACACCACCCTTATGGCAGAAAGTGAAGAGGAACTCAAAAGCCTCTTGATGAAAGTGAAAGTGGAGAGTGAAAAAGTTGGTAAAGCTCAACATTCAGAAAACGAAGATCATGGCATCCGGTCCCATCACTTTGAAAGGTTGTTGTTGAATCACGCGAATACACCGGGATTCTTGGCCCCCGGAGGAGAAGAATTCAATCCGGGGCCAGAGACGAGGCTTGATCGCTCAGAGCTTTTGTGTAATAAAGTTTTATTAAAGTATAAAGGAGATAGAGAAAGCTTCTGACATAGGCATCAGAAGGGGGCAGAAAGAGTACCCCCCTGTTAGTCTTCAGCTGGATGTTATATAGTCACTAGCAGTCTGTTAATGAAAGAAAAGAATGTCTTATAATTCAGAATAGCACCAGGCCCCTCGCCCATAAGATGCATTTTGGGATAATCTTGGCACCAAATGGTTTATCTTGGGCCATAAAATAATTGACTTGAATCTTAAAGAAGGGCAGACCACTATACAAATAGTTTCATTTACATAGATTAGGGGAACAATATCTGAGTATAACATACTGGTTTGTCAAGTAGGTTTTGGGCCAAGAGGCGGAACCGACTTGGAGACAGAGTTTGGGGTAAAGGCGTAGTACATTAGCATAGCTTAAGACAAACATTTCCATAAGAAAAAGGCATTGGTTATCTCTAGGCTCAAGAATAGCTAACTTCAGGAGAAACCAGGTGTCATTATGGCAACACAGTATTTTAAGAGAAACCTCTCTTTAAATTTGTATAGGGAAGGAAAAAAATATCGCTAGTTTGTTTCCTCCTGCCGCCTAAGAGAGATAAAAATGTCTGACACTTGCAGGCTATGTCCTCCATTTGGAGACCCCTGGCCTTCCTGCCTGTTACCCTCTCAACTTCATGGGAAATAGATGGGGAAACAGTGGAATCAGTGTCAGACTTTATTTTTGGGGGCTCCAAAATCACTGCAGATGGTGATTGCGGCCATGAAATTAAAAGACGCTTACTCCTTGGAAGGAAAGTTATGACCAACCTAGACAGCATATTCAAAAGCAGAGGCATTACTTTGCCAACAAAGGTCCATCTAGTCAAGGCTATGTGTTTTCCAGTGGTCATGTATGGATGTGAGAATTGGACTGTGAAAAAAGCTGAGTGCCGAAGAATTGATGCTTTTGAACTGTGGTGTTGGAGAAGACTCTCGAGAGTCCCTTGGACTGCAAGGAGATCCAACCAGTCCATTTTAAAGGAGATCAGCCCTGGGATTTCTTTGGAGGGAATGATGCTGAAGCTGAAACTCCAGTACTTTGGCCACCTCATGCAAAGAGTTGACTCATTGGAAAAGACTCTGATGCTGGGAGGGATTGGGGGCAGGAGGAGAAGGGGATGCCAGAGGATGAGATGGCTGGATGGCATCACTGACTCGATGGACATGAGTCTGAGTGAACTCCAGGAGTTGGTGATGGACAGGGAGGCCTGGCGTGCTGCAATTCATGGGGTCGCAAAGAGTCGGACACGACTGAGCAACTGAACTGATCTGAAACTTAATGAGTCCCTACTGAAATCCATTAGTTATTTCAGAAATGCAAACTAAAATAAATACCATAACACTGAATAGCTTTTACATATAACTTTGTCTACTTGAGCATTTCCATAGGATAAACTTCTTTAGGTAGCTCTGCTGGGTCAATGGTTAGATACACTTTAACTTTTCATATGTACTACCAAACCATTCTCTGAAATGGCTGTGCAACGTACATTCTCAAAACAGTGTTCAGAGGTAGCATTTCTCAATACTATCCCCACCCCAGGTGCTTTTAAGTCTTTGCCAATCTGATAACAAGGAATATCTAACTGTGGTTTGTACTTTATTGATTGGCAGCAAGACTGAATATTTTTCATGTTATCGGTAATTTGATTTCTTCTTTAAGAATGGCACAAATTTCACTAGATTACAAAGGGATGGTTTATTTTTTTAATGGAGTATAGAGAATAATGAACTTAAACTATGGAAATCCTTAATCCTAGGTATTATTGTCAAAGTTATATGGCCCACAAGGAACATTCTATTTCACTTCACATTCACCTGGTGAACACATCATTTGCTTACAATCTAATTCTACAAGGCTTGTGTCATTTGGAGGGAGTAAGCTGGTAAGTAAATGCCCCCGTGTCCTTGCAAATGAACAGCGTCAGCATTACTCGGGCGTGACAATGATATGCAGAACCATTATGCCCAGGCCATATTAAAGTCCTGCACCCAGATCTCAGCACAGCAACTAAAGAGGGAGCTGGAGAGCTTGGAAGGGGTTCAAAGCAGAGCCACGAAGTTGATTAAAGGGCTTGAAAAATGAGAACTGGGAGGGAAGGTTGAGAGAACTGTGATTATTCAGGCTTGAAAACAATTGAAGGCTGAAGGGTGAATTAATAATGGAATTCCAATAAATGGAACTCTTACACGGTAGATGGTGATTGGATATTTTCTAAAGGTTCTGAGGCATCAGAAATTTAGTTATATGCAGAGCACCTTTTCCTGAGAGTAATCAAACTGTCTCAGGGCCAAAGGCATGTGCCCGGAAATCTAGAGGACGTAGCTCAGGAAGCTGCAGTTGCTCTTTCAGGGCAGCAGGTGCCATTTAATGCATTCTTGTGACAAAGAAAGACTCCCGAGTATAACCTGGAATGGAGCAGCGGCGAGGCAATAAGAGAATGGAGGAGTGTTTACTCTCAGAAAGGTGGCGGGGGTTGGGGGGTGGAGAAAAAGGAAGGACTGGTAGGACACAATGAGGGAAAAGTAAGAAAAACAAGCGGCCACAGGAAAACATGTTTCTTCCCTTTTACTGTTTGTACAGCGGATCCACTTAGATATTCGAGTCGGAGAACATGACCTTGATGCAGCCATTACTCAAGCAAAGGACAAAGTTAATGAAGTTAGCTTCAAGCTTGAACATCTAATCGAGCAAATTGAGCAAATAGTCAAAGAACAGAACTATCAAAGGGTCAGTCTGCCTAATCAGCTTACAATCCCTCTTCCTGCCAGGAACATAATTCTTGACTAGGCCGAACCAGGGAAAGAGTAAACTGCCTGTTTCCTGGGTTTCTCCAGGACTGTGTGGATGTGCAAGGTTGGTGGGCGTGCTCTTCGGCAGTCTGCTGGCCTGTGAGCTCCTCTAGGAAAGGGACTGCAGCTCGCTTGCCTCAGGGCTGTGAGCTCGCAGATGAATAAATAAGGGCTTCCAACACACCCCGGAGAAGGCGATGGCACCCCACTCCAGTACTCTTGCCTGGAAAATCCCATGGATGGAGAAGCCTGGTAGGCTGCAGTCCATGGGGTCGCTAAGAGTCGGACACAACTGAGCAACTTCCCTTTCACTTTTCACTGTCCTGCACTGGAGAAGGAAATGGCAACTTACTCCAGTGTTCTTGCCTGGAGAATCCCAGGGACAGGGGAGCCTGGTGGGCTGCCGTCTATGGGATCGCAGAGAGTCGGACATGACTAAAGCGACTTAGCAGTCCAACACACCCTGTGCATCTGCAGTCGAGGGTGCCCACTTTCTACAGCATTATTTTGCTCCTGTGACATTATGTGTTTCCCAGGTCACTGTGTTCAGTGGACCCTGGTTGGATGTGGGCCTGAATCTGCCCCCACTCACTAACCTTCTGTTGTCTCTAAGCTTCAGCTTCCTTATCTGGAAAATAAAATGAGCCCAGTGCCCAGCTTAAAGTAAAGTAAGAACTGGAATGATAAAAAAAAAAAAAAGTATCAATTAGGTAACATACACTTTGATGCTAACAAATAAAACATATGAAGTAACAGATCAAATACTTGATATTTTATACCAAAATATGACGCCTCCTCCTTATCTTTGGCTAAAAACACACCTTAACTTAGAAAAATCAGACACTGCTCTTTGGCATAAGATATTACCTGAGTGACATTAAGTACCTTGAATGTATACAGCACCTTCCCCTCAAATTCATGCATGAAGCACCTTAAGAAACCTAACCTGCATATTTCTCTTCTATATAGGACCGTGAAGAAAAATTTCGAATGACCAGTGAAGATACAAACAGCAACGTCTTATGGTGGGCATTTACACAAACATTAATCTTTATCTCAGTTGGAATTTTCCAAATGAAGTCCCTTAAAGACTTCTTCATAGCTAAGAAACTTGTATAAAAATAAAAAAAAATAAAAGCAAATAATTACCTTCTACCTTGCATAATGTTTGAGTTAATAAAATATATTCATAAGTGTCATTATTTTCTGATTTCAAAGACATCTAAGGTTGGAACTGATGTTATAGCATTGTAACACTGATAAAATGTCCAACAGTCACGTATGAATGTGAGAGCTGGACTACAAAGAAGGCTGAGCGCCGAAGAATTGATGCTTTCGAACTGTGGTGTTGGAGAAGATTCTTGAGAGTCCCTTGGACAGCAAGGAGATCAAACCAGTCTAATCCTAAAGGAAATCAACCCTGAATATTCAGTGGAAAGACTTATGCTGAAGCTCCACTACTTTGGCCACCTGAAGCGAAGAGCCGACTCATTGGAAGCCTCTGATGCTGGAAAAGATTGAAGGCAGGAGAAGGAGACAACAGTGGATGAGATGGTTGGATGGCATCACTGACTCAATGGACATGAGTTTGAGCAAGCTCTGGGTGTTGGTGAAGGTCAGGGAAGCCTGGTGTGCTGCAGTCCATGGGGTCACAGAGTCCAGACATGACCGACAGACTGAACAACAACACTGATAAAATGTCATTTTAACAATACAGCTTCTGAGTTTGACAGAGTAAACACATGACCCTGTTCTTAAATTTGGACTAGATCAGCCCTGTCCAATAGAAATAAAATGTGAACCATATACGTAAATTTAAAGTTTTCTGGTTGCCACATTAAACAAGGTTTTTTAAAGACTAAAATTAATCCTAGTGACATATACTTACCCAATACATCAAATACATTACCATTTTAACATGTAATCAATACAAAATGACGAATGAGATAGTTTACTTTTCTTTCTTGATAAGAAGTCTTGGAAACTCAGGTGTATTTTGCAATCAAAGCACATCTGAACTTGGACCCAGTCCCATTTCAAGGTCCAATGGCCACAGGATGCTCTCAGCTGCAGCCTGGGACAGAGGGGTACATATTTTCCCTAAACCACTCCAGTCAGAGTCGTCCTGAATCTCTGAGTCTTCCTGTTTCCCTGAAAGAAGGCCACTTTTCTCCTTTTGCACAGAGACTTTCTCTGAACTAAGTTTGTTCCGCAGGTCCCACCTGATCCCCCTCTACCTGGATCAGGTCAATGGAAATGGCTCTTCCATGGAGAGCATGGGGCATTCCATGAGGCGTGAAATAATATGAAGGTAGCTTCCCTTCATTTTCTCTAATTTTCTTTTTCCTTTGGACTGCACAGCATGTAGAATCTTGGTTCCCCAACTGGGCATGGAACCCACATCACCTGCACTGGAAGCCCAGAGTCTCAACCACTAGATGCTCAGGGAAGTCTTTCTCTAAATTCTAAACTAATTACAAGTTCCTTGCTAAGTCACTTCAGTCGCGTCCGACTCTGTGCGACCCCATAGACGGCAGCCCATCAGGCTCCCCTGTCCCTGGGATTCTCCAGGCAAGAACACTGGAGCAGTTTGCCATTTCCTTCTCTAATGCATGAAAGTGAAAAGTGAAAGTGAAGTTGCTCAGTCATGTCTGACACTTAGCAACCCCATGGACTGCAGCCTACCAGGCTCCTCTGTCCCTGGGATTTTCCAGGCAAGAGTGGGGTGCCATTGCCTTCTCCTACAAGTTCCTTAGAAGCTACAAAAAATAGAACAGTCCTTTCCACCAGCTCTCCTATCTCTTTGTAAATGGGAAAAAATCTTCTCTAGGTCAAGACTTTTCATATGCCCATGCCAGAGGCAAGCAAGGCCCTGGCCCCGCCTGGCCCACCTTCACCATGTGACCAGGTCAGCTGGTTCTGGGCCCCAGTGACACCCTACCCTGATCCACCAAGCCCTCCTGTCACCCTGTCCTGGCCCACCGATATTTTAGAACCCCACCCCAGGGTTTCCTGGCCCCCCACCTCCTGTTCCTCTGACCCCACTGGTCCCTCATGGCCCAGGGCCTCTCCTCTCCCACCTCCAGTCTGCAGCCCTCAAGGCCCCTCACCCTTCCCCACCACCACCACCAGCACGGAACAAGGGCCTCGTGACCGGTCAGCTCAGCGCAGCGCGCTCAAGGCCGGCACACGTCCAGTCTCCCTGTGGCCACCTCCACCCTTCGCCCGGGCACTGCCTCCTGTGGGGCCGCGGCCCCGGGAGGGTCCCTGAGACTCGGCAGCCTCGGCGCACCCACCTCGGCGCCGCCCGGGGGTCCACACGGGTCCGGGAGTACCACGCGCTGCAGCGCTGGAGTGAGTGCGGCCGGAACGCCTAAACGTTCCTCCTCCCTGACGTCTGGCTGAGACAACCCGCAGGCGGCAAAGTGTAACCCTCACCCCGTCCCTTCCTGCTTCGGTACCTTACGGGCCCCTGTTGGCGGGAGCGGCAGGCTCTGGCGCGCAGGCGCGGAGTCACGGCCTCGGGCCGGGCTCAGATCCCGCGCGCTGGTCTCGCGTGGTTCTCGCGCAGGTCTCGCGCGGCTCTCGCGCAGGTCTCGCGCGGCTCTCGCGGAGGTCTCGCGCGGCTCTCGCGCGACGGCGGCGGCTCGGCCGTGGTGCAGACATGGCCAGCTGGGTGTTCTGTAACCGCTGCTTCCAGCCGCCCCAGGCGACGTCGTGCTTCAGCCTGACCAACTGCGGCCACGTGTACTGTGACGCCTGCCTGCGCAAAGGTCAGGGCGGGGCGGGCGCGCTGGCGGCAGCCGGGCCCCTGGGCGGCGGCGCCCTGAGGAGGCGCCCCGAGGCGAGCTTCTTGGGGGAGGGCTGGGGCACGAGGGCCGGGGCGCCGGCCGAGAGGCCCGGGGTCGCGGCTCGGACGACCCTGGGCTGCGGCAGCGGGGCCGCCGGCACAGTGGGCAGCGCGGGGCCCGCACCTCAGCACCACCCGCCGCTCGCAGCCCGACGGGCGCGGGGCGGGAAGCGGGGAGGCGGGTGCAGAGCGGTCTCCAGAGGACACGGTGGGTGTGAGGCCCGAAGCAAGCGGAGGGGCACCCCGGGCGGGCCGCGAGCGGATCTGCCCCCACCCCAGGACCTGCGAGCCCAGCACCCGCGCCTGTGGCGCCACCTTGACAGACGTTTTCTGTTTCGGAAGTGTGTTTATTGACCTGGAGAGCTCAGGCAGGAAAAAAAGCCTAAATGGCAACGCAGGGAGTTCTCAGAGTGACTGACCGGTGACACCAGCTCACAGATCAAGAATCAGAACGTCACCCCCCTCGCCCCCAGACCCTCTGGAGGAGATGGCGCCCAGCAGCTTGGGCAGCCGTGAGCGGGGGTCCAGCCGGTGCCAGGCTCACCCCACAGTCCTCCCCGCGCGGGCCCTGTCTGGACCTCTCCCTTCAGGACGCTCGGTGCACGCCTGCCCCTCGCGCCCCTTCCCCAGCCCGCCTGCTCCGGCCTGGCGCGCTTCCCAGCTCGCCGCCGACCCTCGGGCTCCTCCAGGCTCCGTCTCGACGCCGTGGTGGTGCCACAGGCGCGCGGGTGCTGGGCTCGCAGGTTCTGGGCTTGGGGCGGCAGAGGCGCATGCCCAGGTGGGCTGGCCGAGTCTGGATCCTGGCAGCCGGAGGACGCAGGACGGGGGGCAGGCAGCGCTCCGGGAGGAAGCAGAGCCCAGCACAGGGAGACGTGTCCGAGCAGAACAGCCACCAGGGCTGGACAGAAGCAGGGCTCACGTTGGGCAGACTTGAGTCTGGGCAGCAGCTGGCCGGATTGGGGCTGCGGCTCCCCTGGCCATCCAGAGTGCCAGCAGGTTGGAGCTGAGGCTCAGGACCTCACGTGTGGAACAGAGGTGCCGGGGACAGCCGTGCAGGGAGACTCCAAAGGATTGTGAGCACACAAGGGTCTGGTGGTCCAGACAGTGGAGTGCTGTGGGGGGCGGGGCGGGAGGCAGGAGACACACAAGCCTGTTCTCACCTTGGCAAGAGCATTTCCTAAAGAAGCTGGGTGAGGCCAGGAGGAGGCTGGGGTGGGGAGAGACCGCCAAAATGTCAAACCAGGCCTCCCAGGGCAGTCAGGGCACCGGCCTTAGTGTGAGGATTACCTGCCTAAGTGCCCTGCGGAGAGGAAAGAGGGGTTGGCTGGGTGCTGGGAGGAGAGAGGGAGGGCTGGGGTGGAGCTAAGGGGGTCTGTGGGAGGGCAGGAGTCCTCTCGGAGGCAGGGGGTGGGAGAGGAGGGGAGCCCTCCTTTGGAAGACTAGGCCTGGGGTGGGGAAGGGGAAGCATCCCCCCAGGACACAGGAAGGGGGCCGAGCCCATCAGCCCTGGTGTGGGCAGGGGGAGAGAGGCACGCCTAATGGGGCCTCTTTCTCAGGCGATGACTGTGGAGGGGAAGCCCTGGGATTTGGCCATTGATGCTGCCTAGGAGGACCTGGGCCAGTCGGGTGTGGACACCTGGCCTCCGAGGTGCCTGGTGGAGAAACCGAGATCAGAGGCTGTGAGGACTGGGCAGGGCCACAGAGGAGCTGGCAGCGAGGGGGCTGAGGAGGGACCGCTTTGGGGTCCAGGGCCAGGCGGTGGAGGAGGGGTAGGGGGGAGTGGGTGGGAGGAGGCTGAGCATGGGCGGGGCGGCAGGGTGGCCAGGGGTTGAACCGCCTGGGCTCTCAGCTCCCAGTGCGGCCTGGCCCTCGCAGGAGCCCTGCTGCCAAGGCCGAGGGGCAGAGCAAAACCCTGGAACTGTCAGGTGGGGGGGGAGCTTTCATTTTGTAGTGCTTAAAATTTTCAGCTAAGTTATCCCCATTTTATTCCTATAAAATATGCTTGTGGGAAATAATATGGGCTGATCTAAGTTTAAGTGTTGTAGATCTGTATGGCCACTGTTTTGGAGCATATTTAGAAAATAAGAAAAAACAAATTGTCACTGTGTAATTCTTTTCAACTATGTGTATGCCCCAGGCTTGTCCACGGTAAGTCCTATAATCCTGTATACTTTTAAAAGAAGTACTATAATTTAAGGTCTGCATTTATATGTGTTTAAAGGCACTATTCACCATAATAAAGTTTGCTTTCTTTTGTAGGTAAAAGGGATGAATGCTTGATTTGTAAAGTTGCTTGTCGTACAGTTCTACTTTCAAAACATGTAAGTTGAAATCTATAGTATGTTAATATTAACCAGTGATTCTTTTTAAGTATGACATTCAATTTTTACTCAGTTGTGGTATCTACAACTTTTGTTGATTTGCTTGGTGTGCTAGGAGATCGTGCAGACTTTCTGTATAAAGTCCACTAGTGGTTCTGAATACCTCACACAGCTGTCTCCTCACCAGAGCCTGAGCGCTGCTGGGGACGGTCGCGGGGTGCCGGCTCCTGCAGCTCCTCATGGTGGTGGGGTTGGTCTCCCTGGGGTCCATTCTAGTTAAGAGGGTCGAGGGAGTAAAGTTGATCCCTTCAAGTTTAGGTTCCAAGATGTGTATTTGATCTAATGTTTAATCTGGAAAAGTTCTTTTTCTGATTACAAACATAAAATTACCTCAAACCTCAAACATAACAGAAAACCATAACAGAATGTGAAAGTCTCCAACTCCTGCTTCCCAAGGACAACAGCCAGGAGTGTGGGTCCTGCTCTGGGTGTCGGTGGGATTCTAACAAAGTGGTGTTTCCCAGTTGATGTTCTAAAGTGTATACACCCACATTCTCTGAAAATGACTTCCTGGCGTGATAGGAAAAAACCTTTCGTTTTTTTCAGTTTTTTACTATTTCAGTCTTAAAATGAACATTTTTTCTTTTTTTACCATAGTTCTGCATACTTGTAAGAATATTTCTGGAGCATAAATTCCTAGAAGTGGGGGAAAGTGAGGCCTGATGGGGTGGGAGGGTGTCTCCCTAACCATCACAAACAAAAAAAAGAGAGAGACACAGGGGCATTGAGAACCCAAGTCTGACTGATTCCAAAGCCAGCCAGGGCTCTTAGCCACCACACTGCCTTCAAAATAGAGGGCATCACTTCGTTAAACCTCCTCCACTGAGTGCTTCCTAAATGCGTTTGCAACAGAACCCTTTTTCAAGGAACACATATTAATATCCCACGGTCCACACTTGGAGGAACTGTTCTCCTGTATAAACTTCCAGGGAGTGACCAGCGTGTCTTAGCTTGAGCCCAGCTCTGGAGTCTAGCAGACCCAGAGCAGATTCTTGTCCTAGCTGTGGGCTCCTGGAAGTCTCTTTCCCGTCTACTCTGGGGCCCTCATTGCATTGTTGAAAAGATTAAATGAAATGACACTCAGACTTTTTCTGTTAATATTTCCTCCTCCGTGCGTGGGGCGTGCAGTCGCCCCTTCTGTGCCACTGGGGGTCCCCATCCCTGTTCCCCTCAAGGAAGCCCTGGGCCGTGGCAGGTCAGCACTGACGCCCTCGCCTGCTCCAGGGCCTGGGAAGGTCTCCTTGTGGGGCCTGGTCCTCTGTGGGCGCCAGTCTGGTCTCCATCACTGGGGTCCCTGCCTGCCGTGTAGAGCTCACCGGGGCCCTTGGAGGTGGGGGCAGCCTTCTGTCTTGTTTCCTTCGAAGTACGGGGCTCGGGGTGTTGGGTGCTGTCCAGGGTCTCGGGTGGAGGTCCGAGTCGGGGGCTCGCGTGTACTCGAGTGCCTGCAGCAGGTCCCCTGCCCTGCCGGCGCCCTTCCCAGCCCCTGCTCTGAGCGGAGTCTGGGGCCGCTTCCCCTGTAGCTGCCCCCACCCGCAAATCAGCTGCCCCCCTCTCCAATGAAGCGGCCGCCCCCTCCCCGCCACAAGGTCCTCCAGCAGCTCCTGGGGCCCTGGCCCTTCGGGTGTTTCCTGGCTTCTGCGGGCCTCTCTCCCCGAGTGCAGCATGACTGTCACTCCAGCGGGGATGGGCCCGTGTGTGTCCTTGTCCACACCCCTGTGTCTCTGGTGCTGGCACGGGGGAGAGGAGAGGCAGGCGTGCCTGCAGGAGGTGTGCCAGTGGGCAGGTGCCAGTTCATGCACCCTCTTTTGTCACATTTACGCCAAAGTAGCTCAACACATACTTGTGAGAGTTAGAGATTGTGCTGGTTGCTCTTCCTGCCTCTGATTCCACCGTTTCCTTTGCGCCCGGCTGCCCCAACCCCAGCCGCCCGAAACTCCTCAGCACCACCCTTGATCAGCAGCCCTTGGTCCCCTAGGAGGTGGCGCTGCCCCTTGCCCGCACCATGGCGTCCTCGGGGCCCCGGAAGCCGCTGTGATGGTGTCCTGGCCGGTCTCGGCCCTGAAGCACATGGCCCTCTGGACCCTGGAGGCAGTGTCGGCAGAAGCAGCCTTTTCTCTTTCAGACGGACCCCAACATCCAGGCGCTCTTCATGGGCGTAGACAGCCTGTGCATGAAGTACGCCAAGGAGACCTCCCAGGTAAGTCCCCAGGCCCTGGAGGTGGGGTGGGAGCCCAGTCTGCGCCCGCCCCCACTGTGGGAAGGCTGGGCACTGCTCCCGTGCCTGAGGGCATGAGACACAGCGGCTGCTTGGTCAGGACGCCCATGCTGCCTAGGAGATGGAGGGCTGGGCCGCAGCTCTGGGTCTGGAAAGTGGGCTGGGGGCGTCCAGACACTGGGCAGGGGGCTGCCTCTTCACGCTGTGTCTCCTGACACCCTCCCTGACCCCTCCTCGTGCCCGCACGTCCTCTCCTGACCCCTCCTCGTGCCCGCACGTCCTCTCCTGACCCCTCCTCGTGCCCGCGCGTCCTCTCCTGACCCCTCCTCGTGCCCGCGCATCCTCTCCTGACCCCTCCTCGTGCCCGCGCGTCCTCTCCTGACCCCTCCTCGTGCCCGCGCGTCCTCTCCTGACCCCTCCTCGTGCCCACACGTCCTCTCCTGACCTCTCGTGCCTGTGCGTCCTCTCCTGATCTCTCGTGCCTGTGCACCCTCTCGTGACCCCTCCTCATGCCTGCACGCCCTCTCCTGACCCCTCGTGCCTGCGCATCCTGTCCTGACCCCTCGTGCCTGCGTGTCCCCTCCTCACCCCTCAGCACAGACACCCTCAGCCTGTGCTGCTCCCAGACCATAACCTGGCCTGAGGACACACGTCCTCCCACCGTCCCAGGCTCCAGGGCGGCATGGCCATGGTCAGCTCCTCCGCGGCTCCTTCGAGTCCCAGGCTGGGCTGCTGTTGGGCGCGGCCTGCAGACTTTGGGCGAGTGTCATCGAGTCTCCCTCCTGTCTCACTCCAGCTGGAGGCTGAAGCCCTTTTTTGTTATGTTTGTCGGTCAGGCCAACACTGAGTCCCAGAGGCTGGCCCCCACCCAGGGCAGGTGGTGCGTGGCTGCACCCGAGCACACCCTAAGCCCTTGCCCGCAGTGGGGTGCTGCCACCTGATGCTCAGGGACCACCCCCTGCCCAGCCTCTTGCCCACGGTCAGCTTTGCCCATGGCCCTGTTCCTGCTGTGGCCTCACCTGTCCTGATGCGTCTGAATCATGGAGCCCTGCATGCTTGTCCTCACCAAGGTCCCCCTTGGAAGTGGCCTGCCCATGGGCCTTGCTGGGCCCAGTGCCTCGGGTGGGGTTCCCCGTGACTGGCTCCCAGACGCTGCTGAGCAGGAGCCCGGGGCCACACCCAGAAGCGGTGCTGCTCCTCAATTTGGGCCCTGCTCCAAGGCACGCGTTCAGAGGTCAGCTTCGGACATCGATCTCTCTTGCCCTGAGCTTGGGACCCTCGGGAGAAGTGAGCTGAGAGAGGTGACTGTCACCTTGTCTTGCTTCGGTGACAGGAAGGCAGCTTTAGACCTGTTCAGATCCCTCCCAGGGGCATGGCCCTCACCTCCGGTCCCACCCGGGAGAGGTAGAGGGAGAGGCAGGAACAGTCCCGGGCTGACGAGTGAGGACTGGGTGCCTGCCTGCGAGGGCCCTGGCGGGGGCAGCAGAAGTAAGGACCATCGGTGTGATCCGGAGCCTTCCTGGGACGGGGCCTCGGGGGCTGTGAGGACCCCTGCAGTGGCAGCCCTGGGTGCGCTCGCATCAGCCTCTCCACGGGCGGGCACTCCAGGCAGAGCCTGTGTCCACTGCCCCTCCTGTGGGTGGAGACGCACATCCCTTGTCCCGTGGGCTGGGTCCCCGACGGCAAGGGCTCTGAACCCCTCTGATGAGGCAGCAGCCAGAACGGCAGGGGCTCTGGCAGGGTGTTTGCCCTCCACCTGCGGCTTCCCCCGCTCCAAGGTGGTCAGCCTGTTTGCACAGAAGGACGTCGTCCCTCCATCTGGACCAGACTAGTGAGCCCTGGGAGCATGCCCTGCCATGTGCACGCCTGGGGGCAGAGCCCTGGCGGCAGGGAGTGACTGGGGGGCGTTTTACATGATGTTTCCTCAACCAGCTTGCTCAGTACTGTCTCCGCTGTCTCTCAGCTGTGCAGAGATGACAACAAGGATTAGGCCCAAACAGTTCAGTTCAGTGTTTCAGGAGGGTGCGTGTCATGTGAAAACCCCAAGGTTGCAGAATATCTCTCTCTGGGGCCTTCCCTGGTGGTCCAGGGGCTAAGACTCTGCGATCCCAGTGCAGGGGCCCGGCTTCGATCCCTGCTCAGGGAACTAGACCCCGCATGCTGTCACTGTGGATTTTGCATCCTATAAGGATGGAAGAACCCTGCATGCCACAACCAAGACTCGGCACATCCAGATAAATACATGAACGAACAGCTCTCCCCTCCCACAAGTGTGTCAGTCATTCTCTCCTAACATCTGTCGGCGCCTCCAGGAACAGTCCAGGCTCTGCTCCATAGACATGGAGGTTGGGGCTCAGAATAGGAGACCAAGGGTGGTGCTGGTTTCAGGCACCGTTGGCCTTGACCGGCTGGCTAGTAAAGGTCACTGGGCTCTCAGAGCAGTGTGGCCCTGCCAGCCGGCCTGGTGGCATCCCTGCCCAGCGAAGTCCCGGTCGGGGGGCTACTGTGATCCAGTGGCTGCTACCTGACGGACGGCACGTGGTGACTGGCCTATGTGGGTTGTGTCCTGTCCTAAGTCCTGAGCACCACTGAAGCCACGTGGAAGGGAGGCAGAGCAGCCATCACGCCCACGTGGTCTTCATATGAAACCTGTGGCACTCACCACTTCTGGGTGGAGCTCGCCCGGCCACGGCTGCCCACTGAGCCTGGGGTCTGCTGGCTTCTGCTCTGGCTGCTGGGCAGTAGGGGGGCAGTGTCTGGGGAGGAGCCGGGGCTTTGGGAAGCCCCTGGCCTCAGCCTCTGCAGCAGCTGATACAGGTTGTCTTCTCAGATCTCAGAATTTCAAGAAAAGCACAGGAGGAGACTGTTAGCCTTCTATGGAGAAAAGGTAACTCCAGTCAGCAGGCCACAGGGAGCGAGGTGGCTGTGTTACCCCGTCCTGGCATGGGCCACTGGGTGGTGTCTGCCTGCAAACGCTCAGCCCGCTGCACAGTTCCTCTCTGAGATCAGCCATGCAGCCACCTGGGGACCCAACCGTGGTTTCACCTCCACCTTGGGCATCAGTACGGACCCATGGTCACCCCACGGTTTCTGTGGTGCTTTTTCATAAATGTGAGCATAAAGTTGTTCTGGAGGAGGTTTAGTGCCCATTTGCTTATCCCCAAAGCATCCTCCTCACTTGGTTTTGAAACTCTAAAGAAGGAAAGTAAAGCTTTAGTGAAAACAGATGTGGAGCTTCAGCTGTGACTTGGGTTGAAGCCTCCTATTGGGCTGTGTGGGTGGAGAGGAGCAGGGGGTGGGCATCGGGAGGCGCTCTGCCTGACGGGCGCTCTGCGGTTTGGTTTGGAGCGGTGCTGGGCTGGGCTTTGCACTTCCTGGAGAGATTCCTAGAGCTGGTTTCCGACACACCTGGTGACCTGCTGCTGCTGCTGAGTCGCTTCAGTCATACGTGACCCTGTGTGACCTCAGAGACGGCAGCCCACCAGGCTCCCCCGTCCCTGGGATTTTCCAGGCAAGAACGTTGGAGTGGGCTGCCATTTCCTTCTCCAGTGCATGAAAGTGAAAAGTAAAAGTGAAATGGATTTGGTACAAATTCTTAGAAAAAGTGCAAGGGCCACGGCCATGTCACTTGCATTCTGATTCCTGGTTTAAGAACTTGAGAATTCTCTTGTTCCCTCTAAACTGTCACCTGGCCTGTGTGGTAACGGGAAGTCACTCGATTGTGTTCAGATTTCTCAGTTGGAGGAGTCCCTCAGGAAGTCGACGCTGCGGGTGGAGCAGCTGCAGAGGTGAGTCCTGGGGGCGCGTGGCGGGGAGGGGCGCGCGGCGGGTGGGAAGGCCTGGTGTCTCCAGATTCAAGTCTGCCTGTTTGCCTCGGTCTCCAGGTGGGGTGTTTCTGGCATGGTGGGTTCTGGGCCAGGCCCCCCTGCTGACCACTTCACTCCGCTTGCACTGGTGTGGCTTGCGTCTCCCTCCAGGAGGGACCTGTGCCCCCCGCCTCCACAGCTGGCACCCTCACCCCAGACCACGCTTGCCCGGGTCTTCCCACCTGCCCCAGTGGTGTGTCTGCTTCTGGCTCTGTCTCGGGGACCGTGGACGCTTGTCCACCCCACACACCAGCACCCAACTTGTTTCACGGGGTCACCTGGAAGCAGGCACGAGTGTCCTTTTGGAGCTGGGCCCAGCAGCCGGTCCTGCTCAGCAGACTTCTAGGGAGCGCCCACTGTGTTCTTGTGGAGAAGGCGATGGCACCCCACTCCAGTACTCTTGCCTGGAAAATCCCATGGACGGAGGAGCCTGGTGGGCTGCCGTCTGTGGGGTCGCACAGAGTCAGACATGACTGAAGCGACTTAGCAGGCAAGCAAGCAAACACTGTGTTCTCGGCGCTGCCTGCTGTGGGTTCTGGGGACTCAGGGGAACCCCTCTGGGGTGGACCAGGCCCATGCAGGTTCCCGAGGTGAGGAGGGGCCAGGGCGTATCAGGGAGAAATGCATCATTTCTGTTTTCCTTACTTCAGGTTGGAAGGAATTAGCTGGATGTAAACGTTTGCGACTCAATAATGCCTTTTCTCCATCTGTTTAGGGTGAGGTCGTCACAGCAAACAGCTTTCAGCACAGGAAACACTACAGCTTCAAGTAAGTGGAGTGAGGCCTGGAAGGGGGAGGTGGCGGAGGGGCCGGTGCGCCTGCGGCTCCAGCACTGGGCCTCTCGTCGCAGCGCCCTCAGCAAAGCCGAGCGGACCTCCTGTGTTCCAGCCCCGCGGCTCGTCAGCCTCTGAGAGGTCTGCACCCTCAGCCCCCGCCCCCAGCGCAGGCACTGGGCACAGGTGCCCCCTCGCCGCTCACTCCCATCCCCAAGCAGAGGGGTGGGCGGGGTGGCCACGCGACCGGGCTGGGCCCTTCCCGGACTGGGATGGGAGGGCTGGGTGGACTGGGCCGGTGGCAGCCTCTGGGACCTAGAGCCCCCGGTGGAGTGTTTTTCTTGGAAGTTTGCACTTGGGCCCGTGGGCAGCAAGGCTGATGGGGTGCCCTGGCCATGCCCGGCAGGCCACACCCCCGTCCCCGGCTCTTCAGAAAGTAGGGAGCAAGGCCCTCCTCCCAGCTGCCCTGTGCACCTGCGGGAAGGCCTGGCCCTGTCCCTACCAGCCTGGAGCAGCTTAATTAGGGAGTGGGCGTGGCCAAGCACTACACACGTGAAACACGTGGGCCGGGCTATGGGGTGGACAGAGACAGTGGTCCCGCCCCGGACGTCCGGCAGGAGGTGGAGGAGCCCTGGGACGGTGCAGGTGGTGAGGAGGAGCCCAGAGGGGACGACGTTCCCGGGAAGGACGGGGGCTGGAGACAGGAGGCCCATTCCAGCCACACCACGGGTGCCTCTGTGTCCGTGGGCAAGTGTGTCTGCTTTATGGGCTTTGCTGGCCTGGGTGGGGCTGTGATCACCACACTCTGGGAGTGCTGAGCAGCTGTAGGGAGGGGGCCTGCAGGGGCTCGTGTGTGCACATCTGCGCATGTGCGTGCATACGTGTTTCTGTTACTTTAGTGCAGTCAGCCCGTGACTGGCTCGCTGTCTGTGTGACAGGGTAGAGTCCATGGAAGCTGACCTCATGCCCTCTCCGAGGAGAAAGGTGAGTGCACTGACATCACGCGTGTGGTCCCAGGCACTTGGCATGCGTGGCATTTCCCGGCGTAGATAGCTGTCCCACGGCCCCCGTGCAGAGGCGGCCGGTCGCCAGGCGGCTCCAAGGAGAGGCCTGGGGGGAGGCCCCCTCTGTCGCTGGCCCGGTGGCCTCGTGACACCTCAGTTCCTGCTGCTGCTGCGCTCACGCCCCCTCCAGCCTGGGCAGCGGCAGTGCCCACTGGATGCCCTGCGCCTGCAAAGTCTTCCTGTGTACCGTCATGGACCCTCCCGCGAACAGAGGGCCCTGGCCTGTGAGGAGAGACGACGCTCAGATTCTGCCTGACAGGAGCAGTTTTGTCCCCGTGCTGTGACTGACTTCTCAGAGTCTGCCTGTGCCGGACACGGGGCACCAAGTGCAGGACAGGCCAGAGGGCCCCGGAGGGGCCAAATCGGAGGGGCTCTGAGCACAGCGGCCGCGGGAAAGCCGTGAGGAGGGGCCTGGTCACAGCCAGCCACACCACAGCCTCGGTGGTGAGCGAGGGTCATGCGGAGCCAGCCCGGCTGTCCCGCGGATGCAGGGAGCGGTCCTCCTCTCGGGCTCTGCGAGGTGTCAGCCTGCGCTGGGTGGGCGGGGGCTGGAGCCCAGAGGCGGGGAGGTGCTCCTGTGGGTGGACACTGGGTTGCTGGGCAGTGCGACCCCACTTGCAGTGTTGGGGGTCCCTCTGAGGCTGTCATCCTGCCAGCAGAGGTGAGGCTGGGGTGGGGGCGTTGGCAGAGGGGGCCCTGGACTGAGGCCGCCAACAGCTGGCGCTCACCGCGTGATGGTGGAGCGAAGGAGCCCTGTGGTGCCAGGCACGGGAGCGGGGCGAGGGTGCAGTGGGGGCACCGGGGGTGGTGGCTGGTGGGCAGCAGCAGTAGTGCCAGGCTCAGGCTCCTGGCCCCCACCAGCTGTGTGCCCCCCACCAGGCCCCACCGCACAGTGGGAGGGCTCGGGGCATCGGGGTGGGGTGGGGCCCCGCCTGGCGGGTGCGCAGTGCAGAGCGGGCCTGCCCTCACCGCCGCCTGCCAGCATCTGTCAGCATCTGGATTTCAAGGTGACAAGACGCTCCCAAAGTGAGGATTACTCAGGATTTTCAAATTCCTAATGTCAGCCAAGAGCTTCGTTTACTTTTCCTCTCGTGAGATCCTTGAAGTCGCCAGTGGAGCCTTCATCCGCTCACCACCTGGGCCCCGGGGCTGCAGGCGCAAAGCCGCCAGCGGCCGTGCTCTCGCACACAGCGTTGACGTGCGTCAGGGAGATGTGACTGAGGATCTGTGTTCTTAGCAAACAGGGACAGTCTCTGCTCCTGAGCCAGTCTGGAGCATCAGCAGTTGTTTTCTCTTTACGAGGCAGCCTGAGGTCGCCACTGGCCCCCCGAGGATCTCCCTGCTCAGCCCACCTCGGGACGGACGCATGGGTAAGTGGAGACGCCTCGCCTCGCCCAGACCCCAGGCGCTGCAGGGCCTACCCTGCCCCAAAGCAGGCCGCTCCTGCAGGCCCAGCTGAGCGTGCCCGGGCCGCCGGCCCTGCTGTCCTGTCTCCGGGCACAGACGTCCCAGTGCCGCTGCGCCTCCTGGCGGCTGTCAGCGTGGCCGCGGGTGAGCGCTCAGCCCTTCCTGGGGTCAGCGTGAGCACCAGGCTCAGGCTCAGGCTCATGCTCAGTCCCTCTCTGGAAGTTCCCTCAGTGTCGTGGTGGTAGAAACGCACACGCGTGAGCCGAGTGCTGACTCCTCTCCAGCCTCAGCGCCTTGGCGCTCTCGCCACGGCTGTTGCATCTCTGCCCTTGGTTTTCTGTGCTCTCGCTGGGGCTGAGGTCCTGAGCGTCACCCCTGAAGTGTAGGTGTTCTGCACTGCCACCCTGGCACCTGAGCACCTGGCTGGCGCTTGATTTCCTTCTGCCCAGCCTCAGAAGGAAACCGTGCGTGCAGGTCAGGGCTGCGCCTTCCTGTCTCCCTGCCCGCGCTCTCCTGGGATCTCAGGCCGTCAGTCGCTCCTGGGTGCTTCCTCGCCTCCTGCCCACTTCCATCCTGTGCAGCTGGCATGTCCACCGGTCAGGGTTCCAGCCGCTTGTTCCGTGGACACAGCACCTCTCAGCCCCTGTGAAGCCTCCTCTCCCCCGTCCTCAAGCACTGCCTGCTTCCTGTTGACCCGTTCCGTTGGTGACTGAGGCAGCCTTCCCTCTGGGCAATGGGCATTCTGGGCCCCCACCTTGGCATTGCCCTGCAGGGGTCGGTCTCATAACAGTGTCTGCAGGCCCAAGGCACCAAGCCCGCTGCTAGGGGCACCTTCCCCTTGGGAGCCCGGGGTCCAGCGGATGGTGACCACAGCTCCCCACGCTGTCACAGCCAGACCTTGTGGCCTCTGTTCTGTCCGTGTCTTTCAGAGTCCATAACGGAAAAGAATAGATTAATGTGTAACTGAGACACACATCATACGCTTAGAACTAGACAACATTGCGAGTAAACTGTACTTCAGTTTTTAAAAAACAAGGGAAAGGACCGTTTTAAATCTGGAGGAATGGAAGCATTAAGAAGGCATTTAGAGGGCAACAGAGGCCGACGGGCGGAGAGCACTGAGGTGGAGAGCAGACGGCTGGGCGGCGGCGGGAGCAGGCGCTCGCCGGCCCCTCCCATCCCGCGCTGAGCCGCCGGCCTGCCAGTAAGAGGCGACCCCAACCCCCGAGACGCGCTCCAGCAGCAGCGCAGACGCGGTCAGGGTAAAAGGAGTGAGCCCGCGCGGGATGACGCCGAGAAACCGACCAGCAGCGGGGGAGCCTCCTGGTGACAGGACCGCAGCGCTCACGAAGGTGTGCACACCAGGCCGCGGCGAAGGTGCCCGAAGCAAAGGCTGGCGGGTGCCGGGAAGAGCCGAGCGCATTCTGGGAGCGCGCGCTCCTGCTCAGAGGCAGAGACAAGCAGTGAAGGGGACACGCAGCGTCGGCCTTGGACAGTGTCTGGTGTGAGTGCCCGCCAGGGCAGAGACCTGCGCCTGCTGTACGCTGTCTGCGGGGGACCCGCCTCGTGCCCGCAGGTGCAGACAGGCTGAGACACAACTCAGGTGCCTCTGCGAGCAACATCCTCCCCGCAGCAGGTACCCGTGCACCCAGAGGGCAGGGCCCCTTCTGGACGGTTCAAGTCCGCTTGTCAGACATAGTCGTTAGTGCAGACGCCCGCAAGTGCATCAGGCCAAAACCACAGAGTTTTAAAAGGAATCATCCCTTCAGCCCTTATATGGACGTTCACTGTTGGTGATTGATGGAACTACTAGGCAAGTGACACTAAGGTCAGCAGCACTTACCTGATAAGCACTGTGTCCCCAGCAGTGGCGGGGCGCAGAGGGGCTTCCCAAGGTCAGCTTGGACGTTCTGTGAAGAGGACCTTGCAGTGGGGTGTGAGACAGGCCCTGACACTTGGGAAGGACTGTTTACACGGAGGGTATTTTTGGGGCCAAAGTGGAATTAAGTTGGAAATCAGCAACAGAAAAAAAAAATCTAAGAATAAAATATTTGAAAACACAATTATAACTACCTTATGGATCAAAGGAAAAACACAAAGCCTTTGACCGTGTGGATCACAATAAACTGTGGAAAATTCTTCAAGAGATGGGAATGCCAGACCACCTTACTTGTCTTGTGAGAAACCTGTATGCAAGTCCAGAAGCAACAGAACTGGACATAAAACAATGGACTGGCTCAAAATTGGGAAAGGAGTACATCAAGGCTGTATATTGTTACCCTGCTTATTTAACTTCTGTGCAGAGTACATTATGTGAAATGCCGGGCTGGATGAAGCAAAAGCTGAAATCAAGATTGCCGGGAGAAATAGCAATAACCTTAGATATGCCACCCTAATGGCAGAACTATACTGACTATACAGTGGAGGTGAGAAACAGATTTAAGGGACTAGATCTGATAGACAGAGTGCCTGATGAACTATGGACTGAGGTCCGTGACATTGTACAGGAGACAGGAATCAAGACCATCCCCAAGAAGAAGAAAAGGAAAAAAAGCAAAATGGCTGTCTGAGGAGGCCTTACAAATAGCTGTGAAAAGAATGGAAGAGAAAAGCAAAGGAGAAAAGGAAAGATATACCCATTTGAATGCAGAGTTCCAAAGAATAGCAAGGAGAGATAAGGAGATAAAGAGATAAGGAGAGATCACTTCCTCAGTGATCAATGCGAAGAAATAGAGGAAAACAATAGAATGGGAAAGACTAGAGATCTCTTCAAGAAAAGTACTCTTGCTTGGAGAATCCCATGGACGGAGGAGCCTGTTAGGCTGCAGTCCATGGGGTCGCTAAGAGTCAGACACGACTGAGCGACTTCACTTTCACTTTTCACTTTCATGCATTGGAGAAGGAAATGGCAGCCCGCTGCAGTGTTCTTGCCTGGAGAATCCCAGAGACGGGGGATCCTGGTGGGCTGCTGTCTATGGGGTCGCACAGAGCCGGACACGACTGAAGTGACTTGGCATAGCATAGCATAGCATAGCAAGGGAACGTTTCATGCAAAGGTGGGCTCAATACAGGACAGAAATGGTAGGGACCTAACAGAAGCAGAAGATGTTAAGAAGAGGTGGCAAGAATACACAGAAGAACTGTACAAAAAAGATCTCCACAACCCAGATAATCACGATGGTGTGATCACTCACCTAGAGCCAGACATCCTGGAATGTGAAGTCAAGTGGGCCTTAGGAAGTATCACTAGAACAAAGCTAGTGGAGGTGATAATTCCAGTTGAGCTATTTCAAATCCTGAAAGATGATGCTGTGAAAATGCTGCAGTCAATATGCCAGCAAATTTGGAAAACTCAGCAGTGGCCACAGGACTGGAAAAGGTCAGTTTTCATTCCAATCCCAAAGAAAGACAGTGCCAAAGAATGCTCAAACTACCGCACAATTGCACTCATCTCACATGCTAGTAAAGTAATGCTCAAAATTCTCCCAAGCCAGGCTTCAGCAATACGTGAACCATGAACTTCCAGATGTTCAAGCTGGTTTTAGAAAAGGCAGAGGAAGCAGAGATCAAATTGCCAATATCTGCTGGAACATGGAAAAAGCAAGAGAGTTCCAGAAAAACATCTATTTCTGCCTTATTGACTATGCCAAAGCCTTTGATTGTGTGGATCACAATAAACTGTGGAAAATTCTGAAAGAGATGGGAATACCAGACCACCTGACCTGCCTCTTGAGAAATCTGTATGCAGGTCAGGAAGCAACAGTTAGAACTGGACATGGAACAACAGACTGGTTCCAAATAGGAAAAGGGGTACGTCAAGGCTGTATCTTGTCACCCTGCTTATTTAACTTCTATGCAGAGTACATCATGAGAAATGCTGGGCTGGAAGAAGCACAAGCTGGACTCAAGATTGCTGGGAGAAATATCAATAACCTCAGATATGCAGATGACACCACTCTTATGGAAGAAAGTGAAGAAGAACTAAAGAGCCTCTTGATGAAAGTGAAACAGGAGAGTGAAAAAGCTTAAAGCTCAACATTCAGAAAACTTACAATCATGGCATCTGGCCCCATCACTTCATGGCAGATAGATGGGGAAACAGTGGATGACTTTATTTTTGGGGGCTCCAAAATCACTGCAGATGGTGATTGCAGCCATGAAATTAAAAGACGCTTATTCCTTGGAAGGAAATTTATGACCAACCTAGACAGCATATTGAAAAGCAGAGACATTATTTTGTCAACAAAGGTCCATCTTATCAGGTCTATGGTTTTTCCAGTAGTCATGTATGGATGTGACAGTTGGACTATAAAGAAAGCTGCGCGCCAAAGAATTGGTGCTTTTGAACTGTGGTGTTGGAAAAGACTCTTGAAGGTCCCTTGGACTGCAAGGAGATCCAACCAGTCCATCCTAAAGGAGATCAGTCCTGGGTGTTCATTGGAAGGACTGATGCTGAAGCTGAAGCTCCAATACTTTGGCCACCTGATGCGAAGAGCTGACTCATTGGAAAAGACCCTGGTGCTGGGAAAGATTGAAGGCAGGAGGAGAAGGGGAAGACAGAAGATGAGATGGTTGGATGGCATTACCGACTCAACGGACAGGGATTTGGGTGGACTCTGAGAGCTGGTGATGGACAGGGAGGCCTGGCATGCTGCTGTTCATGGGGTTGCAAAGAGTCGGACACAACTGAGCGACTGAACTGAATGGCAGAAAGTGAAAAGAAACTTGATGAGGGTGAACGAGGAGAGTGAAAAACCTGGCTTCACTCAACATTCAAAAAACAAAGATCGTGCCATCTGGTCCCATTATTTCATGGCAGATAGATGGGGAGGCAATGGAAACAGTGGCAGATTTTATTTTGTTGGGCTCGAAAATCACTGCAGGTGGTAAGTATAACTGACATTAAAAGATGTTCCTTGGCTGGCGCTCCGGGTGTGAGAGTCAGGTCGGACCGCCCAGCCTGCGAGGCGCTATGCTGTCCTGGTGCCAGCCTGAGAACCCTGAAACTACCATTCCCCCGCTGGGCAGCGCCATGAACAGAGCGGGTATTCCAGCAGGACTGAATTCGGAGAAGGTAGCGGCTCTGCTTCAGAAACTGAATTCCGACGCTCAGTTCGTACTGGCCCAGAATGTCGGCACCACTCACAACCTGCTGGACATCTGTCTGAAGAGGGCCAGGGTCCAGGGTACTCAGCATGTGTTCCAGCACACCGTGCATCAGAACGGCAAGCCTGTCACTGACCAGAAGAATTGAGGGCGATGCTGGATCTTTTCTTGTCTGAATGTTATGAGACTTCCATTCATGACAAAATTCAATATTGAAGAATTTGAATTTAGTCAGTCTTACCTCTTTTTCTGGGACAAGGTTGAATGCTGTTATTTCTTCTTAAATGCTTTTGTGGACACAGCTCAGAAAAAGGAGCCTGAGGATGGTAGGCTGGTGCAGTATTTGCTTATGAATCCTGCCAATAATGGAGGACAATGGGATATGCTTGTCAGTATTGTTGAAAAATATGGTGTTATCCCTAAGAAGTGCTTCCCTGAAACTTACACCACAGAGGCAACCAGAAGGACGAATGATATTCTGGATCACAAGATGAGAGAATTCTGCATACGACTACGGAACCTGGTACACACTGGTGCAACGAAAGAAGAAATCTCAGCCACACAGGACTCCATGATGGAGGAGATATTCAGAGTGGTATGCATCTGTTTGGGTAATCCACCAGAGACATTCATCTGGAAGTATCGAGACAAAGATAAAAACTATCAAAAGACTGGCCCTATAACATCCTTGAAGTTTTACAGGGAACGTGTCAAGCCGCTGTTCAATATGGAAGATAAGATTTGTTTAGTGAAGGACCCTCGGCCTCAGCACAAGTACAACAAACTTTACACAGTGGACTATTTAAGTAATATGGTCGGAGGGAGAAAACCTCTATAACAACCAGCCCGTTGAGTTTTGAAAAAGATGGTTGCTGCCTCCATCAGTGGCAAACTGGGCCTCGATGACGTGAACGTCTGTGACCGTGAGTTGGTGTTCGGCGTCTCCATTGAGAACGTGAGTAAAGCTGAGAGGCTGACTTTCGGCGAGTCACATGACCCATGCCATGACCTTCACTGCTGTCTCAGCAAAGGATGATCAGGAGGGCACGTTCATAAGATGGAGAGTGGAAAATTCCTGGAGTGAAGACCGTGGCCACAAAGGTTACCTGTGCAGACGGATGAGTGGTTCTCTGAGTGCCTGCGAAGTGGTGGTGGGCAAGAAGCATGTCCCTGAAGAGGTGCCGGCTGCACTAGAGCAGGAGCCCGCTGCCCTGCCAGCCTGGGGCCGTGTGGGCGCTTTGGCCAAGTGATGCTGCCTCCAGCGTTTCCTCTTCCGTGGGACCTGAAGTAGCTGCAAAAGACAGATCCAGGGACTGAAGCCAAAGTGACATAGGTGACTGTGTGTTCCCATGGGACAGACTCTTGGATTTCTACTCCAGGAACCTCTTTGGGAAAGTGTGCTTTATGCTGAAACAAAAATTCTTAAAGAAAAAAAGGGAAAGCTCAGGTCACACTATTTACTCTCCTCATCTCCAACAGCTCCGGATCTCTTAGCATTTTAATCAGATCTAATTGTCTGTCTTAACTCTGTCACACCGGTTTGGTGCTGTGTCTGTGTTAATAGGCTGGAGAGGATGAGCAGTTGAGGTGTGTGGAGAGAAAGCAGACCGACTGCTCCTTGCTCCTGGAGCAGAGTGGGGGGACGGCGCCCCGACATTAGAGCTCAGAACTGCATGCTGCCTGACAGTATCTCTGCTCCTCCAAGGTGGCAGTCACTGAAGTCAGTTTTTGTCAAGGTAATTCTATGGCCTCGAATAGCCCAGGAATGGGAGGTTGATCAGAATTGACATGATGCCTTCCATTTGTTCTGAACTGTGGAGAACACGGCTCTACTTGAGTCTTGGTTAAGTAGAGGGTTAGAGAAAGTGGGTGAGAGAACAACCAAAACCTTATCATGATCTGAATTATAATCATTAGAGGGAGCTCTCGCCAAATGGTTCAACTTTTGCCTCTGGAATTGGGAGTTGGGTGGGCACAAAAAGGGGATATCATTCATTCTTTCTGACAACTAGATGGTGCTGAGAAGCTTTTGAATAAAACACTGTGCTAAAAAAAAAAAAAAAAAAAAAGATGTTCCTTGGAAAGAAAGGGAAAGTGAAAGTTGCTCAATTGTGGCCAACTCTTCGCGACCCCATGAATCCATGGAATTCTCCAGGCCAGAATACTGGAGTGGGTAGCCTTTCCCTTCTCCAGGGGATCTTCCCAACCCAGGGATCAAACCCAGGTCTCCCGCATTGCAGGTGGATTCTTGACCAGCTGAGCCACAAGGGAAGCCCAAGAATATTGGAGTGGGTAGCCTATCCCTTCTCCAGGGGATCTTCCCAACACAGGAATTGAACCAGGGCGGATTCTTTACAAACTCTGGGAGATAGTGGAGGACAGGGAAGCCTGGCGTGCTGCAGTTCATGGGGTCACAAAGAGTTGGACACGACTTAGTGACTGAAGAATAAGTGCAGTGCGTTTCCACATGAATCCTAAGATCCACTGATCAGATTGTACCTGTGGGATTTTGTAGGAGCTCGTGGTTTGGGGGTTGCCCTCTCAATGAGACCTGACAGGTCTACCTACTTCCTGGTTCCTAAGTGACCTGAAGAGCTGTCATTTTCAGCGAATGAGTCTTACGCTTTTTTCATAAACTGGAACCTGAGGAATGAGCTATTTGACAGTGGAATTTTCCTCGTTGAATTTTGGATTGGGTACAGCATGCAGGAGGCATCTTTCTGTCCTTTGCTTTCACCCATTTGCGTCTTTGGACCTAAAGTGTGTGTCCCGTGGACACGCGTGGTTGGGTCATGCCCGTGATCTCCGCCTCTGAGTACAGCGTTCAGTCTGCTGGGTCAGCACAGCTGCTAATGGGTTTGGACTGCCTCTGCTGCGCTCTGTCTGCCGTGTGGGGCTCCGTGTTTATCCGGATCTCCTCAGCTGCCTCCTTTGGCGGTCACCGCTCTTAGTGCGCCGTCTGCTGTGGACTGTGTCCCCTTGAAGCTGTGGCTATGTTTGGAGCTGGGGTTTTCTGGAGGTCAGTGTGGCCCTGAGGGTGGGACCTAATCCCGTTGGATCCGTGTCCTCCCTGGGAGACGCACACGTGGGAAGAGGTCACGTGAGGACACAGCCTGAAGGCGCGTCTGCAGGTGGGAACCGGGATCCGCCGGATCACCAGGACTCAGATCTGCCTGTGCCCTGCCTGGGACACCCGCCTCGGGACTCTGGGAAACAGAGATGGTTGTGGCTGAAGCCGAGCCTGCAGGGCAACATGGAGCCAAGTCAACCAGGGGACACCGTCCTGTGGTTCTCGTGCCTCGGGAGCCATAGCCTCTCTTGCCACCCGACCAAGTTCCGATCAAGTGGTTTCCCCCCCATCTGAGAGGCTCTGATGACGTGGAGCCGCGGGTGACAAGAGCCCGCAGTCCGGCTCTCCTGCTTCCTTTAGAAATGCTCACTGTCTTAGAGGCAAGAGGAGTCAAGCCTGCTCCACAGGTGTCTGCACCCGCCTCCTTCCCCGTGGAGCCGCGTGCCTGTGGTGTCCCTCTTCCGACCCAGGCGCAGTTTCACTGGGGCAGCTTGGCCAGCAGTGAGCTCTCCGAGGTTTTGGCTGCCTGTGAACAACGTTGTCCTGAGGATGCGCTCCCTGGGCTGAGTCTCAGTTGGCGGCATCGGGCAGGGTTGTCCTGCTGTCTGGCCTCGAGTTTCTGACCAGGAGTCGCCATCAACCCTGTGCTCATGTCCCCGTGTCCCCGTTTGTGAGGAAATACTCTCTTTGCTGAGGACTCTCCACCCTTTGCTCATTTTGGAGGGCTTTTCAAAATGGTGCAACTCCTGAGGCCTTGCCCCACTCTCCCGGGATGGCTGTGGCTGGTCTGGGGGTCTGCGTGCTGGCCACGGTGCCGTGCCCTTTCCTCCTGCTCGTGACCCCAGATGCAAAGCCACAGGGTCCCAGCCACCCTCACGGCCCAGGCGAGGGAGCCCCCTCCCCAGCCTGGTGGCAGTGGGTGTCCGAGTGCGAGGCTGTCAGCTGCCTTGGCGGTGTCCTGGAATGGTCCAGTCTCCTCGCGGATTTCAGCTCCGTGGCAGCTGAAATCAGTTCTTGGCAAGCACCCCTGGAAGAATCGAAGCCATGGGACCGTGGCTCGATCCCCTTCCCGGTCCCCCTCCACAAGCCTGTGTGCAAGGCCAGCCATTCGCCTGTCTCAGTCGCCCAGCTGTCAGCGCCCAGGGCCTTGTCCAGAGGACCCCCGTCCTGGTGTCATGGGCACGAGCACCCCACGTGCCTGGCAGTGAGATGTACCCTCTTTAAGTGTCAATATGGTTTCCATCTGAATCTTCCAAAAGGAAATCTTGCTAAACGCCCTCAGTTACGCCCCCTGCGTTCCTGAACCGAAACCTGGCCCTGACCCGGGGACGTCCTCAGCGGGGCGCTAGCCTCCAGGCAGGCTGCAGCTCCGGCTCTGCGACAGCCCCTCGGTGCCGCCCGGCCCTGCCGCCGCCTCGGCCTGCTGAGCACGTGTCGGCACCTCAGGACAGAGACCCCGGGGTCCCTGATTCTCAGGCAAGACCCGAAAGACCACCAACTGTGGGCCTGGCGCCTCTCTTCCTGGGCTCGGACCGCTGCCCACACAGCCCGTGAGTTGTTGAGCTCCTAGGGCCTCGGGGTTCTCGGCGGTGTTAACAATAGTCGTCCCCACAGAGTCCTGTAAAGCACGGGTGAGAAGCTGCTGCCGCTGGCCATCGGGGCTCGAGCGCATGAGCGCTGAACACAGGGTCCTCCCTGGGAGGCCAGCAGCGGGGGCGCCGCGGGCCGGACGGGCTTGCAGTCCCCTGGAGCAGGAGGCAGGGCTTCTTGGAAGGCGTGGCCGCAGGCCTGGGACAGAGCCAGGGCAGGGGCTGGCCCTGGAGGGGCAGCTGGGCACACAGGCTGGCGGGTGGCAAGGCTGCCCCACTTGTCTGGGCTGGGTGTCACCGCAGACAGGAGCCAGCCCTGGCCTGGCTGCTCTCACGTCAGAGGTGCGCACAGGTCATGGGCACAGCGGGCCCACCTCTGAGAGCCAGCCCGCCTGGTGGAGAGGGGGGGTGCCGTCCCTCCATTGTCAGCAAGGCCCCAGGTTGTCAGACCCTGTAAAGCCCCCAAAACAGCAGGCGTGATGAACACAGCTGCTGAGATGGCTCATCTTGGCTGTCAGCTGTTCTGGGGGTCTCCCACCTGCAGTGGGCTGTGTCTTCACAGCGCACACTGCCCCCGGCAGAGAGACAAGACCTCCAAGGCCACGTGCTGGGAGAGGCACTCACCCTCTCTGATCCAGGTTGGTCACAGAAGGGGTACGTGAGGGAACACAGAGGAGCCTCAGCTAAACGCTGGTGTCCTCTTTCCTGCTTCCTCCTGTTGCAACTCCAGAACTGAGATGCAGGGGAACTCAGGTATTCGAAAAGAACAGTTTTTTCATACTTG
Source organism: Bubalus kerabau (assembly GCF_029407905.1). NCBI lineage: Eukaryota > Metazoa > Chordata > Mammalia > Artiodactyla > Bovidae > Bubalus > Bubalus kerabau. The sequence continues at coordinate 121,362,934 of NC_073630.1, forward strand.
CCCCCTGTGTGGCTGAAGCACACCAGGGACCATTTACATCTTTAACAGAAGCTTCTTACTAGCCTGGAGGGGTCAACGGCAAAAGTCGGAGGGTAAGCCTCTGCGCCTTGGGTGGAGACCGCACAGCGGTCCAAGCGCCTGGCATTGCCTATGGCTACCACCCTCCTCGGAGCCAGAGGGGCCTCCCTGCCAGTGGCCCTCAGGATGGCATGGGTCCAGATGTGGACTGAGAGCCACCGCACACAGGAGCATCCTTCCCAAACGGACCCGCGGGCAGCTGGGTGGGGGGCAGTGGCATCAGACTGCTCGGGTGAGAAGATGGGCGCTCAGGGGGTCCTGGGTGGGGGCGGCGATGGGCACAGCCCCCCTGACCTCTCACTGCAGGCAGCATCGCCCACCGCCCTCAGCACCTTGGCCTGACGCCCCGATGCTCCAGCGAGCCCCAGTCTCCCAGGTAGGTCCTGCCCTTGGCTCCTGGGGGCACCAGGACCCTGCCCATACCGTCCCGGGCTCTGAGGGAGGCTGTGCTATGGGCACTGCTTCACGTTCTTGAAGCTGAAAGGCGACATGGGTCACCGTCACGAAAACCGTGGAGGAGCCATCCTGGCTGCAGGACCCCGGGGGCGGCAGGGTCTCTTGACAGGCAGGTGGCCACTCTGCGGGTGCTGCCCCTACTGCCCCGAGGGGCTCCAGCTGGAAAGGCCCATGGCGCGCCCAGCCCAGCAGCACCATGTGCAGGGGCAGCCGTGCCAGGCGCAGGCCGCCTTCCCGGGGGCTCTTCAGCCCTGGGAGCCCAGGCAGTCTCTGCAGACAGCAGACCCTTCCTTCCCTCTCATACCTCACCCAGAGCGTGTCTACACTTTGCCATTTAGCACTGTCCAGACCCCTGGCCCCCTGCCCATGACTGACAAAGCCATCCCCTCGCCTGCCTGAACACAGGCTGCAACCCAAACCTCCGTGAGGCCACCTTCACCCCACTCCATGCCCTCTGACCCCCAGAGAGCCAGCCCTCAGCTCCATGCCCTTTGACCCCCAGGGAGTCGGTCCCCCTACTCCATGCCTTCTGACCCCCAGGGAACCAGCCCCCCGCTGCACTCTCTCTGACCCTCAGACAGCCAGCCCCACTCTGTTCTGTGCCCTCTGACCCCTAGGCAGCTGTCCCCTGCTCCACGTCCCCTGACTGTAACTTGACTTTTTTAGCATCAGCACAGAGGACCCTGGGAGTCCCATGTGGATGCTCTGGGCCCTAGGAGTGAGCAGTGGTTCTTAGGGCCTTGCCAGGGTCACCACAGTCCAGAGTGGGCCTCGCATGAGGCTGCCTGCTGGGCGCTGTGTGGGGGCTGCTCCCGCTGGACCCGTGGCCCCAGGCTGGCTGTGTGCCCTTGGAAACTGAGAAGCAGCCGACCCTCGAATGACTATGGAGTCAAAGGCACTGCTGATTTTATCTATCAAATTTGCTGCTAGGATCCCGGTCCTGCAGATGCCCTGTGAGTGGCCAAGGCAGAGCCTGGTGCCTGCGGCGAGCAGAGGGGCAGCACCCAGGCAGCCCATCAGCATCTCAGGGCTGATGCAGAGGCAGCGTCCAGGTAAGTGGGGCCCAGGGAGCAGCCGGAGTGCAGGCCCCGAGAGCCCCCGCAGCCCCTCGCAGTAACCCTGTCTCTCTCTGCAGGACCTGCAGGCCTCAGGGGGCTTGCACATGAGTGCCAGCAGGCTCACCCTAGTCTGGGTGTCCGTGCCGCCAGCCTGCCTCTTCCTGACAGAGCGACTCGGCCACGAGAGTGAATAAATGGCCTTCGGGCTCTCTGGGGCAGCAGTGTGACGTGTCTGCTCTTTATGCCGTAGAACCTCCTTACAGGCAGCCAGCCCCCGCCTCCCTGCTGGGGACTGCGACAGGCTTCTGGGAGGCGGTGGGCTGGTCCAGGCCGCTTCAGGGATGAGGCTGGCAGTGTGGCCTCATGGGTCGGACCCGCTCCTGAGCCCTGTCATGTGCGGCTCGTCTGTCTCCAGCCGTGGGCTTTGCATGTGACCTCCCGTGGGCCAGGTGCGCCCTCCTTGCCCCAGGTGGCTTGGGACATGGTGGGCTGGAAAGAAAGAACTACAGTCTTCACGTCACAGTTAGCTGAGACCTGCCGCCAGAGCCCTAGATCCTCTCATCTGGGTCAGGCCCGCGGCCAAGCGCAGGCGATCTTCCTCCCTGGGGAGCTGAGCAGGGCAGGCAGCACTTTGCTCTGGCCTCCACGCTGCAGGCGTCAAAAGTGCTCCTGAGGGCACAGGTGGCACCGAGCCGGTGTGCCTAGGCACGCGCCTGCAGGGTGAGCACGACACCCCAGATGGGGATGTGGGCGCTGTGCAGGCCAGAAGGTCCCAGGGTGGACGGCTCGGCAGGAGGGGCGAGGGGCGAGGGCGGCAGGACCAGAGGGGACGCGGCGGCCACAGAGGAGCCCTCGTGATGCCGCCTCTAGGCTTCCTGCAGGTGGAGCCCTGGCTCCGTGGGTCTGGGGCCTGGTCGTCCGTCCTCAGCTCTGAATTCCCCTCTTCCCCATCACCTCGTCTCCCTTTTCAGAGAAAAACCCCGATGCCATGTTTTTAGCGTTGTTTATTCTTTACCTTTGGTGTTTTTCACATTGGAGTTTCAGTCCCATGGGCGTCTAATCAGGCTTGTACCTCCTGCCCTCTCCGCTTGGCTGACCGCTAACACCAGCACATCTACTTTGCTTTTTCAGTTCTCTTCATTGGAAAGGCAAAATTGAATACAAATCTGAACGGTAGTGCACACGCTGCTGTGGACAAAGAACACACAGCCCAGCGCCCAAGGCTCCCGTTCAGACCTCCCGTCCAGGGGTGCGCCAGCACCAGCGTCAGCCCAGGCCGGCAGGCGGGGGCCGCGTGAGGGGCAGGCCACAGCGCCGACGGCCTCGGCCTGCTTTGGGCCCCATGTGTCCTGGCAGCTCAGGCCTGCACCGTCCTGCCTGGTGGCCAGTGGCCTAGAGGTGGCCATGTTCAGGGAGAGCTGGGCCCGCCTGGTGTGGTAGCCACACTCAGCCCAGGTGGGGCCCTCACCCCGCCCTGGATGTGGGTCAGGTGTGACCTTCCCTCTCAGCCCACGTGGGGTCCTCACCCCGCCCTGGACGTGGAGTCAGGTGCGACTCGCCCCATGTGTCACATGAGGACACCTGCAGCCCAGGGACCGTGTGACCACAGCTTACCCCCCAGGCCGTTCCATTCCTGCAGCCTCCATGCAGTCGGGCCTCGGGGAGGGGGGGGTGGTTCTGGCGTGGGGCCCGAGCTTGGCCAACCCAGCAGGGCCTGGTGTGGACAAGACTGTGTCACACAGACCCTCCTTCAAGGGCCAGGGGAGTTAAGCGTGTCTGCTCGTGAGTTTTAAAGGAGATCTACATTTTAAGGGAAAACAAGATGTGAGACTGAAATGAACACGTGGGGGCAGGAGACGCCAGCGCCACGCAGGCCTGTGAGGAGGGGCTCAGACAGGCCGGACAGCGGGTGGAGCCCCAGCCACGAGATGGCTCAGGAAGAGTAAGCCTCCGCTGGTCACTGCCCTTTTCCTTCGAGAAGCTCGCTGTTAATAACACCACTCTTCCCAGCGAGTGGAACTGTCCAGGGTGAGCAGGCCACTCAGACCACATCCTCCTGGGTCACCTCCCGCCATATGGGTCCCGTTTCCAGGAAAGGGGGCCGCCTCCAGGCTGCGGGGAGCCTGCGAGAGCTTCAGGCAAGAAAGCAAGGCAAGCCACAAGATAGGCCGGCGACGTAGCCGTGCCCCAGGCTGGGTCTGCAGAGAAAGGACCACAGAGCAGGCTGGGGGCAAGCCCCTGAGCCAGGGCTGGGGGCCACGCTGGGTCCAAGAGAAGCCCTGGTGCCCGGGGCCCCTGGGGATGCTCGGCCAGCCTCCGACAGTGTGTCTGCTGCGGTGACTGCCTTCTTTCTCATCTTCTGACTCCAAGATAAGGCCTATTCACATGCTCCTTTGCCAACAAAGGGCCGTCTAGTCAAACCTATGGTTTTTCCTGTCAGATCAGATCAGATCAGCCACTCAGTCGTGTCCGACTCTTTGTGACCCCATGAATCGCAGCACGCCAGGGCTCCCTGTCCATCACCAACTCCGGGAGTTCACTCAGACTCACGTCCATCAAGTCAGTGATGCCATCCAGCCATCTCATCCTCTGGCGTCCCCTTCTCCTCCTGCCCCCAATCCCTCCCAGCATCAGAGTCTTTTCCAATGAGTCAGCTCTTCGCATGAGGTGGCCAAAGTACTGGAGTTTCAGCTTTAGCATCATTCCTTCCAAAGAAATCCCAGGGCTGATCTCCTTCAGAATGGACTGGTTGGATCTCCTTGCAGTCCAAGGGACTCTCAAGAGTCTTCTCCAACACCACAGTTCATAAGCATCAATTCTTCGGCGCTCAGCCTTCTTCACAGTCCAACTCTCACATCCATACACGACCACAGGAAAAACCAAAGCCTTGACTAGACGAACCTTCGTTGGCAAAGTAATGTCTCTGATTTTGAATATGCTATCTAGGTTGGTCATAACTTTCCTTCCAAGGAGTAAGCGTCTTTTAATTTCACGGCTGCAGTCACCATCTGCAGTGATTTTGGAGCCCCCAAAATGAAGTCCGTCACTGTTTCCACTGTTTTCCCATCTATTTGCCATGAAGTGATGGGACCAGATGCCATGATCTTCGTTTTCTGAATGTTGAGGTTTAAGCCAACTTTTTCACTCTCCTCTTTCACCTTCATCAAGAGGCTTTTTAGTTCCTCTTCACTTTCTGCCGTAAGGGTGGTGTCATCCACATATCTGAGGTTATTGAGATTTCTCCCGGCAATCTTGATTCCAGCTTGTGTTTCTTCCAGTCCAGCGTTTCTCATGATGTACTCTGCATAGAAGTTAAATAAGCAGGGTGACAAGATACAGCCTTGACGAACTCCTTTTCCTATTTGGAACCAGTCTGTTGTTCCATGTCCAGTTCTAACTGTTGCTTCCTGACCTGCATACACATTTCTCAAGAGGCAGATCAGGTGGTCTGGCATTCCCATCTCTTTCAGAATTTTCCACAGTTTATTGTGATCCACACAGTCAAAGGCTTTGGCATAGTCAATAAAGCAGAAATAGATGTTTTTCTGGAACTCTCTTGCTTTTTCCATGATCCAGCAGATGTTGGCAATTTGATCTCTGGCTCCTCTGCCTTTTCTAAAACTAGCTTGAACATCAGGAAGTTCACGGTTCACATACTGCTGAAGCCTGGCTTGGGGAATTTTAAGCATTACTTTACTAGCGTGTGAGATGAGTGCAATTGTGCGGTAGTTTGAGCATTCTCTGGCATTGCCTTTCTTTGGGATTGGAATGAAAACTGACCTTTTCCAGTCCTGTGGCCACTGCTGAGTTTTCCAAATGTGCTGGCATATTGAGTGCAGCACTTTCACAGCATTATCTTTCAGGATTTGGAATAGCTCAACTGGAATTCCATCACCTGCACTAGCTTTGTTCGTAGTGGTGCTTTCTAGGGCCCACTAAGCCAGGATGTCTGGCTCTAGGTCAGTGATCACACCATCGTTATTATCTGGGTCGTGAAAATCTTTTTTGTACAGTTCTTCTGTGTATTCTTGCCATCTCTTCTTAATATCTTCTGCTTCTGTTAGGTCTATACCATTTCTGTCCTTTATCGAGCCCATCTTTGCATGAAATGTTCCTCTGGTATCTCTGATTTTCTTGAAGAGATCTCTAGTCTTTCCCATTATGTTGTTTTCTGCTATTTCTTTGCATTGATCGCTGAAGAAGGCTTTCTTATCTCTTCTTGCTATTCTTTGGAACTCTGCATTCAGATGTTTATATCTTTCCTGTATGCTATGCTATGCTAAGTCACTTCAGCCATGTCCGACTCTGTGCGACCCCATAGATGGCAGCCCACCAGGCTCCCCTGTCCCTGGGATTCTCCAGGTAAGAACACTGGAGTGGGTTGCCATTTCCTTCTCCAATGCATGAAAGTGAAAAGTGAAAGTGAAGTTGCTCAGTCATGTCTGACTCTTAGCGACCCCATGGACTGCAGCCTACCAGGCTCCTCCATCCATGGGATTTTCCAAGCAAGAGTACTGGAGTGGGGTGCCATTGCCTTCTCCGATCTTTCCTGTAGTCATGTACAGATGTGAGCATTGGACTATAAAGAAAGCTGAGCACCGAAGAATTGATGCTTTTGAACTGTGGTGTTGGAGAAGACTCTTGAGTCCATTGGACTGCAAGGAGATCCAACCAGCCCATCCCAAAGGAAATCAGTCCTGAATGTTCATTGGAAGGACTGATGTTGAAGCTGAAATTCCAATTCTTTGGCCACCTGATGCGAAGAGCTGACTCACTGGAACAAACCCTGATGCTGGGAAAGATTGAAGGCGGGAGGAAAAGGGGACGACAGAGGATGAGATGGATGGATGGCATCACTGACTCAACGGACTTGCGTTTGAGCAAGCTCCAGGAGTTGATGGACAGGGAGGCCTGGTGTTCTGCAGTCCATGGGGTCAGAGTCAGACAAGAGTGAGCGACTAACTGAACTGAACCTGTTCATTGAGCCCAGGATGGCAGGTGGGAGGCGTGTCCTCTCCGGCGGCCCCTCTGGCATCTGGACTGACCTCAGCTCAGGCGCGTTCGGCCGCCTCACCCACGCTGGAAACACAGCATGTTCCCAGTGTCCTTTCCTCAGAAGCCAGCTCAGTGGGTCAGGTCACTGGCTGTGCGTTTAGTGAAAACCTGGGCTCGCCCTGCGGGGCTCCTGGGGCCGGCTGGTGGGGAGCCCGTCCTGTGGCTCCCCTGGGCTGCATCCCCACTCGCTGTGCTGCTCTCATCACGGGGTGTCCACAGCATGGCGGTTGGACCATGGCCACGCAGTCCTCAGTGCCCACAATGGGGCGCCCCCAGGAAGACGCTGGAGAAGGGTGCACAGGCCGGGCGGGTGGGGTGTAGGGCTGAGACCCCCGCAGGTCACAAGGGTCCTCAAGCCCCTGACCCGGGGACGCAGCCAGGGGTGCCCTGCAGGGCCAGCAGACAACCCGGGGGCATGCAGGGTCTGGAGCATCCCAGGACAGCAGGATTCAGGGGTTCTGGTGTGGGTCAGGCTGAGGGGGACGCCGAGAGGGGAAGAGGGCCCACAGGAGGCCTCAGCGGTCAGCAGGGGAGATCAGAGAGTGGGGCCAGGAGAGGCGGTGTGCCCACAGCGGGGACCCCCCCAGGGACGCTGGCCGGGTCGGGATGCCCACGGGGACACCCCTGGGGATGCACTCGTGTCTCCCAGCTCTGTGTGTTCAGGTGTTGCTCTCAGCCCCCTCTGCTCACAGGCGCATCACATACTACATGCCTCTGAGGCCAGACCCTCCCAGGGAGATCTCAGAGGGTGCCCAGCGTCTGCCCCTCCTGCCACCCCCGCAAGCCGCCCCTGGAGGGCGTCCCAGCCCCTCCGACCACATGGCCCCTGGGGTCCGGGATCCGCTGCTGTCAGGCGTCCCGGGCATCACCCGTCTGAGACAAAGCCGAGAACGGCTGGCAGAAGCCTCGCTTTAGCCATAAAATTTCCATGAACAAATAGCGTCGAGTTAGGTATAATTTACAGTCGCTGGATGTGTTTTTCCAAAGTGAAAGAGTGTTCCGAGCAGCACCATTTCCCGGCACAGTGAGTGAACTGCCGCCAGCCCGGGCGCCTGGGCCAGCCCGCAGGGAGCTTTACAGAGCCGTCCAAAGGCCTCGGGGCAGACAGGAAGCTCAGGGGTCTGCGAGCCCTGGAGAGGAGCCTCCAGGCCCCCCGGCCCAACCCGGGCGGCCCCAGGGGAGCAGGCAGGAGGCTGGGCACCCCCAGGGCTGACCCCTGTGCGCATGGCCCCCTCCGAGAGCACAGGGCCGTTCCATGCCCCTCAGAGCCACGAAGGAGGTCTTGAAGGGGTTTTATTTTCAGACTAATAGGAAATTCCTGGAATTCTTCGGTGGTAAATCCAGGCTCCCGCGTGGAGTTCAGGGAGCCGCAGAGCCAGGACACACGTGGCGGGAGGGGGCTGGCATCTTGGGACCCCCGACCCCCAGGGTCTGGCGGTAAAGGCAGGCAGCCGGCCTGTTGGGCCCACCACCCCCTCCGGGTGACCACTGGCTGGAGACACGGGGCCCCCCAGCTGTCTGCATGAGCCAGTGTCCGAAACCCGGAGAGGCCTGAGACGGACAGCCATCCTGGCTTGTGTGCGTCTAGGCACAGCCACCAGCCCCGCAGCACAGAGAGCACGCATCCCCCAGGCTCCCGACACCAGCCGCCTGGACGCAGGCCAGTCACCACCCCAGGTCTACTGAGCCCCACTGTTGAGCTTCAGCTCAGCTTCCAACGTGGACAGGCCCTCACAGAAAAGTTACAGCATAAGACGGATGTGGAGGACTCGCCACACTGTCCCTGGGTGCTCCGTGTGGACAGGGTCCATCTGCTCCATCACTTCGGCTGTGCGTGCATGTCTGCACATGCACACACGTCTGTGCACGCACATGCATGTCTGCACACACACGTCTGTGCATGCACATGCACACGTTTGCCCAGGCCTGTCTTTCACGCAGAGTGGTTCTCATTCTGGTTTCGTCTGACGTTTTCTTGTGGCTGGTGCAGGTGTCCAGAGAGAGCACCACTCACGTGCTTCCAGGCATCAAGGGTTGGCACACCAGCTGGTGATGCGCTCCACGTGGACACACGAGCTCCACGTGGACACAATCTCCACGAGGACACACAAGCTCCATGTGGACAGAGGAGCTCCGTGTGGACACACAAGTTCCACGTGGACACAAGCTCTGCATGGACACACAAGCTCCATGTGGACACAATCTCCACGAGGTCACACAAGCTCCACGTGGACACACCTCCATGCTCTGCATGGACACACAAGCTTCATGTGGGCAGAAGAGCTTCACATGGACACACAAGCTTCACATGGACACACGAGCTCTGCGTGGACACATCTCCATGCTCTACATGGCTCCCTCTGCCTCTTCACCTTCCAGGCATGCCACTGCCTGGCAGTAATACGCTCTCTGCTGGGCATCCTCCTGACACCTGGTGCAGACAGGCACACGGGATGGTGTGGGGCGGACACAGGAAGCAGTGATTCAGAACCGAGAGCGAGCAAAACACTGAGCACGCGTCTTCACCACCGCAACCGTGAAGCTGGTGCGGGTGTCGTGCAGACACACAGGCACACGCTAAGACCCTGCAGGGCCGGGCCGGGGTTGGGCAGCAGAGCCACTGATCGGGCTTACGCCTAGGGTGCGGAAAGCGTCCCAGAACTGGAGACATGATGGAGGCCTCGGGCCTGCACACTTTAAAATGGTTACAACAGTACGTTTTGTGAAACGTAGAGCTTCAGTTCAGTTCGGTTCAGTCCCTCAGTCGTGTCCGACTCCTTGCAACCCCATGGACTGCAGCACACCAGGCCTCCCTGTCCATCACCAACTCCCAGAGCTTGCTCAAACTCATGTCCATTGAGTCGGTGATGCCATCCAGCCATCTCAACCTGTTGTCCCCTTCTCCTCCTGCCCTTAATCTTTCCCAGCATCAGGGTCTTTTCCAATGAGTCAGTTCTTCGCATCAGGTGGCCAAAGGATTGGAGCTGCAGCTTCAGCATCCGTCCTTCCAGGGTAGAGTTTACCATGATAAACTGAAGGCGCGCCGAGATTTACTTCCGGATGCTGACACACAGCGGTGTTTTCGGTTGGAAAGGCTCCGTGCACCTTACACCGGCGTGGACGGGGCCCAGGCTGTGCATGCGGAGTCCGGTCACACACCTGCTTCTGGGGACACCTTCATAAGTGGGAGGGAAGGCTGCTGGCCGGGGGAGCAAGGCCTGCACCTGTCTGGAGGGGCCACAGGAGCCCTCGGCGCCTCAGCTGCCCGCGGTCTCAGGGCCCCACCCCCGTGGCCCCAGATCCCAGAGGTCCAGGGAGGGGACAATGGGCAGTGGAGCTGGGGAGGTGGGCGGCCAGCCCCCTGAGGAGGGGCCAGGGACCCCCAGGGTGACCATTTGACCACGCCCGGTGCCTGCCCTAGCTGGCTCCGGAGCCAGGGCCCAACCCAGCATCTGGTGGCTGGCAGTGTCCAGGGGCAGGCAGCCATGCTGAGTGACCACGCGCCCCAGTGCAGCCATGCTCAGGACACAGGTGAACCAGCTGGACTCAGGCCAACAACATGTTTGCCCCAGCCCCTCCCAGGGCTTTTCACTCTGTGCCTTTTTAAAACCTCCTTTGTTACCAAATTTATTTCTCTAGACACAGCAACCAGGCGCTCAGCAACTTTCATTCCTGGTGCCCTGCTCCTGCCCTGTGGCGGGTGCCTGTGAGTTCTCACACAGGACACGCTCCTGCTGAGGAAAACGCCCTCCAGCCCAGTGCCGTCCCCGCCCATGGCTTCTGGGCCGGGCTGGCAGCCACAGGCCCAGAGGCTGGGGGACTGTGGCTCCTGTGTCGTCTAGAGCACTGGGTCCCACAAAAGGTGCCCCAGAGATGAGCACGGACCACAGATATGGAAGTCAGGAGGGCAGCTGAGGGCCGAGAGTCCCTAGTGGTCACTGCTGTGCCCGCTGGACTCATGGCCCAGGCCTTCAGCACAGGCAGGCACAGCCGCTCCCAGGAGCTGGGCAGGGCCAGCAGCCGCAAGCCCAGCATGCTCCAGGTGGACACAGGCGACTGGAAGGGGCTGGATGGGGCTAGCAGCCCCCAGAGGCAGCGCATTCCTGCAAGGCTGCGGTGGGACAGGACACAGAGGGCAAAGCCCTCCTCTCTTGCACCATCGTCCTCTCTGTCGGGAAAACCACTTTCAGAAAAGCCCACCTCACCCGAGGACCCGCAGACGTGCTCAGCAGGGACGCACTGGGCAGCCACACCAGCGCTCACGCCGCGGGACTCAAGTTGGATTTGGCGGCTCAGGCACTGTCTAGAGCAGAGAACAGCTGAGACTCATCAGGGTGGTGGTCTCGGGACCCCTCGGGCCTCAGGGAGGATGGGGACCAGCCCACGGCCCTCTGGCTGCAGGTGGCTGGTGGTATGGCCCCCCAACCCAGGGCCACGTGGCAGCCCAGCCTCATTCCCCTTGAGCGCCTTCCCTGGCAGAGTCAGCACAGCACTGCCCGGGGGCCTGGCAGAGGGCGCCCGTGTGCTTGGGGTCTGGCACCCGCAGCCTGCCCAGTGCCTCCCCTGGCCAGCACTCCCACTGACGCGTGGAAGCACCTGGCCCCCAGAAGAGGATCCAGGTGCAGCCGCGGAAGCACAGCAGGGGCGGGAAGAGTCCCATAACTAGGGTCACAACCCATTTTCAGAAAGATGTGTTTTATCCGGCAGAGGACTCCGGAGCTGTGGCCTTGCCACCAGGGAGTGCAGCACGGCCTGCAGGCGAGGGACGTGGAGAAGCCCCGCCCCACAACCCGGCCCAGGCACAGAAGCCAGGGCTGCCCCACCCACCTCCCTACCCTGCCCTGCCCCTGCGAGGGGCTGGCCGGCCACAGGTGCGCTGAGTCTCCCTGCCACCAGCCAGAGCAGCATGGCTGGGGTGACTGGCGCCCCCATGGGGTGGGCTGACCGGGAGGCGCAGCAGGGCGGGAGCCAGGACAGGACCAGGCGCGGGGTCCGTGGGGGGCGCAGAGCTGCCCTGTGGCCGCAGGGCTGGGCCGGCTCCACCACCTATGCTGGGCGGCACCCTGCCAGTAAGGTGCCCCGCCTGGTGTCCAGAGCCACCTGGGCCAACAGGACGTGGCCCCGGGACATGCTCTGGCCACAGGCACTGCATGTGAGTGACCGGCCTGGGTCACTGTGTCCAGGAACCCAGCTGGCAGCTTTGCTGGCCAATTCTGGCACCTCCAGGACCCTGTCAGGCGAACCCCTCTCCACCCCGGGCACCCACGATGCTGTCCCCAAGCCCCGGGGGCAGCGCCAAGGCTGGGCAGACCGAGGGACGCACGGATACGGGGACGGAGGCACAGGTGCGCGTGACACAGGGGGTGTGGGGGGACCCTTGCATGGCCCCGATGGGGCTCCGTACACCGTCCTGGGGATGTGCACCAGGTGGGCAGCTGCTGTTTCTGGCCTCAGGTGACTTGGCTCTGACTCCAGTGTCAGGCCAGCAGGAAGGGAGCCTGGTGGGCGCGGGCAGATGCCCAGGAGAGGCCCCACGCTACGCCCTCCCCGTCCCCCGCTCCATGTCCTCCGCGGCAGTCAGTGCCCAGGCCCTCCGGGACCTTTCTCCCGAGTCGATGCCTCTGAGCGTCTCCTCCTCTATCGCAGCCGGCTTCCGCATCTTTCACATCTTCCACCTCAAGGCTCTTCCCCCACACCACCCCAGGTGGATGCTTTCGAGTGAGCGGGTCTCCACGCGGAAAGCACGTCCTTGCCGAGGAGTCTGTTTTCTTTTTGGTGGAGCTGGAATCTGCAGCTCCTGCGTAAACCCAGAGGTCGTCATGTCCCCGGTGAGGAAGCACAGCTGTGGTTTCCTGGCTTGTGCCCTGGTGCCGGGCCCCCCCAGCCACTCCGCTCGTCCCCACTCCAGGGAGGATCTGGGGTTACCACGGCTCCTAGACGCTCCTGCAGGGTCACGGGGGCATGTGGCTCCCCCGGGCCGAAGGCCAGGCTTGCAATGGGCCTCCCTGGTCCACCTCCATCTCCTGCCCAGAGGAGCCTCCACTAGAGGCTGAGAACTTCCACCCGAGCCGGCTTCCTGTCCACACTGGCCAAGCTGGGAGCACCCTTCGGGCAGTGCGGCCAGCAGGGGAGAGGTCGGACCCGCCAGCCTCCCATCCTGAAGGAGACAGCCCCATTTCCAATTGCGGGAAGCTCGAATCCAGCCCGTGGAAGCGATTCCAGATGTTTTTAGGACCAGGAAGAGCCTCCCGTGAACCCAGGAATGTGGCCGGGGCAGGCAAGGGTCCCCACTGACCCCATGGCACTTCTGGACGGGCGGCCACACGGCACTGAGGATGTTTGCTGCTTTGCGAAGCAAACAGGCCACTGGGCAGGGCCCGCCTCCCCGGCTTGGGGACATCTAGCGTGGAGGATACACAGGGACCAGGGCAGCAGAGAGAGGCAGTCCAGGACCTCTGCACCCTCCCTAAAGACCCGCTCACCCTGTTGTGCCCAAGTCCTGGCGTGACCCGAGTGTGGGGCCAGCTGCGGACATGCCCAGACTCACACCACGCACACACTTACGGGAGTACAGACATGTGTGCGCACACCCAGCCCAGCCCCCTCCACACCGACGATGGCCATGGCAGGCAACAGAGTGCTGAGCCCCGGAACAGCCCCACCGCCCCGCACCCTGAGGCCCCAGGAGCCGGCGGCCCCCCGGGCTCCCGCCCCTCAACCTGGGGTCAGGTGCAGTCGTCAAAGGCCTGAGCAGAGGATGACCCCGCAGGACAGAGGGGCCCTTCCTGACGTTCCTGCGACTCTGGCCATCGCAGCCTCAGCCTCACCGCCTCCCAGGACAGGCCTGCACCCCAGGGCCCCTTGGCCAGGCCGAGGGGGTGTCTCCCCAGAGCTGCAGGTCAGCCCTGCCAACGGGCCCTCCACTGGCCGCTCTGGGCCTCAGCCATCACCAGCTGAGCACACGTCAGGAAACTGGATATATTTGTAATTTTTTAAAAGCTTGGAGCCAGCGTTCAAAACGGGGCTGTTTTTCCACTGGAAATTGTAACGTGAGCCCAGAACCTTCCCGCTCACGCCGTCAGCTTCTGAGGCCGGTGCCCGCTCAGGGGCCACCCCAGGCCAGTCCACCGCCCTGCCAAGGGGGTCCTGCTGCCGTGCCTGGCCTCCTGACCGGCCAGGAGCCCAGCTTGGGAGGGAGGCAGGGCTGCCCACCAGGCCAGCGGGCGCGGGGCCAGGAGGGGGCCCTGAAGCCCCGCAGCCGGTCCCCCTGCCCTCCCAGCTCAGACCCCAGGAGGTGTCAGACGGTTCTCAGCCAGACGGCCTGGGAGCGCGAGGCTGACCGCGGGCACCTGACCCCCACAGCCAGGCCCTGGAGCCTGCTGCCCTCAAGTTCCCATGGCCCTCCTGGCACCCCAGGCTGGGCCCACCTGCACCCACCTGTCCTCCTTGGAGGAACGGCTGTCCCCACCTGCGTCGGCTTGAGCCACGGAAATGCAGGATGGTCGTTATGGCCACCCGGCCCGAAGGCAGGTGCTATGGGGCTGCCACGGGGCGGAGCCCCCGACACCCAGGGGAGGTCCTCCCACAGCCTGGGACTCCAGACCTACTGCCCCCCCCCCCCCCCCCCGCCACCATGCTCTCTAGGTACCTGGACCTGAGGAAAGGGGTGGGGGCCACGGACCACCATCACCCCACCCCCCAGGGATGCCTGCTGCCGCCTGCCCTGGGCCCTGAGCCCCAGGCCCCTGACACAGACACGCCCTGGAGGACAGACCCTCACGGGCTGGACACACCCGTGTGCTGCCTGCGGGCCCCTGGTTCCAGAGCAGCTGGCAGGCAGAGGCAGGCCCCTACTGCCCCAACCTCTTCCCAGGAAGAACAACAAACCACCCTCAGCCCCCTGCGGAGGTGGGCACTGGGGGACCGTGGGACCTGCAGGCTCCTTACCTGAACTGAGGTCCCCTCCAAGCCCAGGGGGCTGTGGGGTGGGCTTGGGGGTGGCAGGGGCCTGGGCAGCAGGCCGGCACAGCTGGGCAACCGTCTCATGGACTCTGTGGAAAGTGGTATCGGCAGTTCCTCCTCTAAAGTGGGGGCCACGCTCCTTAGTCCTGAGTGTGCGGTACCCCTGCATTCCCGGTAGCCAGAGGGGGCATCGCTCTGGGAGGCCCTGGCGGATGGGAGGGGCAGCCCGGGACCCCACGCCGTAGTCGTCTCCCAGTTGAGGCGAGCGGAGGCCACACTGGGGCAGGAAGCTGCCGGAGGCCAGGCCTGCTGGGAACCCGGCTTCACGGGCCCGGCTCCATCTCTGCCCCAGGAGAACCGCATCCTCCGGGCTGGGGGGCAGCAGGGTCCACCGGTGTTTGCTGCAGCCGGGGTCTGGGCTGGGGTTGGGACAGGGCAAAGCTCCCCAGGGCTGCGGGAAGGCACGAGCCTCGGGCCGGGCTCCGCCCACCCCCAGGAAGGGCCCCCAACTCGCGGTCTAGGCGGGTCCGCGCAGCCCCTCGAGAGCACCGGCCGGCTTGCACACGTGTACGTCGCAGGGCGGGGCCAGACGCCCAAGCCTCAGAGCCCCGCCCCCCGGTCCCGAGGACCCCAGTCTGAGCAGGGCTTCCACCGTTGGTCCATCCCTGCTGGGGACCGAGACGGCACCCCGGGAGTGGACGCGGGCCTGGTGTCGGGGGAAAGAGAACCCTCCAGACCCACCCTGGCTGCCGGACTGAGCCTGGGCCTCAGCGATACGGCAACAGCCCCTGCCCCACGGCCCCCTCTCTCTGTGGGGACCCCAAGGGTCCAGCACCCAGACCTAAGCTGAGGCGGGCATGTCACCCCTTGAGCTCTTGCCCGGCACTCTGGTGGGACCCCAGGCCGCCCCCGCCGTGGGGTCGGGCCTGGTGGGATCGCTGCCTGCGAGGACGAAAGTGGGCCCTGCCAGGTGCCTGGCTGGTGGAGTCAGCCCTCCCCAGGGGAGACGCAGATCTCAGAGACAAGGGGGACTTGGGTCCCATTTCAGCCTCAGCACAGGCTAAGGCGGGGCTGAAATGCTCCAGAGTTAGAGACACGGGGCAGCCTGGGGCCT
This sequence comes from Bubalus kerabau, assembly GCF_029407905.1. NCBI lineage: Eukaryota > Metazoa > Chordata > Mammalia > Artiodactyla > Bovidae > Bubalus > Bubalus kerabau. The sequence goes on from NC_073630.1 coordinate 121,378,657, forward strand.
GCTGAGGCAGGCCTGGCTGGAGACCCCAGGGGACCCCACCAGGGAGCCTCACAAACGAGGACTCCAGGAGGCCTCTCAGAAGGGTGTGTGGATGAAGGGAAATGTGAGGGAGCGCCCCCAAGCCCCACACACCCACATGCAGAGTTGCACGTGTGCACACAGAGTACACACAAGTGTGCACACGCTCCCATCAGGGGCCCCAGGCCGCCTGGGACAGGACTCTAAGCCCAAGGCCCGCCCCCCTCAGGAGGAAGGGAGAGCTTGGCTGCTTCAGGGATGGACTGCAGACCCTGTCCCCTCAGTCCTGTCCAGGGGGCTCTGGGAAGCGGTGAGGGGCAGGGTGGGGCGTGGGCCAGCCCCTGGCTAGTCACCCGTACCTCCCACTGTCCACCCTCAGCCAGGAGAGACCCAGCGCCTGTCTGCGGCCCTTGGCGGGGAAGGAGGCCGCCAGCGGGCCAGCCTCAGCCCGGAGCAGGGCCTTTCCAGGACACATGCTCCAGCCATGGCCCTCCACAGGGCGCAGGGCAGGCCTCTCTGGTGGTCGTGCAGGGTGGGGGTGCGGGCTCTCTGTCCATACTGCTCAGCCCTGCCAGCGCCCTCCCCGGGGCCCCTCCCCAGGGCCCCTCCACTCCTCTGCGGGCCCAGCCCGGTGTCCACGGGGCCTGGCCGTGAGGGCTGCTGGCTGGCGCAGCCTCATTTCCTCTTGGCCCGCAGGCTCCGGGCGGCCACGGGAACAAAGGGTGGATTGTGCCTCGTTCTGGGCCTGCTCCCCGCCCGGCCGCTGCCCCCGCGGGGCCCTGGGGGTGATGTTTGTGTTTGTAGCCAAGCGAGAGTCCTCCGGCCAAGCTGCGAGGGCTCAGCGCACGAACGGCCTCAGGTACCAGCCGCAGGCCCAGGAGCCCGGGAGCCGGCAGCCTGTCCTGGACCCAGCTGGCCTGCCACCCTCCCCGCCCTGGCCGCCCGAAGCCCCGAGGCGGCAGCCAGGCAGCTCCGTGCCTGCCCTGCGCCTCGTCCTGTGCAGACACTTGCCATCACCAGCCCACGGCATGCGGCTGTCCAGCCCCAGGCCAGCCCGGCACCCCCTTGCCCTGTGATGCCCATGACTCCCCATCACCCTGCGGCCCATCCAGGCCTCCCTGGCAACTGAGGGTGCCCAACACTCCTAGCTGGCTTCTGGGGGGCAAAAAGGGGGGCCAGGCCTCTCGGTTTCCAAGAGGGCAGAAAGGAGAAGAACCACACCCTGACATTCTGCTGCCAACAGCCCCTCTCTCCACACATTCAGTGAGTGCTGCTGTGTGCCCGTCTGGGCCCCGCAGACCATGGGTGGAGACACTGGCAGAGGACAGACAATCCAAGGCAAACGCCATTCCATTGGTCAGCCAGGCACAGGGTCCTGTGGCCGCAGACCTCCCAGCAGGCTGGCGCCCGCCCTCGGCAGATCCAGGTGGGCACGAAGGCCCCCACAGCCGCCCCAAGAACAGCCAGGGCGCCTCAACCACGGGTGCTGGGTTCAGGGGCCACCATTCTCCCAGCCATGAACAAGGCTGAGCCCGGGGCTGGGGTCCCTGCTGGGTCCCCACCCCCACCCCGCTCCAGCCCTGCCCCCCGAAGACACCCTGAGGCCTCGCCGGGGCCCGCAGCCCCCTCCCCCACTGCTGGTTTAGCTCCCGCCTCTGCCATCAAAGGAGCTTTGTGGCCACGAGTGGAGCCGGAGCCGATGGTCTTGGAGGGGCTCCAGGAATGAACAGCAGAGGACGGCTTTTGGAAGAACGTGGAAAAAAAAAAAAAAAGAGGAAAAAGTGAAGGAAGAAGGAATTTGCTTCTGTGGAGTCCGGTGCCACCCCAGCCCACCCCGCCCCGCCCCGGGCCCCGGTCCAGGCGGGTCCACTCCGTGTGCTCTGGTCCCGGGCCTGCGCTAACCTCCTACCCACGCAGTAACAAGGGGCTCCTGCTGGCTGGGGTCTCTCATCCCTGCCACAAAGAAGGAGACTGAGGGTCAGAGTGGCAGGGAGCTGCCTGGGGCCTCAAGATGGGAAGGTCTGCTGCCTGAGAAGAGAGCTCATGTGCGCTGGGTGGGAGGTCAGCCTGGGGTGCTGCCAGGCAGCAGAGAGCAGGGTGAGGGTTAAGGTGGGGCCTGCAGCCCAGGGCTGGAAGGGGATACGGTGGTGACCCTAGACCCCCACCGTCCCAGCCCACATCAGAGGTCAGAGGCAGGCCAGGCCACGGCTGCTGACCACTACATGCTCTTCTTGGCCACACTGCAGTCCTCCTGGAGGCGGCAGACCCCCTGTCCCCGCCACAAGACGGAAGAGGGTGAGGGCAGGAGGCAGGGGTCGGGGACCCAGAGAGCTCCCTGCCCCTGCCCCCCACCGCACCAGCCCCCTTCGCTGGAGGTGTACACCCAGCGACGGGTCCCCAGAGTGGGGCTGAGGGTGGGTCCCAGCAGGGAGTGGGCAGGCCACAGGACTTCATGAAAAGCCCACTGGGACAACCTTGGGGCAGACCTAGGGAGGGGCAGGAGGGATGGGGCAGCATCCCAGCAAGAACCCAGGAACCCAGGGCCCCACAAGAGAGACTGCCAGGTTCCAGGAAGGTCAGGAATCCTGAGCGCGGGGAGGGGACAGTGTCAGCGGGAGGGGTGGGGCGCCTTCACGCTCCCCAGGGCCTCCCCCCGAAACCCACCTTCACTGCCTCCATCAGGGTGACACTGGGGTGTCCTTGCCCCACCCCCGCATGGAGCCCCCCATCACTGGGGCCCACAGAAGCAGATGGTGGCTCCTGGGGGCACAGTCCAAGTACCAGGGCCAAGACACCCCTGCGTGTCCTCTCTGCGAGGGTCTCTAGGGCCCGGGGGTGGCGCTTTGGGGACACAAGGACGGCTCAGCCTTTCCTCCAAACGAACGCTCTCCCCAACCCCTGAGACTCAGGAGAAGGGGCCCCTCCAGCCAGCTGCTGGTAGCTGTCGGCACCTGCAGGCCCGGGGCCAGACGCCCTGTGGATGCAGGGCAAGGGGGACAGGGCACACAGCTCCCGGGTGCCCTTACCTGGGGCTGCTGCAGACCCTTCACTGGTCCCTCCATCCGGCCCTGGGGCCGAGGGTGTGTCTCAGCCCAGCCCCCACGGGGATGGATCCTAACCTGAGCCTGCTCCAAGGCAGGCCCGCATGCACCCTCTCCCCAGGCTTGTCTGTGGAGTTGGTGGGTCCCGCAGAGCTCAGCTTCCACGGAGTCTTGAAGGTGCGGTGGGGGAGGAGGCGGGGATCGGTGAAGCCTCTGGGGGTGCCCTCACCTCTGCGGCCCTAGAGAGGGGAGGGAGCAAGCCTGCCAGCCCTGGGCAAGGCCGGGGTGGGACTGAGCCCAGATCCAGGCAGGAGAGGCCGCACATCTCAGCACTGGCCATGGCGCCGGACAGCAACGCTATGTCTCACCGCCCCCGACAGGCGCCAGAGACAAGACCCCCAAGGAGCCAGCCTGCACCCCTAAACACAGGAGTGCGCTGAAGGCCCCTGGCCCAGGGCCTCCTTCGCCCTGGAGCGGATGCAGAGCTGGTGCTGGCCGAGTGCCCTCACCCAGTTCCCGGGGCGCCAGGGTGGGGGTGTGAGACACCAGGCCCAGTTGGCAGTAGCCACGTGGTGGATGGGCGCAGCCACCCAGGGCTGGTGCGAGCCCCGTGTCAAGGCTCCCATACCTCACGTCAGCGATGCCAGGGGCGCAGGCAGCTGACCAGGGTGCCAGCTGCTGCCCAGCAGAGGTGCCCTGGACAGCGGGCTCTTGTGCCCTCCAGGCACAGCTCCAGGTGACCCCAGGCAGCACAGCCAGAGCAAGGCGTTGGAAGCTGCCGACCCAGGGTTCCACTGGGGGGCCCCCCGGAGGTCTCCACGGGAGAAGCCCCATGGGAGGCAGAGCCCCCTTCCCAGACACTACATTCCCCAGTCTAGGGACCCCTACCAACTCCCACCTGCCTGCCTGGGCTCACTAATACCTATCGCCTGCTGGGAAGCCCACCCTTCCTTCCACAGACAGCGGCAGTCCAGGAGTCAGGGTGGCTGGGCTAGGGGGATCACTGGCCTGCACAGGCCTCTTGAGCCAAGGCAAGACTGAAGAGGGCTTGTCAAGGTGGGCGTGGGGAGGGCACCTATGTGGGACTGGCAGGGTGGGGGTTGAATCCGGAGAAGGACTGCATGGACCTTTATAGGGCTCCCAGGAGAGCCCCTGGCCCCGGGCTCCCCCGATGCCTGGCCCATCTCCTGAGGGTCCTGAGCCCAGCCAGCCCTGGGTGCTTGAGTAGGATGGGCTCCCACCCCTGGGTGAGGTCAGAGCGGGCGCAGAGGGAGCCTCCTGCCAGGCCCCGCCCCCTGCGCGTGATGAGCAGCCTTGGCCCCGCCCACTGCCCGCAGGAGGGCTGCATGGGGGCTGGTGCCCCAGGCATGCGGTGAGGGCTGCTGCCTGGCCCAGCCCAGCCCCGGGGAAGCTTGACCCTTTGGGATCCCTGCGTCTCTGGCCTATGCCCTGGGTCTGGCCTGTGCACTGGGTCTGGGCTGTGCCCTGGGTCTGGGCGCTCACCTTTCAGCCCCTTGACATCGCAGCCCCTCCACCCCACCCTGGCCCCTGAGCAGGCCCAGGCCCCTGCAAGCCCTATGCGGTGTTGCCCAGGAGGCTGGGCAACCTGGCTGGCACCTGCAGTCTTCGGCCCCACGTCCCGAGCCCTGGGTGAGTCTGTGCTGTGCGGGGTGTCCTCGTCCCATGTCCTGAACCCGTGACCCATGTTCCTGTCCCCTTTCCTGAGTCTTAAATCCTGCATTCCTGTTCCAGGCCCCCTGACCAGGCCCCCGGACGAGGCTCTGCTCTCCTGCCAGGCCCTCCCGACCGAGCCCCACAGGTGTGGCCCTACACTCCCCCATCTTCACCCTCCTGCTGCGCCGCCGGGTCCCTGGACATCGGCCTCAGGGCCCCCTCTCTGGGACAGCTGCAGAAGCCTCTCGGCCGCCCCTTTGAAACCGGGACGGCTGGGAGGCAGGGGTAGGGGGTAGGGAGGGGCCAGTCACACCCACGGGCATCAGAGCTTGAGCCGCCCTTTCGAGTTCGCAGGTTTGAAGAGGACAGCTTGTCACAGCCCAGGCCACAGGGAAGGTGCTGGCCTGGCTACGGGGCTCCACCCTCCTGGGACCCCAACCTACTCAGCACCCAGAACCCCACCATGGACATCAGGAGTTTCGGTCCCGGTGGCCCAGTCTGCCCTGGGAATTATGGAGAACACAGCTGGGTCCCCCTCCTGTTTCTCGAGACTGGAACCCTCCTAGGACAAGGTGCAGGGCCCACTCCCACCCCGTGGGGAACTCACGAAGCTGGGAGTAGGGAAGCTTTTGTGCTCCTGTTTGGGACCCCAGTGGCATCATGGGTGGCTGCTCGCTGGTCTTTCTGCCTGTGACCAAGGGCAGATTTTAGGTCCTGGCCTTGGTATTTATGGAGGGGCAACTGTGGAGGGCCAGCGGGGACCCAGGCACAGCCCCCAAGCACCCAAGAGGCGAAGCCCTGCTGCGGAGCCTCTCCTGGTGCGACCCCGGGAGCCCCGACCCTACCCCGGGAGCGGGCCTGACTCGGAGACCCTCGGGCCTCCTCGCCCCACGACCCTACCCTCGCGCCTCCCGGCCTCTCCCACTCGCGCTCCCACCGGCCCCGCCCCGTCCCCCGGCGCCCCGCCCACTCGGGGCTCCCAGGTCTCGCAGGGTCCCCAGGGGGCGGGGCCGGCCAGAGGCCCCAGGTAGGCAGGTCAGTCCGGATGAACTCCGCACCCAGTTAGGGCGGCCCTGGGAGCCTTAGTCCCGCAAGGGGCGCGGGGCACCCAAGAGAAGGACGCTGGGCGTCCTGGGGTCACGTGGTGCCCTCCAGCCTCTCCCCCATCCCCCACAGCTGGAAGCGGGAGGAGTGGCTGAGGACTCTGAGCGCCAAGGTGTGGCCGGCCTGTAATCAGGGGCTGGGCTTCTTGGTGGCCACCCAGCCCCATGCGGATGGACCTGTCTAGTCGTCCAGACCCCACCCCCGCCCCCATGCCCTTCCCGGCACCCCAGCAGGTCCACAGAGTGACCAGCCCACCAGCAGCCCTCTCTCCAGGAAGGGCGCTGGGGGATGGACACTGGTCTCCAGAGAACCAGACCTCTCAGGCTGAGACAGGCCCTAAAGTCATTAGTCCCAGGTCATTAGTCCCCCGCCTTCCCTGGGGCAGATGGTGAGGCTGGTCCCCATGAGCCAGGTGGGAAGCACCGGCCTCAGGCCAAGGGCACAGGGCTGGGGTTCCAGAGTCTCCTCTGAGGTTCCGAGGGACCGCACCCTCCAGGGACCTGCCCCTCTGCCCGCACGCTGGAGACGGGGCAGCTCAACTCCTATGACCGAGATGGCCCACTGCCTGAGGTCTCCCCACTGACCAGGGCCTCCTCTCTCCACCCTTCCCCCTCAGACTGAAACCCAACCAGGCATTGGCTGCAGCCAGTCCTGTCTGGGGAACATCTGTTTGGTCACCAGCTGTGGGCCACCGGCAGCCCCCACTGCCGCCCGGCTTCCCACCGCCAGCCAGGCCCTGGGTCTCCCTTGGGGCTGTGGGTGGCCCCCATCACCTGGCCTGAGCTTGGTGAGGGGTCCCTCAGGGCTGGTCCCTGCCTCCTTAGAGACAGGAGTGCAGTCCACCCTGGGAGGCCAGAGGCTGGGGGCACAGCACTGAAGAGGACAGGGGGTCCCATCTTGCCCCGCCTGGGGTCCCAGCAGAGGAGGGAGAGGGGACTGAGGCCTGAGAGACAGCAGCAGAGGCGGGGGTCCAGCTCGGAGCCGGGAGAGGAAGTGGGCAGCAGCCCAGCAGGGGGGCCTGGAGGAGGCAAGAAGGCCCGGCCTCCAGGTCAGGTGGAGGACACCCAGCCACGCATCAGGCAGGGCCCGTGCTCCTGACCTGAAGTGCTGAGAACCAGAATCAGGCTGGCCTCGCCCCTCCTGCCCGCTGGCCACCGTGGTCCCACTGGGGGCCTTGCGAAAATCACACAAGCTGTTCGTGCTCCTCCTTAAGAGGCTCCAGAACCTGCGGGCCAGGGTGGCCCAAGCTCTGCCTGCTGGCCGGCAGGCGAGTTAGAGCCTGTCTCCCTGTCGAGGGAGGCACTGCTGCCCACCAAGGGTGGACGGGGCCCTGCGGCAGCCCCCAGCCCACCTGCCCACCGAGGGTATGAGGCGAGCCCCAGAATGTGGGGCGGGAGGAGCACGGGCCCTGCGGTGAGGACTGGGGGCGGGGGGCCACACCAGTACAGAAAGTAGACCCCCAGCCAGCCAGACTCGGGCTGGCCAGAGACGCGCGTACAGGCGAGCGTCCAGGACACCGATGGTGGGTTCCGGGGCCCCGAGCCTGCGGCCTGGCCATGGGGCTCCTGGCATATAGGTGCACGCACAGACACAGGAAGGAACACCAGCTTCGAGAAAAAGGATGCACGTTTTCTTGTTTAACAAAATAAATTAAATATACGAAGCTTCAGCTCAAACTCTATATAAAATTACAGAGGTCTGGGGCCACGGGTAACGGGGTGATGGGTGCCCAGGCCAGGGTGGACATCCAGCATGGCCGCAAGGCCAGGTGGGTCCTGGGCCCCGGGAGAGGCCAAGTCTCTGTGGCCCAGGCCTCCTTTCATCATTATTAATATTATTATCTTAATTTCTTAAATATAAATATCAAAGGCCCCTCCTCTCTGGCAGTGGGAGGCCGGGTGGGACAAAAGTCACCCCCCGCTGGCTCCAGCCGCTCAGGACAGGGCCCAGGACTGCCCCGCCCGACCCCCCTCCAGGGTGCTGGTGGACTCCTGGACACCAGGACAGGTGGTGGCAAAAATAGCCAGGGCAGGGACACAGGCAGGCAGGCGCGGGGACGGGGTCGGAGTTTTTGGTTTGCAAAGCCAGGGTGCCTCTCAGATCTCCTGCCAGGCCAGGGTGGGGGGGTGAACATGGCCTCCGTGAAATCCTTCTCACGGGGCCAAGGGATTCCTTCATGAGCTAGCCGGTCGCCACATGCGCACTGCGGTTACAATACAGGCCTTCCCAAAGGCTTCTCAGTCTGCGTGTACGTGTGTGTGTGTCTGTGTGTGCGTGTCCACGTGTGTGTGCGTCTCACGGGGCACGGGGAGATGGAGTCTGAGTGTGAGTGTGTGTGTGTGCACGCGTCCACGTGTGTGTGTGTCTCACGGGGCACGGGGAGATGGAGTCTGTGTGTGTGTGTGTGTGCACGCGCGTCCACGTGTGTGTGTGTCTCACGGGGCACGGGGACATGGCCCCCAGCCTGCCGCTGGCCGTGCCGCCACGAGCCACCCGAGGCACCCTAGCACTGGTAGTGGATGTGTTGGTGCTGGTGGACTTTGCCCTCCACATGTGAGTGTGTGTGTGAGTGTGTGTGCGTGTGCGTGTCTGTGTAGAGTTTGGGGTAAAGTTTGGGGCCGGTGGCTGAGCCAGGGCCCAGCAGGTGCTGGGGGGCGGCCGGGGGCCCAAGCTCCTCACACAGCCCCACTCCGGGGCCGGAGCCCAGGGTGGCGGGGGCGGGCAGGTCCTTATCCCCGCCGCGGTCGCGGGCTGTGGCGGGCGGGCGATGTGCAGGCGCCGGGGGGGCCGGGGCCGGGGCGCACGGCTTCTTCTTGGCCTGGCAGAGCCACAGGACCACGGTACCCACGATGAAGACCGCGCCGGCCGGGATGCCGATGACCACTGGCCACGGCAGGCTGGTGGTGGAGGACGAGGGGGCCACGGGCGGCCCTGGTGGCTTTGGGTCTGCGGGAGAAACCGAGGAGGGGCAGGGAGGGAACCGTCAGGGCGCGGGCACCCCACAGCCCAGCTGGTGCGCATGGGCGGGGCCCGGCGGGGCGGGGCGGGGCGGGCCCGCTGGGGGCGGGGTGAGGCCCACGCACCGGGCAGCACTGTCAGGAAGGCGCTGCGGAAGCTGTAGCCCATGGTGTTGGCACCCAGGCAGATGTACATGCCCGCGTCATCCTGGCGCGCGCGCGTGATGAGCAGCTTGTTGAGGTAGGAGCCGTCAGGCCGCGACCACACGTCGCCGGTGGGCAGCACTACGAACTTCTGGCCACCCACATCGATGGTGGAGTTGTAGCGGCCTTCGGCGCCGTACTCCACGCGCTTCAGCCACTGGATCACCGGCTTCACGTCGCTGCGCACTTTGCACTGGAAGGATGTCGTGCCCCCGAAGTCCACCGTCGTGTTCACGGGGTGCGTGCCCGTGAGCACAGGCTTGGAGCGCGTCCGCTCTGCGCAGGGACAAGCGTTGGGCGTGGCCCCGGGGCTGCAGCCCGCCCCCAGCCCTCGCCCCGCCCACGCCCCCGCCCACACTCACGGATCACGTCCACCTTGTAGGTGGCGTTGATGGCGCCTGCGCGGTTCGACACGCGGCACGTGTACTTGCCGCTGTCCTCCGGGCGCAGGTTCTTCAGGCTCAGCGTCCACTTCTTCTTCCTGTGCTCGCCAGCCTCCGGGCGGGTCAAGGCCTGGTCATCCTTCATCCACATGATGTCGGGCCGCGGGTGCCCGCTGGCCACGCACTTGAGCCGCACGGAGCTGCCCACGGGCCGCGCAATCACGCGGCGCCTCATCTTGGAGGGCTGCGTGAAGCGGGGCCGCGCTGCAGAGGGAGGGAGGCGTGGAGGTCAGAGGGCCGGGCGGGGTCGGGGGAGCGGTGAGGCCCAGCCCCCAGCCCACCTGACGCCCCTCTGCTCACCCCACTGCTTGCCGGCTGGGTCTTCCTGGCCCCCAGAGGAGCTGTCGTGCCCTGGGCTCTCCCTTCCTGGACTGGTGTCATCTGGGGTGGGGGTTGGGGGGGCGGGCGGGGCACGTGAGAGGGGCCTCAGTAGCCCCCGTGAGACCCCAGCATGGACCCCAGCCCCAGGCCCAGCTTGGAGGCTCCAGCACACCAGCAGGAGGCCGTGGATGCACGCCCGCAGCTCAGAATCCCAGGGACAGCTGGGCGGGAGCCGCCTCCCGGCCCACTCCCTGGGTGCAGGTGACCCCGCCAGGCGTGGGTGGGATGGAGGTCTGGCTCTCCCACCCTGGCTCCCGGGGGTCTGCAGGGCCTGGGGGTGGTGGGGGCCGGGGCCCGCCAGCAGCTGCAGTAACCCTAGCCCACATCAAGGGGCCGAGGGCTCGGTGAACTGACATGGCTCGCATACCGCCTGGTCATCCTCCCCTTTGAAAGGACGTGGTGGGGGACACCCACAGTATTCCCATTCCAGAGTCCAGAGGGGACCTGGGGGGGGGCAGGCAGGGAATGCTGAGGAATGCCCCCTCCCCGGGACAGCCACCGCCTCCAGGGCCTAGGACCAAGGCCGGGCTCTCAGACCCCACCCTGGAACCCAGCGGTGGGGCGTGTGGGTCGGGCTCCTCCTTTGTGCTGCTCCGGCGCCCGTGGGGGAGGGCCGGGCCAGCGCCTGGTACCAGCGAGTAAAGGGCGTGTTGCTGGGGCGCCGCCCAGTCCCCAAGCCCGGGCCCCGGAGGCAGAGGAGAACACAAGGCCCTTGCTTCCCAGCGGCCCCTCTGAACTTGGAAACCTGAGCCTCAAAGTCACGGCCGACGCCAAGGCTACCGGCCGGCCTGGCCCACCAGGCTGCACTTGGGTGCGAGCTGGGGCCCCCCACCCACTCCTGCTGTCTCCCAGCCAGCCCTGGCCCCTCAAGCCGGCAGAACTCTGGGGGAGAAGAGGCCGGGAGGAAAGGCCCCCACCCCAAGGTGCAACCTGAGGAGGCAGGCCCGGGCTGGGGGGTGTCCCGGACTCAGAAGCAGCCAGCGGGACCCCTGGGTCCTGGGGGCAGTGGTCAAGTTCAGGCAGGACGGGGGGTGGCGGTGGGCCCTCGGGAAGTGCTGCCTCCCGGCCGGCGCCGGCAGACCATGCCCCGACACTGACCCATCACTATGAGCGTGTAGTTGACGCTGAGGCTCCCGAAGCCGTTGGTGGCCTTGCACACATAGGCACCAGCGTCCTCCGGCTCCACCTCTTTCACCTTCAGCCCTTGGGGCAGCACGCGGAAGCGGCTCCAGCCGCCGTGGATAGTCCGGCCGTCCTTGGTCCACATGGTTAGTGGCGGCGGGTCCCCCTCCACGGGGCACTGCAGCCGAACCGTGCGGCCCAGCCGGGCCACCTGCCTCGGGACCACCTTGTCCGCCATCCTCGGGGGCCCTGCGGGGGTTAGAGGGCTCTGTCAGGGAGGAGGGGACTGGCAGCGGGTTGGTCAGGGCGAAGGTAGTGTCGGCACTGGGAGCTGGCGGTAGGGCTGTCCCTGCCGGGAGCCCACCCAGGACCCCGTGCAGAGACGCCTGCCTGCCCTCCCAGACCACGGGGGCCCCTGCGCGCTCTCGCACAGGAGCCAGAACACAGTCGGGAGGACCGGCTCACCCAGGACTCACGTGCACAGACCAGTAAGGACAGCCCCTCATGGACAGGGTGTGCACACGTGAGTGTCTCTGCATCTGTGCCCGTGTGTGCCTGGGCTACACTGAACCAGGTCTGTCTGCCCGGACAAGAGCCTCCCTGCTGCCAGCCAGGCCACACCAGGTCACCAAGGCCTTGGGGTCAGAAGGCAAGCAGCTGGGCACCCCAGCTATGGGTGACCACTCTCTCCCGTGGGAGAAGGCAGAGTCCTGAGCTGAGGCCATGGTGCCCTTGACCGTCCCTGATCCCCCCGGCCTGGGTCCAGCTTCAGTTCCTCCAGGGTCAAGTGTGGGCACAATGGGGGTGATCAGGTCTAGACGGCAACAGGAGACGGCTTGGGGGAAGGACACCGCGGACACCACAAGTCTACGGAGCTGCCTCCAAGGGGACCCTCAGCCCCCGCCGTGCCTGTGGCCCAGAGCCGGGGCCCGTGTGCAGCTCCAGCACCATGGGAAGACCACGGGGGCTTCGGGCCTCTCTCGTGGGCAGCCACCCCGTGTCCCTCCAGACCAGGAGAGGCAGCCATGGGCACTCAGCTGCCCTTCTCAGGGGCTTGGCCGGGCTGGGCTCCCGGGACTCCAGCCACCAGCCACTGGAAGGTGCCTCCACCCCTCGAGGCCGCCACTCAGGCCAGGAGGGCTGCGTCCGGGTGTTCTGACTGAGCAGAGGTGCCGGCCTGGCGCGGCTGCTCTGAGACGCTATCGTTTGGGGCCCAAGGGCGGCATGTGTTTTCAATAACCAGCTGGTGTTTCTTCAACATGCAACTGCCAGCTGGTTCCACTGCTGCTTTGCAACCAGAGTGCTCCTGTGGGTCCCACAGACACTGCGGCTCCCAGGGCCCCTGCAGGGCGTGGACCCCCATCGCCCCTGCCTGGGGAGCCAAGGGAGGGTGGCGGCTGTGCCCCTGGGGATGGGTGAGCTGACGGCCCCGGGCTCAGCTTCTCTGGGGCCCCAAGTGGGGAGGGGGTCCCGAGGCTCTGCTTCCAGGGGACCGGGGTGTGAGCGACAGAGATCCTATTCAGGGGGCCGCACCCCCACCAGGCAGTTAGTTGCCCCAGCCAGCCAGCCCTCATGCTTCCCCTGACCACCTCTCCCTAATGACTCGGCAGTCTGCAGGGCCCGCCCCCAGGCACCCACTCAGCTCACAGTGCGGGGGGGCGTTGGGGGCCCCAGACAAGTGGACCCCCAGGAGGACCCAACCAGGCTGCCCAGGGTCCAGGCCTCATTCCCAGGCAGACCCTGTCCACCACCTGTCACCGCCTGAAATTCCACCATCCCCAGGGGCCTCCCAGGCTGCAGGACAAAGAGGGTACCCCCAGCCTGCCCCCGGTCCCCCAGGCTGACACCTGGACACAAGGATCACACACGTGGACCCACACATGTCCACACAGACATACGTGTATGCGGAGCCTCCCCGTTGGGGCTCTGCCTGTCCCGACCGCAACCTGCAGGCACCACTGGGCCCTTGCCAACACCCCCAGACCCTGAGCAGCCTGCCTCAGTGTCAGAGAAGGGGCCGGCCCAACCATGTGGGCCCTTCCCATCCCCCAGAAGGACGCCTTCAGAAGGGAGAGTGGGGCAACCACGGGTGGTGCGGACGCTGCCCGGGGTCACTGCAGAGAGGAGGGACGGGGCCCATTGACCGCCAGATGGGCCGGAAGTGTGGCCCCGCGAGCCAGCCTGAGCGGAGGAGGACGAGGCAGTGCCCACGGAGGCCTGTGGAGCCAGCTGCATCCCAAAGCAAACAGCCCCTCCCGCGCGGCCACCCCGCCCCCACCTGCGCTCCGCCTGGCCAGCCCCGCAGCCTCTGCAGAGACCCCTGCAGGCTCACAGGCGGGAGGCCCGGCCCCCCAGGCTCCTGGGGGTTTTGGCCGCCAGCATGGCTGCAGCAGCTCTATATTTAGCGCAGGAAACACAAGCCCCGTTGTCCCACCTGGACGGGGCATCCCGACGCTCTGCCATGGGAAACAGGCTCACATGGGGACCTGGGGGCCCCTGCAGGGCCTGGTGGGGGTGGGGCCCAGGGGAACGCCCCTGCCCCTCAGCTCCCCGCAGGCCCTCCGCCCAGCTGCCGCCCCTCCCTAGAGTGTGGCCTCCAGGAAGCCCCAACCTAGCACCTCCCCAGAGCCATGGTGCTGGGAGGTTTAGGGCACAGACAGGGTGCAAAGTGGGTGTGGAGGCGGTAGGCTGGGCAGGGTCTCACCCAGAACGCGGGCTGAGCACCATGGACATGGGCAAAGGGGGCAGAGCCCCTCCTCCTCTCCCTCCTCCTCCTCAAGCTCTGCAGCTGCTCGGGCGTTGTTTCAGTTGCTAAGTCGGTAGGACTCTTTGCGACCCCGTGGATTGTAGGCCGCCAGGCTCCCCTGACCATGGGCTTCTCCAGGCAAAGACACTGGAGTCGGGTGTCATGCCTTCCTCCAGGGAATATCCCAACCCAGGGGTCGAACCTGGGTCTCCTGCATTGCAGGCGGACTCTTCACCCCTGAGCCACTGGGGACCCAGAGCTGGGGCCACACGCGGCTGCGATGCTGCCCCCCCGTACACTGTCCCCTAGACGCACACCCCAACAGGGGGTGCGGACCCCCTCCTCTGAGCACCAGAGACGCCCAGGCTTGCAGCCCCCCCACCTGGATGGGGGCTCCATTTCCCCATGTTTGCTATAACAAGACCCCGCTGCGACCCAGGGCAGAGGTGCTGGGCAGATGGAGAAGGGACCCCCAGCTGGAGCCCCCCAAACCCCCCCAAGTCATCATCACAGGGCCTGGGGGCCACCCCGAAGTGCAGCACCCGTGCCTCATGGCCTCTGCCCCCCTGGGGTGGGGTGAGCTGCCCTAGCCATTCCATCTGGACCCACACTCCCTGCTCTGTTCACGTCTGCCAGGGGCCTGGCCGTGGGGAGCATGGGCACCCCAAGGTCAGCCCTCACCCCTCCCATCCACCCAGGGTGCTCAGTGGGCCCTGGCCTGCGACCCCAAGCTACCTTCAAGGTGGGTGAGCCAGACACCAGCCCTCCCCCAAGCCCCAGGTGCCAGAGGCCTCAGAGCAGGTAAGGAGACGGAGCCTGAGCCCCTAGCCTGCACGTCAGGGCAGCCCTGTCCCCAGCAAGCCCTGCAAAGCCCCGCAGGTTTCCAGCCTGAGGAATGCTCTGGCCGTGGCAAGGTTCGGGTGGGTTGGATCAAGCTGACCACAGTGGGCCTGGCTGCGGGTAGGGGCGGCCGGTCGGGAGCTGCCATCTTTTGTGCAGGACCAGCTAAGCCAGCAGGTGGGGAGGGGGCTGGGCCCCAGAGGCGGGCCCACAGGGCCGGCCTGGATGCTGGTGCGGTAGGCTGTCTAGGGGGTGGGACACACGAGGTGCTTCCCACGGTGAGTGCCAGGCTCTGGGCCCAGCACCCTCCCCAGAGAGGTGAGGCCCCAGGGGAAGGGCAGGAGCACCCGGCGCAGGGGGTGGGCACAGGGGAGGACCACCACGTGGCTGCCAGGAGGCGGGCAGACCCCCGCCCAGCACCGCTGCACAGCCACACAAGCACACAGGCTCCTGCTCGCCAGCTGGCCTGGGGCGGCCCCGGGGGCCGGACCCACGGGATCTGCGGTGGAACTGGTAGGACCCGCAGGACAGGTGGTTGCCTGAGAAACCAGGCCATTCTGGGCGTGGCAAAGGGACGGCCTGACCCGCCGAGCAAGGCGGCAGGAGCGTCCCCGCCACCCGCTGCCCAGCCGCCCGGCAGGGGAGTGGGCACCAGGGGCCCCTTCCACTTCCAGGGGAAGCCCAGCCTCAGGGCTCCTCTACCTCACCCTCACCACCCCCAGGACCCTGGTGGGGGGCCCAGAGCATCACCCTGATGGTGCCACATCCCTAGGGGCACCCATGGGAACTGCCAGTGGGGGATGGTGACTGGAAAACACCTGACCCGCCCAGGGGCACAGCTGAGCACTGGGCAGCCCTCGTGCAATGTCAAGGTCTCACCAGGTCCTCAGGCTCAGTGCTGACCCTCCTGCAAACCTGCCCGTGCCCGCCCCCCGCTGCCCCCTCACAGACACGCTCCCAGCTGTCAGAGGGCGGAGAGGGCCCTTGTCCACTGGGGCCTCCCACGCCTGCCGTGCTGGACGCAGCGAACAGAGTAACGCGCTTCGGGGCCCAGACCACCCAGGGGCAGTCGCCTAGGAGGTGAGAGGACCCTTACCGAGCCTGGAGCCCCCAGGTGTTCAGGGCAAACGCGGGGTCTCTAGGCTACAGCCGCAGACGACCAACCCCCAGCAGCCGGACGGGTCCCATGTCCACTCCACTGAGGCCCGAGCGGCTTCTCCAGGAAAGGCCCGAGGCTCTGAGGCCCGAGCGACCCAGACTGGGCACCCCCAGGCCCCAGAGGCCGTGGGGTGGGCCACCTGACCCTCAGGGTGAGCTCCAGGACCAGCCCCACAGTCTAGCCAGGACCCAGACTGGCTGCCGCGCAGGAGGGGGCGGCCCTGGACTCGAGGGTGCCCGGGGGCAGTGTCACGGGAGCCGGGGCCTCCCTCCTCCCTGCCGGCTCCCCAGGCCCCGTTATCCAGCACACAGCTTGTGAAAATCTCACACAAAATAAACTCCCCGGCAGGAAGAAGAGGAATTGTGTTTCCTGCCAAGATGGGAAACCCTGGGGTTCGGCAGCTCCGAGGCTGGGGCAACTCCCTGCCCTGGCTCCGGCTCGGGGACAGCTTGGGGACAGCTCCAGAAGCACCCCCACCCTGGGCCAGTCCCCCCCCCTACTCCGGGCCAGTCTGTGCTCGGTGTGGACATGCGCCTCCCCACCCCAGCATGCCGCCTCCAGACCCTGCCCCAGCCACTCGGCGGGGCACAGGGTGGGAATGGAGGCCCCAGCACACAAAGCCTCAGTGGACCACCCCCCAGACAACCCCCTCAGCCAACCAGCCCAGCCCTTCCCCATCCAAGGGCCCTACCCTGCTAGGCCAAGGCGCCATGCCCACCCCGGCTCTGGTGAGCTGCCCACCTCTGCCCATGACACTCCCACCGCTGGAGGACTTCCTCGCCTCACCTGACCGAGACCACCTCTCCTTCCAGGCCCATCCCACCTGGCCCTGTTATACCTGAGCCTCTCCAGGGGACCCTGGGCTGTGAAACCCACAGGACGGTGGCCCCTGCTCGCCTTGGGCCCTGAGAGAAGGCAGGCTGTACTTACTGGAGCACCCGTGACCACCGCTAGGAAGAGTGGGGGGCCGCGATGGACAGGGTGTCCATGGGGTGGGCACCCCTTCCTTCTGCGTGCTGACCTGCTCACTGAGGCTGTCCCCCAGACACACCAGGCTGCGGTCACCCGTGGAGGCACAGAATGGGGCAAAGCAAGCCAAGATGGGAGGCCTCCGCCCGCCTCCCCTGCACGTCTGTGGGGCCTGGGCTGCCCAGCCGATCCAGAGGCTAGGGCTGCTGCTGGAGAAAACCAGCAACTGCCTTGTTAGGGCCGCCGCAGAGCCAGGAGGACTCGGGGGCCTGTCGATCCTGGCGCACTGGAGACGGAGCCTGGCAGGCAGCACTTCCAGGCCCAGCCAAGGGCGACTTTCTTCGCTCCCTCCTCCTCGCAGAGGGGGCAGTGGTTTATTTTTCTTTCCGGGAGTGGGGCCGAAGACAAGACATAAGTGGGCCGCTGGCCCAGGTCCACCTCGCAGAGCCTGGGCCGGGCTCCCGTGCGTCCACCTTGCAGGAGCCTGGGGGGCGAGGAGGAGGCCCCTTGCAGCCTGGTCAGACGCTGAGGTCCACCAGCACACATATCACAGCCTTTCTGACAGCCGAACGCCTCCCTGTGGACTCACAGGCCCTGGCAGAGCCTTCCACCACAGCCCCCAGGCAAGTCGGCCTGTAGTCTGCACTATCCCACAGGCGGAAGGTGGCCGGGCACGCTGGCCAGGTCCAGGGGAGGGAGAGGGGCCTTCAGGGCCAGCTGCTCAGAGACTGTCCACTGCACCATCCTCAGAAAAGTCCACACGTGGCACTTCTCAGAAAGCCCTGAAATGACTTCTTTCAAAGTAAATTGTAAAAGGCACTTCATTCGGAACCTCTCGAATTCACACTGTGAGAAATAAAGTGGAAACGGAGAAAGCCAAAGTCTTTTTTCAAATTTGAAAAAAAAAAAACAGCTTAAGACTAACCCACCAAGATTGTGAAACTTTGGGAAAAGGGGAACCTTAAAAATATTGAGTCTAGAAATGTACTGATTCCAGAAATTGTGACACCACGGGGAAAGCGGCTTCAAAAAACCACCCAAACTCTCTCTGCGCTGGTTTGCCTGCCTGAAGAAGGTCCACACTCAGCCTGTTCACGCGCCAAGTGGGAAGGGCCTGAGACAGCTCTGCCCTCCAGTCCAGGCCTGGAGGAGAAGCCAACACGATTCAGGAAGAGCACCCCCCCCCCACCAGAAACCACAGAGGCCCTTGCCCTTGGAAAGCGGCTCCCACCATGCAGCCCAAGGCCTCAGCCAAAGGGCACCGAGAGGGGTGTAGCCCCTGGGGGACCACTCGGTGCCAAGGCAGGCCCTGCTGCCCACAGCCGTCCACGGCCCACTGCCACCCGCCCCTCCACTTCAGGCTCCAGCCAGTGGCCAGGTCAGGCCAGTGGCCTCCCGAGCCTCCCTGGCCAAGTGGCCAGAGGACAGGCAGGTTCGGGGATGGGGGAGTCCAAGCAGACGAAAGAGCAATCGGAGGCCGAGCTGCTGGCCCCGGGGGTGGGGAGCCTCGCTGGGCATGACCCGAGTGTCCGCAGCACCCTGGACGCTGCCATCCTGGCCACGCCTGGGCAGCCCCCACCCTCAAGCGAGCCAGCCAGTCCCCGGCAGGGCAGGCGGGGGGGTACCGTGGCATGAGGCCCACCTGGGCCGCCGCCTGCCACCCCACACCCGAATGTGGCCATATAAGGCCAGCTTGGGCTCGGTGCGCCTGTGGGGCAGCGGCGGGGGCGGGGTGCGACGCCTCAGAGGACTGGTGGACAGGGCAAGGACAATCCTGAGTGGTCAACACACCCACAGGGCTGGCCTGGCCACAGGTCCCGCCTCGCTGAAGGAGGCCAGCACAGAACACGGCAGTGGGAGTCCACGGGCACGCATCACCCATCGCCCGTCAGCCAAGGGCGCCACTTGCTGGGGCAGGGGTCCCTCCAGGGGTATCTGAGGCTGCCCTCTTGCACAGAAGGTGTGTGAGCCCGCATCCAGGCCCCACTGTGGCACTGTGTGCCTGAAGTAGGTGGTCTCAGCGTCTGCCTTAAGACAGGCCCCTACTCCCACCCTGTGTGCTGGGTCCTCAGTCCCCTGGCCCCAACCCTGTACCTTCTTGGAGACGGGCAGGCCTAGCGCACTGGTCTGGGTCGTTAGTCCCACATACCAAGAAGGTCCCCACTGTCCCCACACCCGACACTGGCCACCAGGGGGTTTCTGTAGGTTTTCAGGGGCCTGACTGGGTGCACTGTGGCCAAACTGCCCAATGCCCAGGGAGCCTGCACCAGTGGCTGCCCTCAACTGCAGCAGCGGGGGGTGTGTGTGTTCTGAGGGGAACCGGGGCCAGAGCCCAACCTGCCAGCCAGTGTGGGACCCCGTGCCAGAGCTAGGGGAGCCCACACAGTGAGATCACCCTGTGGGTGATCTGGGGGACCTCATGATGAGAGGGGAGGCCCCGCAGATAGCTGAGGAGCCCCTTGGGTGTGGGGCCGACGCGTGAGCTCCACTGGCCCGTGGGTGAGCTGGGGGCCCAGTGGGTGAGGGGCCGGGCTGCGCGCGGCCAGCAGGGGCGGGGCGCAGGCACGCGCGCCAGGCGGGCACTGTGGCAGAGTTCAGGGCCTGAGGGAAAGGGGCGGCGCTGGCGGAGGCCGGGGCGCCGGGCTGGGCGCCAGCACTCACCTCGGGCGGCGGCGGCCGGCGGGAGGGCCCCCAGCAGCAGCAGCAGCGGCAGCACCAACGCGGGGCTCGGCGTCATCTCGGCCAGTGCGGACCTGGAGGGTATTCAAAGGCTGGTCACTTACGTGCGGGTGGGGGGACGGGTTTTCCGCCCCGCTCCCCCTCCCCCGGGCCGAGGGCCCCGGAGCCGCCAGCACCCCGGCCCTGGACCGAGGGGAACTGAGGTGCGGGCCGCCCCGCCTTCCCTGGCGCGCTCCGGGCGGAGGAAGCGGCGGCAGGGTAACCGTGGGTATCAAAGGCAGACAAAGGGTTTACACTAATTACCGACCTCCCCCGCCCCCCCTCCAAACACCGTCTGGATTCCTGGCGCTTGTAACTCGGGCCCTGCCCGCGGGACACACAACACCGGCGGCCCCGCAGATAATCGCCTGCGCCATTAGCGGACAAATTTGCGTTGGGGGGGCCCACGTGGGGTGCAGGGGCGGGGGCGGGGCGCGGGCAGGACCTCGGGCCGGGCGGGAGTCGCGGCGGCGCGTGCCGGTGCCTGCGGCCCCTCGCCGCGGAGCGGGGACCCGGACGCCCGGCCCCCGCCCCCGCCCGCGGCCCCGGCCCCCGGCCCTTCGGAATCGGCCCTCCCAGTCCGCCCCAGGAATCAGAGGCGCGCGGAGGGGCTCACCTCGGCGGGGCTCGCGGGCGGCGGGGCTCAGGGCCGGGCCCGCGGGGCGCGCTGCGCGGTCATTGCCGCCCCGGGCGCCGCACCCCGCCGCCCCGCGCCCCCGGGCCCGGCCTCGGGACGGGGCGGCGCTACCTGCGCGCGGGCGGCTCGGGCTGGGGCCGGGGCGGGGATCGGGGGCCGGGGCCGGGGCGAGGGGCGAGGAGGGCGGCGAGGGCGGTCCGCGGGCCGGGGCCGCGATCCCGGGGCGGCGGGGCAAGGGGCCCGGGGCGCCACGCCGCGAGGCGTCCTTCCCTGCGGGGCTTTGTCAACTCTCCCGGAGCGAGCGCCGAGCCCGCCGCGCGCCCCGCCCCGACACAACTTCCCGCCAATCGGCGCGCCGTGGCCCCCTAGCCCCGCCCCCCCGACCCGCCCCCGCGCCCCGCCTTGCGCCCCGCCCCGCGCTCGAACTTCCCGCCAATCGGCTCGCCCTGGCCGCCGCGCCCCGCCCCCCGAGCCCCGCCCCGCGCCCGAACTTTCCGCCAATCGGCGAGCGCGCCCGCCCCGCCACCGCCTGGCTCGCGGCCTTAACCCTAGCAGTACGGGACGCCCGCGAGCTGGGCGGCTCCCCGGGGCGCGGCCACGCCCCCGCCCGTCCGCCTCGCCCCCGCAGGCCCCTGGCTCCGCCCCCAGCTTGTTTCCACCAGCTGGCGGCCGGGGCAGCACACCGCGCCCCCACCCAGCCCCGGCCCAGCCCCGCCTCGCGCACCTCCTGGTCCCGCACCGTCCACCTCGCACCTGCACCCGTTGGCGCCTGCATCCGAGCCCCCAACTTCAGGCCAACAGCCCCCCGCGCGCCTCTAGAGTCGTCCCTGATCGAGCTCCAGCTGGGCAGTCCGAGTCCCGATATCTGAGCCCCCCGGTGGTCGTCGGGAACGGAGGGGAGATCCAAGACCCCGCTCTGACCCCAGGCGACTCCAGGGAGGGCCAAGTCGGGCATGACGTGGGGTACAGAGATCCCGCCCTGGCGCCTGGGCTCATAGATCCGCTTGACTGAGAGCATATGTGTTCCCACCGCCCACCTGGCTGTTTGCGGCCTCCTATCCGCTAGCGATGGTGTGCGTGTGCGCTCAGTTGTGTCCGAGTCTGGATTGTAGCCCGCCAGACTTTTCTGTCCATGGGATTTCCCAGGCAAGAGGACAGGAGTGGGTTGCCCTTCATACTCCAGGGGATCTTCCCCACCTAGGGATCAAACCTGCCTCTCTTGGGTCTCCTGCGTTGGCAGGTGGATTCTTTACCGCTAGCACCAGGTGGGAAGCCCAGTGAGGGTAACACAAGGATATTAATAACTCAGCAGCACCTTTAATCCTCATAATCAGTCAGACGTCTTGCTGTCACCGTGCAGATGAAGACATGCAGGCACGGAGAAAGCAAATAGTTTACCCAAGATTCCCCGGCACTTGGGATGCCCTGGACTGGACCACACACTGCAGAGTGCCAGGCGCTCGAGATGCCCGGGACTGGGACCACGCACTGCAGCATGCCCCTGCCCTGTGGGCACTGCCCTGTGGCTCTTCTCCACTTTGCCCCACTGCCCTTCCCTTTCCTATTCAGCAAGTGACATACACTGGCCCCCATGACTGCCCCCCTTCCGTCCATCACCTGACCACACCCAGGCTCACTGGCCTGAGTCACTGGGCCAGTCTCACCTGACCACACCCAGGCTCACTGGCCTGAATCACTGGGCCAGTCTCCCCTGGCTTCCCCTTCACTGTCCCGTCACTGACATTGAGGATCATCATTTTTAAAAAAACATATTTTAAATTTATTAATTTCCTTTTTGGCTGTGCTGGGTCTTCGTTGCTGTGCGAAGGCTTTCTCTAGCTGTGGCTGGTGGGGGCTACTCTTCTGGGGGTGTGCAGACTTACTGTGGCGGCTTCTCTCGTTGGGAGCACAGGCTCTAGGTGTGCGGGCTTCGGTAATCGCGGCACATGGGCTCAGTACTTGGGGCACGTGGGCTTAGTTGCTCCACAGCATGTGGGATCTTCCCAGATCAGTGATCGAATCCACGCACCCTACATTGGCAGGCAGATTCTCAGCCACTGGACTCCAGGGACGTCCCAGACTCATCACTTAAAAACACAATCCTGACGCATCTCTGGCTCCCCAGTGCCCTCAACACAAACCCTACCACCCCTGAGGCCCTGGATGCCTGGGTCCTGCCCAGTTCCCACCCCCACTCCCCTATAGCACTCCCCGCAGCCCCTCTGGACCTCTGCTCCTGCTATTCCTCTGAGAACCCTTTCTGGAACAAGCTCTCTCCTCTTAGGGTTCCCTCTTCCAGGAAGCCTTCCAGGGAAAACTGGAACTGGAGAGGTCTTGCAGGTCAGCATCCCCAGGGCAGAGGAGAGCTGGATGAGGGGGTATGAGCCATCAGGGTTTTAGCCCGTGGAGACCCAGGCTGCCCACTCCTTCCAAGCCAGAGATAGGCGGTTCCTCAATCCTGTTTCTGGGCCTGTAGGGCACCCATCTCGTGGCGGTGGAGGGGTGGGTGGTGAGCTGGGTGCTCACCATCCTGCCTGCATGCTGAATGGAGGCCCAGATGCAGACCCAAGTAGCCCTCCTGCAAAGACCCATCTAGTCAAAGCTATGGTTTTTCCAGTAGTCATATATGGATGTGAGAGCTGGACTGTAAAGAAAGCTGAGCACCAAATAATTGATGCTTTTGAACTGTGGTGTTGGAGAAGACTCTCGAGAGTCCTTTGGACTGCAAGGAGATCCAACCAGTCCATCCTAAAGGAAATCAGTCCTGAGTATTCATTGGAAGGGCTGATGCTGAAGCTGAAACTCCAATACTTTGGCCACCTGATGTGAAGAACTGACTCATTGGAAAAGACCCTGATGCTGGGAAAGATTGAAGGTGGGAGGAGAGGGGGACGACAGAGGATGAGATGGTTGGATGGCATAACCGACTCAATGGATATGAGTTTGGGTAAACTCCGGGAGTTGGTGATGGACAGGGAGGCCTGGCGTGCTGCAGTCCATGGAGTCCATGGTGTCACAGAGCTTTGGACACGACCAAGCGACTGAACTGAGCTGAACTGGAAGTCAGGCTCCGCAGCAGCGGGCAGGAAGCCAGGAGCGGGCGTTCAGCGCCTATCTGAGGATGGTGCGGCAGCGCGGTGGGTCACAGACAGGAGCCCTGGGACAAAGGGGGCAGGTGGGCTCTGGGGGCGCCCCGCAGGGCCGCGCGGGGAGGTTGGTGGGGAGACGTCACAGGGTGTGCAGAGCTGACACAGCGGGGAGGCTGCCTGCAGCAGGTGTGGGGAGGTGGGTGTCGGAAGCAGGAAGTGGCCGAGGCGGCCTGTGCGGGGAGGGGATGAGGTGGGCGGAGGGAAGGGGTCTCGCCGGGGGAGCGGCCGCAGGTGCGGGCGAGGGTCCCTGCAGGGTAGGGCTTCTGCGCGGGGAGGCGCTGCCCCCTGGCGGAGGCTCGGGGCGCGGTGGGCCGCGAGGTCGCCCGAGTCCCCTCCCCACCCCGGACCTTAGCCTCCCTCTCCGCCTGGGAGGCGGCGCTCCCCACGCGGCGCCAGACCAGCCTGCGCGCGCTGCCCGAGCTGCCGCCTCCACCGAGGCCTCCCACCAGCGGCCCCCGCTCCCCCTCCATGAGACTGGCCCCGGAATATGAACACTTTTAAAACTGAGATCTGGGCAATTAGCTAAGCTCCTGGTCTCAGTCGTCTCATCTGCAATCCGACCTCGTCGAATGATCTTGGGGACTGCAAGTTTCCATATCCCACCTGCTGGACACAGCGAGCCCCAGGAGGTATTAATCTGCTGCTCTTCTTACCATCCTCTTTCCACCAGGACAAGCTGAGCCCTGGCTGTGTGCCAGAGGCTGGGACAGGTGAGGGTGGGCAGACAGGGCAGGTCCACAGCTTGGAGAAATGGCATCTCAGGAGTAGGTGTAGGGGCCGAGAATCACCTCTGAGGATGGGAAGTGCTCACCAGGGAGCTGAGGGCCCTGACACGAGCTTCTGCTCCCCATGAAGCAACAGGGACCAGAGTTACATGCTCTCTGCACGTTAAAAAATATTTAAACTTTAAAAATTCAGAATACTCCCCTGGTGGCGCCGTGGATGAGAACCCACCTGCCAATGCAGGGGACACGGGTTCAATCCCTGGTCCCGGAAGATTCCACGGGCTGGAGCAGCGAGGCCCAGGCACCGCAACCACTGAGCCCTCTGGGGCCTGCGAGCTGCAGCTGCTGACGCCCGGAGCCTGTGCTCCACAGCAGGAGAGCCACCACGGGGAGAAGCCCGCTTGCCACAGCTAGAGAAGGCCCGTGGGACTCAACAAAGACCCAGTGCTGCCAAAAAGAAATAATTTTTAAAAATTCAGATATATATATGTGTGAGAGACAAAGAGAGAGCGAGCCTGGATCTCTCTTGGCTGGGGACGGCAGCAAAGACAGGAGCAGACAACAGGAGACGGCCATCCTCTAGAGCTGGGTCACGGGTCAGCGCTCCCTCCCTCCCTGCGGTTTCCAGAGCAGGCCAGGGGGCCCAGGCAGAGCCCAGAGGGAGGGCGGTTCCAGAGAACGTGATGGCTGGCGTTCTAGGGCCAGAGTCCTGGAGAGGAGAGAGCCGTGCAGACAGTGCCCCAGGGGCCCACAGAGGGTCGCCTGGAGGCTGCAGCTGAGGACCGATCAGCCCAGGAGTGGACAGGAAGCATCGGAGGCTGGGGAAGAGCCGCCCTGAAGGCTGGGAGCCCGCAGGCAGGAATAGCGCCTGCATCCAGCAGCCAGAGCGGAGACCCCCGCTCACTCTAGGAGAAATAGAAAATCTGAATATATTTATTAAATAATTTGAATTTTTAGTTGGAACCCTTCCCACAAGGAAAACACCAGGCCCACATGGCTTCACCAAAAAATTCTACAAAACATTTAAAAAGGAAATAACACCCATTCTATGCAAACACTCCCAAAAGGGGAGACGAGGGGCTACCTCCCAACTCAGTGCACGATGCTAAATCCAGAAATCCACAGAACACCATCAGGCATGAACACAGATGCAAAACATCTTAAATGTTGGTTAATCAAATCCAACAATATATATAAAAAAAGGATAATATATGATGATCAGGTGGGATTTATCCAAGGATGCAAAGTTGGTTTAACATTTGAAAATCAGTCACTGTAACATACAATATCAACAGAAAGAAAAAACATGATTATCTCAATAGATGCAGAAAAAGCTCTGGACAGAATCCAGCACCTGGTCCTGATGTCATTTAAAAAAAAAACCTCTCAGCAAACTGGCAAAGACAAGGCCTTCCTCCACCTGACAAAAGGCATCTGTGGAAACATTCCAGCTACCATCACACTTGACTGTTAAAGAGTGATGTTCCCCGCTTACGTCAGAGCCAGACCTGGGGTTTTCTCTCTCCCTGGCACTCAGCATCATGCTAGAGGGTCAAGTCAGTTCAGACTGGGAAGGAAGAAGTAAAGTCTTGATCTGTAAATGACACAATCCCCTATGGGAACAAGTCTATGGAATCGACAAGAAAAAGTCACCAAAATGAACAGTATTGGTGAACATAGCAAGGTGGTGAGACATCCCAGCACTCAACGCCATCGGCCTTGGAGCAGTGAGCTGCACACACACAGCTGGATCAGCAAGAGCCGAGCACACATCTAATCAGTCATATGGCCCGCTTCCCAGTTCAGTTCAGTTGCTCAGTCGTGTCCTACTCTCTGCGACCCCACGGACTGCAGCACGCCAGGCCTCCCTGTCCATCATCAACTCCTGGAGTTTACCCAAAATCATGTCCATTAAGTCGGTGATGCCATCCAACCATTTCATCCTCTGTCGTCCCCTTCTCTTCCTGCCCTCAATCTTTCCCAGCATCAGGGTCTTTTCAGATGAGTCAGTTCTTCTCATCAGGTGGCCAAAGTATCAGTGTTTCAGCTTCAGCATCCGTCCTTCTGATGAACACTCAGGACTGATCTCCTTTAGGATGGACTCTTTTTTTTTTTTTTTTTTTTTTTTTTTAGGATGGACTCTTAAACTTTAGGTTGGATCTCCTTGCAGTCCAAGGGACCTTCAAGAGTCTTCTCCAACACCACAGTTCAAAAGCATCAACTCTTTGGCACGCAGCTTTCTTTACAGTCCAACTCTCACATCCATACATGACCACTGGAAAAACCATAGCCTTGACTACACAGACCTTTGTCGGCAAAATAATGTCTCTGCTTTTTAATATGCTGTCTAGGTTGGTCATAACTTCCTTTCCAAGGAATAAGTGTCTTTTAATTTCATGGCTGCAGTTACCATCTGCAGTGATTTTGGAGCCCCAAAAAATAAAGTTAGCCACTGTTTCCCCATCTATTTCCCATGAAGTGATGGGACCGGTTGCCATGATCTTAGTTTTCTGAATGTTGAGCCTGAAGCCAACTTTTTCACTCTCCTCTTTCACTTTCATCAAGAGGCTTTTTAGTTCCTCTTCACCTTCTGCCATAAGGGTGGTGTCATCTGCATATCTGAGGTTATTGATATTTCTCCTGGCAAACTTGATTCCAGCTTGTGCTTTATCCAGCCCAGAGTTTCTCATGATGTACTCTGCATAGAAGTTAAATAAGCAGGGTGACAATATACAGCCTTGACGTACTCCTTTCCTGATTTGGAACCAGTCTGTTATTCCATGTCCAGTTCTAATTGCTGCTTCCTGACCTGCATACAGATTTCTCAAGAGGCAGGTCAGGTGGTCTGGTATTCCCATCTTTCTCAGAGTTTTCCACAGATTATTGTGATCCACATAGTCAAAGGCTTTGGCATAGTCAATAAAGCAGAAATATGTTTTTCTGGAATTCTCTCATTTTTTTGATGATCCAGCGGATGTTGGCAATTTGATCTCCAGTTCCTCTGCCTTTTCTAAAACCAGCTTGAACACCTGGAAGTTCATGGTTCACGTATTGCTGAAGCCTGGCTTGGAGAATTTTGAGCATTACTTTGCTAGCATGTGAGATGAGTGCAATTGTGCAGTAGTTTGAGCATTCTCTGGCATTGCCTTTCTTTGGGATTGGAATGAAAACTGACCTTTTCCAGTCCTGTGGTCACTGCTGAGCTTTCCAAATTTGCTGGCATATTGAGTGCAGCACTTTCACAGCATCATCTTTTAGGATTTGAAATAGCTCAGCTGGAATTCCATCTCCTCCACTAGCTTTGTTCATAGTGATGCTTCTTAAGGCCCACTTGACTTCACATTCCAGGATGTCTGGCTCGAGATGAGTGATCACACCATCGTGGTTATCTGAGTCATGAAGATCTTTTTTGTATGGTTCTTCTGTGTATTCTTGCCACCTCTTCTTAACATCTTCTGCTTCTGTTAGGTCCCTACCATTTCTGTCCTTTATTGAGCCCATCTTTGCATGAAATGTTCCCTTGGTATCTCTAATTTTCTTGAAGAGATCTCTAGTCTTTCCCATTCTATTATTTTCCTCTATTTATTTGCACAGATCACTTAGGAAGGCTTTCTTATCTCTCCTTGCTATTCTTTGGAATTCTGCATTCAAATGGGTATATCTTCCTTTTCTCCTTTGCTTTTCGCTTCTCTTCTTTTCACAGCTATCTGTAGGGCCTCCTCAGGCAGCCATTTTGCTTTTTTGCATTTCTTTTTACTCCAGGTCCAAGGTAAGAGAAACCCCACTAAGATGGTAGGCGTTGAGAGAGGGCATCAGAGGGCAGACTGAAACCGCAATCACAGAAAACTAACCAATCGAATCACATGGACCACAGCCTTGTCTAACTCAATGAAACTAAGCCATGCGTGTAGGGCCACCCAAGACTGGTCATGGAGAGTTCTGACAAAACATGATCCACTGGAGAAGGGAATGGCAAACCACTTCAGCATTCTTGCCTTGAGAACCCCATGAACAATATGAAAAGGCAAAAAGATAGGACACTGAGAGATGACCTCCCCAGGTCGGTAGGTGCCCAATATGCTACTGGAGATCAGTGGAGAAGTAACTCCAGAAAGAATGAAGGGACAGAGCGAAAGTGAAAACAACACCCAGTTGTGGATGAGACTGGTGATAGAAGCAAGGTCCGATGCTGTAAAGAGCAATATTGCACAGGAACCTGGAATGTTAGGTCCATGAATCAAGGCAAATTGGAAGTGGTCAAACAGGAGATGGCAAGAGTGAACATTGACATTCTAGGAATCAGCGAACTAAGATGGACTGGAATGGGTGAATTTAACTCAGATGACCATTATATCTACTACTGCGGGCAGGAATCCCTCAGAAGAAATGGAGTGGCCACCATGGTCAACAAAAGAGTCCGAAATGCAGTACTTGGATGCAATCTCAAAAATGACAGAATGATCTCTGTTCGGTTCCAAGGCAAACCATTCAATATCACAGGAATCCAAGTCTATGCCCCGACCAGTAATGCTGAAGAAGCTGAAGTTGAACGGTTCTATGAAGACCTACAAGACCTTTTAGAACTAACACCCCCAAAAGATGTCCTTTTCATTATAGGGGACTGGAATGCAAAAGTAGGAAGTCAAGAAACACCTGGAGTAACAGGCAAATTTGGCCTTGGAGTACAGAATGAAGCAGGGCAAATGCTAACAGAGTGTTGCCAAGAGAACGCACTGGTCATAACAAACACCCTCTTCCAACAACACAAGAGAAGACTCTACACATGGACATCACCAGATGGCCAACACCTAAATCAGATTGATTATATCCTTTGCAGCCAAAGATGGAGAAGCTCTATACAGTCAGCAAAAACAAGACCGGGAGCTGACTGTGGCTCTGACCATGAACTCCTTATTGCCAAATTCAGACTGAAACTGAAGAAAGTGGGGAAAACCACTAGACCATTCAGGCATGACCTAAATCAAATCCCTTATGATTATACAGTGGAAGTGAGAAATAGATTTAAGGAGCTAGATCTGCTAGACAGAATGCCTGATGAACTATAGACAGGCCTGCTTCCCACTCATAGGTATTTACCCAACAGGAAAGGACGTATTAATACGTGTCCACTCAAATATTTGCATGCAAATGTTCACAGCAGCTTTATTGGTAATACCCCCAAACTGGGAACCACCCTAATGTCCATCAACAGGCCACAGGGCCAACCATTCTAGGTCCATACGAGGAGAGACATAGTCAGCAATAAAAACATGAACCATCTGTCGACACAACAATGCAGGTGAGGCTCAAGGCAGTCATGCTGGTGGAAAAGGTGTGGGTACCACGTAGTGGCGTCTATACCACGTTCTATAAAGAGGCAGGGGTCCACAGTGATCGAGGCAGATGTTGGGGCTGCCCGTGTGGGTGCTGGGAGGGGGCCTGAGATGACCCCTGGGGGTGAGGGAAACATCCAGTGTCCAGACTGTGGTCATAGTGTCAAGGACATAGGTCAAAAGTTATCAAATCATATGCTTTAAATAGTATCAACTTTACCATAATAAAGGTATTAAAAAAAAAAAAAAAAACAGGTTGACCTGCTAGACAGACTAGAGCCCTCCATGGAGGGCCCTGGGGGGTGGCCGAGGCCATAGGAGTCAACACGCGTGGCCCCTCTGACTGCAGCTGCGGAGTGAGCATCACACCCAAATGGGGTTTCATCAGCTAGACTTTGAAAGGCTCCAAAGACCTCTTTTTGGCTTCGCCTTCTCTACTGAGACCCTCACTGGAGCCCCCATGCACGGGGCTGGCTGCTCCTGTCCCTGCACTGGGACCCTCGTGGGAGGGACCCTCCATTCTGAGGGACACCGGTGTGTTGCTGGTGACTCAGACAGACACCGTAGGGGTGGGCGAGCTTGGAGGGGTGGCCTCTGGTTGAAGCTTTGACCTAAGGTCCGCCCAGAGGGTGAGCTGCCCCACAGGAGCTCACGGGGTGTGGACATGACCCGGGCCTGCTTCACAGCGGGCGGTTATAGGACGGGACTGGAGTTGCTGGATGTGGCCGCCAGGCAGGACTGCAGGCCAAGCGAGTCCTGCCAGCCGGGCTGACCAGCGCCCCTGCCAAGATTGGGCCCCACTCCTGCAGATGGGCACCTCCAAACCCCCAAAGTCAGAGCAGGACACTGGTCATGCCAACCCGCCCTGCCAGCGCTGTTGGGTGGAGCAGCCTCCCTGGTGGGGAAGCCTGGCCGGCTACCATCACTAGCCTGCCATGTGGTGGTCTGGGGGCGAGGGCTGGGTGAGTGCTGGCATCCATGGCCTCTTCTTGCAGCAGGGGTGCCCGCCACTCGCTTTGCCTTGGGCAAGGAGGGGCTGCTCCCAGCATCCGGTGCCGACCCAGGTGGGGCCCCTTGACCAGGAGGCTGCAGGGGGATTCTGCCCTGGTGCCCAGAAGACAGCTGGTCTCCTGCACGGTAATGTGTAGGCGGGGGTAGGCACATGAACCCCAGCCACTGCGCTCAGGACTCTCATCCTGGGGAGGTCCCATCACAGCAAGGGGCTGGACCTCATCCATGCACCCCGCTGCCCACACAGCCCGGGGCCCTCTCAGGGTCATGGGCGAGGGCACCAGGCTGCCTCCCCTACAGCCCCTCATCCCCCAGAGGCCCCAAGAAGGCCCCAACCCCTGCTCCCAGGGGGCCCACTGCCCCCCTTCCTGTGCTGGGCCCAGGTTACCCCTGGGTGTCTGGTGGCACACCTGGAAGGTGCCTAAGGCTGGGGTCCGAGGTCACAGGTCCATGGGCAGCCCATTCTTCCTCTTTCCTGCCTGGGGGGGTAGTGCCCACCTCTGCAGGGGACCCTCTGGGGACTCCTGCTCCCCAGGACCAAGAGCACCCAGGGTGGTTGGAAATGCAGTCTGGGACCCCATCCCAGACAGATCAGAGTCAGACCACCTTTGCCAAGCCCCCAGGTGACTCACACATGTGAGCGTGTGGGGCCGAGGGCTCCTGGGGCCCTTGGCAAAGGTGAGAAGGCCGATTAATGCAGAGCCCTGAGCAAAGCGACACACGGGCACCTTCTGAGGTGCTGTTTGAGGCACAGGCAGCAGGAGGCTGTAGGTCTGTGGGCAGGGCTCTGAAACCGCCTGTCACGTGAGGCTGGGCCCGCATCCGGGACCCAGAGCTTCTATGGAGGGAAGGCTGGGTGCCCGTGCAGTCAGGAGCCTGCGCCCCCAGCTGTGGGAGGGGCACCCGAGGCACCCAGTGACTGTCCGACGGAGGGGAACCCTCGGACATCCTGGGGGCTCCTGGACGATGGCTCTGACCTGAGGCAAAGCCACACTCCTGAAAACCGCCAGTGCCGGTCAGACAGGGCTCTGGCCTGAATCTCTGAGCCCACGGGGTGCAGCCCCTCCCTTGGGCGTCCCCGTCTCCCCAGAACATAGGCTGGGGTGTCCATACTCAGCCAGCGGCAGTGCCCCCATGGCCCCCTGGCTGGAGGAGGGGGTGTACCGTGGGAGCCCCCAGGCCTGCCAGCCACGTTGGGAACCGCGATTAGGTCCCACGTTAGAAACCGAGGGAATGTGACTGAGGGACTCCTCTGGTCTCTGTGTCACTTGCCAGACAGGTGTGGGTGACCAATAATCACAGTGTAACCCGTGGCAACACCCATCAGCTGACACCTGGATGTGGCACCTTTACTGGACTAAATCACAGCCCGTGGCACTGATATGCAGCTGACTGGCAAGTGCTTGCTTCTCAACCCTCGTGGACGAGACCAGCAAAGCCCTCAGGTGGCCAGCATGGTAACTCACCATCAGAGCTTACCTGCTGGCACCACCTCTCCCAATGTCTTCCTTTATTCACTCCAGGGATCTCGATGACATTATGCCAATCAGGGCGGCAGAGCGATAATACGCACCCTGGAGGCCTGTCCTCCCGCGGGAGGTGGAGCTAAGTAAGCCCCGTGAGAGTCCGGGTGACTCCAGGGGAGTTTGCAGTCCGAGGGCTGGCCGTGCCGGGGTGTCCTTGAAGGTGGGGTACTGGCAGTGTTGGGGTGTCCTTGAAGGTGGGGTACTGGAAGTGTTGGGGTGTCCTGAAGGTGGGGTACTGGCAGTGTTGGGGTGTCCTTGAAGGTGGGGTACAGGCAGTGTTGGGTGTCCCTGAAGGTGGGGTACTGGCAGTGTTGGGGTGTCCTTGAAGGTGGAGTACTGGCAGTGTTGGGGTGTCCTTGAAGGTGGGGGTACTGGCAGTGTTGGGTGTCCCTGAAGGTGGGGTACAGGCAGTGTTGGGTGTCCCTGAAGGTGGGGTACTGGCAGTGTTGGGGTGTCCTTGAAGGTGGGGTACTGGCAGTGTTGGGGTGTCCCTGAATGTGGGGTACTGGCCGTGCCGGGGTGTCCTGTGTAAGTGGGGGTGCTCTCCTGCTCTAGGATCACTTCTGGGAGCCCAGCACTTGCTGGGGCTCGGGGTGGGGTGCAGCAGATACTGCACGTACACATGCAGTTCTGACCCGTCCCCTGGGCCACAAGCGTGCTGGCCAGGGATGACACAGGTCCCACCTGTGGGTGGATGGCCCGCAAGGGCCCTGCCGGCAGGAGCATGTGAGGCTGACCCCCCGCAAGTGCTCTCGTCCAGGACCCAGCATCCTGGAACACAGCCGCCTCCTCATTGGTCAGGACCGACTCTGCTCTCGAGAAGCCGCTCTGGGGCAGTTCCAGCCACATTTACAGAGGAGCATGACCCCAAGGCCAGTGAGAAGCCAGTGCCCGCAGCATGCGCCCAGAGCCTGGGCCCCGTGTGTCTGGAAGCAGGAAGTGTGACCCGGAGGCTCCCCCGCCACGTGGGCCCGCTCTGGGAGCCTCCAGAGGCCCTGGAGGGTGGTCCGAGGGCACGCCCACCAGTGCCTCCGCACGCACAGGACCGAGGCGCACATCTGGCTCCAGCAGGCCACACCCAGCGGGCCAGACTCAGGATGACGAAGACGAGACACCTGGGGACAAACGCCTGGGGAGGGGGGCAGAGAAGGCTCTTCGTCCTGCAGGAAGGCTGCACGGGTCCAGGGAGGGACCCCTGAGGCCGGACAGGGAAGCCTCTTGCCGTCCCGAGGCCGTTCCACGGCACACATGTGCAACGGCCATGGCAGCAAGGATGATGAAGGCTGGGCGGGGGCCGAGGATGTGGCCTTCCGGAACTCTCAGCCCGGCTCCCAGCCCAACTCCGAACCAGCAAGGACCAAAACACGGTCAGAGGGCAAGGACGTGCCCGCAGCTTGGGGGCTGTCTGATGGCACACCAGCCACGGTCCGAGTGGAGACGGTGACTTGCCCCTGGAAACAGCCGGGGCTTGACCGTCCCAGTGAGACCCAGGGGCCAGGGCCGAGTCCCCACTGATGGCTGTGGGGCCACAGCTGTCTCCGAAGGAGGTGCCCTCTTCCCGGCAGCCAGGCGGCAGTGGGCTCCTGCCGGGAGACTGAGGAGGAGCCTGGGCCATTGCTCTGGGCCTAGAAGGACGGGCAGGGGGTGATCTCTGCTCCCTGAAGGCTAGGTGGGGCGCATGGTGTCTGAGGAAGGAACCCGAGAGCCTGGTACCCCTCCCAGCATGCTGAGGGCTGAGATGGCCCCTGACCGTTGGGGTGCTCAGGCCACCGAGCCAGCAAGTGGAGAAGAGGCTGCTTTAATGCTGGGGTGAGGTGTTCCCACCACAGAGAACAGGGTCAGGGCTTGCTGCAGGTAAACGGCCTCCCCCAGTTCAAACACTGACGTCCTTACCCCCGGGACCTTGGAATGTGAGTGCTGTTTGGAGTGGGGGCCTTTAAAAAGGCGACTGGTAACAGTGGGGCCCTGGGCACCAAGCCCTGAGGCAGGGGGATGGGCGCTGATCTTGGGGTTCACATGGAGAATGGCCAAACTAACACTCCTGCCCAGGATAAGGCAACTGGTGGGCCCGGATACCCGTGTGCTCCATGTGGACGGGGCAGCGGGTTCAGGGTGGGTCGGGGGACGACCAGGCCTTGCCTTCCATCTGCTCAGCCAGGCCTGCACTGCCCCCCGCCCCCCGAGCGGAGGTGGCTCTGGGACAGCAGCGGACGGCGGGGGCAGGGGCCGGGCCCACTTCTGCTGGGGGTGCTCCTCTCCTCACCGGGGGCCTCTCCACACCTTGCTGTGCGGGCTCCATCTGTCCTGGGATGCAGGTGAGGTGGGGAGGAGCCCCAGGCTTCCGCACCACCCCTGTGGCTTCCCTGCCTTCTGCCCACACGTCCGTCCACAGCCCCTAGGGTGTCCTCATCTGGACATGCCATCTGTTTCCTCTTGGGGCCAGATAAGCAGCCCAGATGGCCGTGGAGTGGACGCTGTCAGCCTCTCTCTCCGCTGGACAGTCTGGCCCAGGCAGCCTGGAAACCCCCGCCCGGGGGGTGCAGGGGGCAGTCTG
This sequence comes from Bubalus kerabau, assembly GCF_029407905.1. Lineage (NCBI taxonomy): Eukaryota > Metazoa > Chordata > Mammalia > Artiodactyla > Bovidae > Bubalus > Bubalus kerabau. The sequence goes on from NC_073630.1 coordinate 121,412,968, forward strand.
GCTGGGCCTCAGGAAGAGGGACTCCTCTGGGCTCTGTCTTGCCCCAGGCCACCCTCTCTGGGCAGAGCCTCAGGTCCCGCCCTCCAGGGGACACGGTGGGCCCACTACAGCCAGTGGTGACACCGGAGATCCCAGACAGGCAGGGCGGGCACTCCAACTCAACACTTGCCCGCATCCCAGCCGAGCGGAATCCCGGCTCCCACGGGCAGGCAGAGGCCTTGGGTGGGCCAGCGGGGATGGCCGTGCTCCAGCCAGGCCGCGCGTCCCCAGTGCCCACCGTGAAGGCTGTCCCCGAGACTGTGAGTCATAAGGCACTTTAAGGGGTGAGTGAGGGGCGGGAGGAGACCAACAGAAGGGAGGACTGGCTGGCAGGCTGTTGGCAGTTGGGCCCAGCCTGGCTCCTGGCCGCCCAGGCTCACGGTCAGCACAGGCCCAGTCGCTGGGCAGCAGAGGCCGTCAAGAGGCAGAGGCCTCCAGGTACCGCACGGGGCTGGAGAAGGGGCCTGGCCGGGCCCAGTAGTCCACAGCACAAACCCGATAGGAGCCGGAGACCACAGCTGTGTCTGCGGATACAGAGGTACATGCTTGTCTGTAGCCTGAACCCCTTGTTCCCCCAAACTCCAGGTGTCGAAAGGCCCTGGACCACCCCCACTCCCCCCAGGGACTGTGCTGAGGTGGTGGGCACACCTGGGCTGAACACGAACAGGTTAAAAGTCGAAGGCTTCCTGCTGATGGGAGCGAACACCCCACCCTCCGGGCAGAACTGGATCTCATAGGTCCACAGGCACCTGGGGAGGTCAGACCAGGGCTGGGGTCCAGGCGGGCTGCAGAAAGGGCAGGCCCAGAGCCCTTCCCTCCCCCTCCCAGGCTCTGAACACTCTCCCTGCAGTGACGAGGGCCACCCTGGCTGGGAGGAGAGGGCTGGACCACAAGCGTCACGGGCAGAGGTCCCCTGAAGGCGCCCCACCCTACTACATCAGACAGGTGCACAGCCATGGGCATTGGTGCCAACAGCGGAGGCAGGTTAGTGTGGGGGACGGGGACATATCCTGCCGGGGGCGGTCCGAGGGGCACTGGGGCCCTGCAGCGGGGAGGACTTGGGGGCTGAGGCGGGGTGGACTGCAGGGGTATGGGCGGTGACCGCACTCACGCACTTGGAGCCCACACGCTCATCCGACCAGACCAAAAGCAACTGCCCGCGGGTCAGGGGCAGAGCACGGAGCCGAGTCACCTGGGGGAGCGAAGCACAGGGTTGGCGGAGCGGGGCGCCCCGGGCGGGCGGCGGGGTCGGATGGAGGGGAGCGGCCGCTTGCCTGGCCCGGCGGCTCCTCGGGGCGCGCGCACACGTGCACCAGCAGCAGCGAGGGCAGAGCGAGCGGAGGGCGCAGCGTCAGGCGGCCGCTGCTGGGGAAGGAGCGCGGTTTCACGGCCGCAGGGTCCTAGGGACAGAGTCGGGCGCTCAGGACCCTGGGACCTCAGGAGGCGCCCCGGCCCCGCCCCGCCCCTCCCCGCCCCCGCCCCGCGGACCTCGGCCGCGCGCATGCGCCGGAACTGCGCTGCAGAGGGGAAGACCGGCATGCCCAGGCGCCGCCACTCTCCGTAGGGGTTGCAGAGCCAGTTGTCCACGTAAAGCTCGACAAAGACGACCTCTGCGGAGCCAGATGCTGGGGCCGCGCCTCGCCTCCTCCAGGCCCCGCCCGGCCCAGGGCCGGGGTCTCCTCCCCGCGACCCCTACTCACCGGGGCCCGGGGGCACCCCGTGCAGGCTGAGAATCAAGGGGACCGTGCGGTTGGCGTGGGCGCGGGTGTCATCGCTTCCGTAGACCAGCACCGTGGCGCGCCAGGCGTCGGCCGGGCCAGTGGGGCGGTGAGCGCTGGCCAGGACGCCCACCGTGTGGTTGCTGTCCAGCACCGTGCCGCCCCGCGACACCTCGGCCCAGAGCTGCTCGCCGTCTGCAGGCACGCGGGGGCGGTCAACACGGGGTCTTGGCCGCTCTGCCCTCCCTGGCCGGGCTTCCCACCATTCGCCCTCCGCGGGAGGTCCCCGGCCACGCCACAACCCCCTTGGCCCCGTGAGCTAGGAACAGGGCGGGGAGGGGCGAGAGAAGAGCTCCCCGCTCCGTGGCAGGGTCCGCCGGCCCTCGGGCCTTTGCACAGGCTACTCCTGGCCTAGAGAGAGCGGCCCGCCGCTCACCCAGCAGGGCCAGCAGCGCCATGGCGGTGAGCACCGGCTTGCGCAGCAGCTGCACGTGCGGCGGCCTTGTGTCGTTGACCTGGAAGCGCGCGGTGAGCGTGCGCTGGGAGAACTGGTGCGGGTGGTAGCTCAGGAAGGCGTTGTCGTTGCTCAGGAGCGCGTAGCGGACGGCCGAGCTGGCATTCGCCAGCAGCAGGTTCTGGTGCTGTGCGACGACCTGCGGACGTCGGGGCGGCTGGGACCGCGCCGGTGGGGCACCCGCCCCTCCCGCCCGGGGCTCCCGGGGGCGGGCCCACCTTCACGACCATGGCCGCGTAGGTCACGTCGGCCCTCCAGGGCTGCGGCAGGGACCAGCCCACCAGCGGGTCGGCCTCGTCGTTGTAAATGGGGGTGTCAGCGAACTTGGGGAAGAGCCGCTGTATCTGCTGTACGACTGCCGCCTCCTGCTCTAGGATGGAGATGGAGCTGCCCGCGCCCTGCGAGCGGCCGCTTGAGCACCTCGGGAGGGCCGCCGAGGGGCCGCCGGCGGGGCGCGGGTGGAGGGGGGGCGGAAGGGCGGGGTCCCCAGCCTACCTTCTTGTGCAGGGCGATGTAGTCCAGCCGCACGCCCACCTCCCCGGTGAAGAAGTTGCTGCCGTTGTTACAGTGCCCCAGGAGGCCCCAGCAGAGCGGCGAGCGGGGCAGCGCGTGGAAGGCGTCTCCAGGGCCACCCAGGCGCAGAGCCGGGCTGGCTGCTCTCAGACCCTCGGAGCAGGCGTCGTAGTAGTTCAAGAAGCCTGGTTGGGAAGGACACAGAGTCCATACCGCGGGGCCCGAGGGGCCCGCTGCCAACCCCTCGCAGATCCGCAGGACCCCAAAAGGCCGGCTCACCCACCTTGCAAGGTCATGGACACGTTGTCAAAGTCGTGGTGGTCTGGCTCGTTCCACGTCTCGAAATTCCACTTGGAAACATGCTCGAGGCCATACCTACCTGCAGAGGGTCCTCACTGTGGCAAGAGGGCCCCTCCTCTGGGGCGGTGTCACCAGCTCATGGAGCCCTCCAGGGAGGGGCAACCATGGCTGGGAGGTTTGGATGTGATGGGATGGTCTGGGTTCCCAGGAGCTGGACCCCCCTGCCCTGTCCCTCGCCCATCAGGAGGCCCTGTCTTGGTGACTTCATGAGAAAACCAGGTGGGGGGTGGGACGGAGGGCAGCCTGCCCAGGAGTGCCCGCCCAGTCCCCACAGGGCATGCGCCCCGCCCACCGATGTATCTCCTGGCGAGGAGAGAGACCAGGTTCCTCCACTCGAACACCTGCTGCTTGTCCTCGAAGTCAGTGAAGCGTCCAGAGGGGCTGCCCATCAGCTCGAAGCCTGCAGAAACGAGGGTGGTGTCCCACCGCTCACCTGCCTGGTGCAGCCAGGCGGGCACAGAGGCAGCCCCAAGTGGGCAGCCAGGAGGACCCAGAAGAACCCAGCCAAGGAGAGATGGGGAGGCCAGCGGCACCAGGGCGACATGGCAGCTTACCTGGGACGAGCTGGTTCTCCCTGAGAAGGTCCAGGTACCGATCCAGGTGGGTGAAGTTGTAGCGCAGGCCCTGCTGGACCAGCCCCCTGTGGAATGACGCTCAGTGTCAGGGTGGGGAGGTGGGCCAGGGGCTGAGACCGCAGCCACACTCAAGCAGCTCGGGAATCAGCAGGGTGCCCTGCAGGACTAGGCTCCAGACACAGCTGGCCTTTCTCCTCTGAGAAGGTAACCGTGTGAGCCTAGGGGTCACTCACAGCCTAGTACGCACGTGTGTGTCTGTACCGGAAGCCCACCCTCAAGCCTTCAGGAACTCAGAACAGCCTGGGGCTCAGAGTAGGAGGGAGCAGGCATGTCTTTTGGAAAAGGTACCACAGGATGGAGGCGGGGAGAGCAAGACAGCTCCCAGCAAAGGGGGAGGCTGTGTGGTGGGCCTGGCAGGACACTGCACTGCCAGATCCTGCACCTCCTGGGGCCAGGGGCCTGGATCTGGCTCCACAGGACCCCTGCACCCCCCTACTGTGGGATACTGTGGACACAGCACCCCCCCCCACTGTGAGAGGTACTGTGGACACAGTACCCCACCCCTCCCACTGTGAGAGGTACTGTGGACACAGCACCCCACCCCTCCCACTGTGAGAAGTACTGTGGACACAGAACCCCACCCCTCCCACTGTGAGAGGTACTGTGGACACAGTACCCCCCCCCATTGTGAGAGGTACTGTGGACAAAGCACCCCTGCGCCCTCCCACTGTGAGAGGTACTGTGGATAAAGCACCCCTGCGCCCTCCCACTGTGAGAGGTACTGTGGACACAGTACCCCCCTCCCACTGTGAGAGGTACTGTGGAGACAGTACCCCATGCCCTCCCACTCTGAGAGGTACCATGGACAGGTCCCCTGCCTGCTTCTACTTGGAGAGGTACTGTGTACACAGCACCCCTGCCCTTTCCCCATTCTGAGAGACAACCTGGCCACAGCACCCCAGCCCCATCCCCCTCTGCCAGGCACTGTGGACAGTATACCTGCCCCCTCCCCACTCTTCCAGGCACCATGGACAGTACCCCTGCACCCTCCCCTCTCTGAGAGGCACCGTGGACAGCACCCCTGCCTCTTCCCACTCTGAGAAGCAATGTGAGCCCTTTTTTTTCCTTCATATGTTTTTGAGGCTTAATTTTTTTAGCGCACTTTGGATTCACAGCAAAATGAGAGGGAAGTAGAGACTTTCCCATTTACCCTTGCCACCCTACAGGCACAGCCCCCGCCCCCATAATCAACTCCCAGAGTGGGACATTCGTTACCATTTTTGAACCCACACTGACATAATCACCCCAAAACCACAGTTCTGGGTAGTGGTGTGGAGGTAACACGAGAGAGCCGAGCGGATGGATTTAGGAGGAGGAGGGGCAGCACGCGCTGACTGAGGGCGAGCTAGGAGGGGAGTCCAGCCACCGGGGTTTTGCTTGAGGACCTGGGTGGGGGGCGGCTGCAGCAGGCAGGGGCAGGAAGGGGGAAGCTGAGTAAAATGGGCCTTGGCCGTGCTGGTGTGGCGCGGCGGTGAGCATCCGAGGGGAACCCGGCTCGGGGGCTGGCAAAGGGAGTCAGTGCCCGGTGGTCACGCCGAGGCGTGCAGGGCCGGCGGAGCAGAGAGGGTCTGAGGCCCGCAGGTCCAGATCTGAGCGGGAGGTGCAGCTTCGCCCCCAGCGGCTCCCTCCTGCGCGCGGCGGCGGCGGCGGCGGCGGCGGCGGAGGGCCGAGGGTGAAGTCCGGAGGAATCCTGCCCTGACCTGCTCTGTTCTGTCTCACACCGGTCTGGGCTGACCAGCGCTGAGCCCCGGACGGAGAGCGAACGCTTGGGCAAGTCAGCACCTCCCTCCCGGGCCTCCGGCCCCCCACTCTTCTCTACACAAAGTCAAGGCCAAGCCACCACGCACTCAGGTGCCTCTGGCTCCCGTCAGGTTCGGTCTTCCCGCCTCTGGGGGGCCAGACCCACAGCACGTGCGCTGCGGTGATCCGCCCCCTCCACCCCTCCAAAGGTCATAATCAGCAGCAAACGGAAAAAACCTTAAGCGATAGGGTAAAAATTAAATGCGCGGCAGGGGGCAGGTTCCAAAGTCCCGCAGGTGGGGGTGGGTGACTCTGAGGAGCGGGTGCCAGGCTCTCTCCGCGGATCCCGCGAGCGAGGCAGGCCTCGGGTAAATGCTGTTCCCGCGCTCTGATCCTGGGCTAGCAGGGTGCCGCTAGGACAGTCCCAGCTGCAGGGCCGATGCCAGCCCGTCACTCGGAGCGGACCTGAGAGTCCGCTGACCCGTCCGGCGTCGGCCCCCGGAAATGCCCTGGGGGTTGGGACGCTTGCTCCTCGGGGACCATAAGACCCAACACTGGGGGGATCCCGGGCCCAGAATCCCGGAGGGGCGGCCCTTGGGCCCCTGTTGGTGCCCAGGTCTCCATCCGTCTCAGCCCCCACTGGGGAAGGAATGGGAGCGATCAAAGCCAGCGAGAGGGCTGAGCCAGCGCTGCAGTGAGCGGCCCAGCGACCCCCTGCAGGGGCCGGGGTCACCGACGCAGTCGCCCCAGCTCCTCTCCACCCTGCCGCCCCACAGGGGCCAATCCTGGGTGGGAGGCACAGGCGGGGTCGCCTTCCGCTCCTGCAAGGGGGCCGGGCCGCGGCGGGCGCACAGCGGCGGCTGCACAACGGCTTCATTCATCGCGCAGGCAGCCAGCGGGACGGCCCCGAGCCCACCCCCCGCCCCTCTGCCCGAGCGCGTGCGCCGCGAGGACCCGGCGGGCGGCGCGCAGGTGAGTGCTCGCATCCGCCGGGCGGGGCCCAGGCCCCGCTTGCTTGTGGAAGAGTGGGGAGACGCCGGGTGGGGGTGCCCCCCGGCTGGCGCGGGAAGGGATGCGCGGGCAGGCGGGGGCGCAGGGTGGGGCCGGGGGTTGCTCGGCTTGGGGGGCGGTGCGGAGTGGGGGGCGCACTCGTGAGGGGGGCGACGGGCAGACCATGTGTGGAAATGCACGCGGCGGGAGCCCGGGTTGCCCCTGCTTGATGCGGGTGGGACGCGCGGGGCCGGCGTGGGCGAGTGCGCGGGGCGGGGCCGAGAGCGCCCAGCACGCAGGCCGGGAAGCACCGTCAGGTCGGGGCGCGCCCTCCGGCCTGGCCTGCGTGCGACTGGGCAGTGGGAGAGGAACCGCGAGCTGCGCCCTGGAGATGAGGATGGGCTGGCTCTTCTCACGTGCCGTGAGGATACAAATCTCCTTTCCAAATACGTGAACTCAGCTATGGAGACGGTGATTTAAGGACCAGTATTAAACAACTGTGTGCACAGGATTGGAGGAGGCAAACGAAGGGCCGTCCCCCCACCCCCACCCCCCACCCCCGGCCATCCCCCCACCCCCTCCGTGCCCTCTGTGGTCCAGCCACGCGCCAGGGCCCTGCTGTCTCCTGCCCACGCAGAAAAGTCTGCAGTTGGCTTCAGCCAGCAAGGCCCCGGGCCCCAAGGCGGTGCCTGTATTCCTGCTTAGACGACAGTGAAGAACACGGGCCTCCAAGCACAGGGGGCAGACGGACTTGGCTCAGGCCCGGGGGGTCCTGCTGGTCTCGCCAAGGACAGGAGTGAAGCCTCAGCTGTATCTCCTCACTTGCTTAGATGCAGGGGCTGGGGGAGTAGAAGGCCCAACCCCACCACCACGACAGCCAGGCCAGCCCGGAGGACAGCCCTCCCGGAGCGTCTCCACCCACCCAGCCCCCAGCACGGTGCTCCCACGTGGTCGGTCCCCAGAATGCCCTCCCGCCTCCAGGGTGCCCTCCCCTCCCTGCACCAGCTCCCTGGCCCATCACATCCCACCACCGCCACTCCACGCACTCAGGAACCCCCGTGTGCACAGCCTGGGCCTTACCCCCACCCAAGGAGACTCCCAGGGTGGGTAGAGCACCCATTCCCCAGGCTGAGGCCCCCAGCTCCACCTCTGCCCACGTGGCAGTTCCCACACTGCTGGTAGCAGGGTTGGAAGATAAGCGCTGTGACCCGGTGGCTGCACTCTCTCCAGCCCAGAGAGGACTCTTATCTGCCCCTGGGCAGCTGTGACTCATCCTGCCTGCTTGTTGGCCAGTGGCTGCTGTAAATAAACCACATCCTTGGGCAAACAGCTCCCTGCTAGGGCCAAGTGGGCCCTGGGCAGGACTCTGGGCAGTGTGTGTGTGGGGGGCATGCTGAGGTGGGAGAGGGCACACTGAGGGGTGGGTGGGGGGGCGCGCTGGGGTGGCCCAGGCTCTGGCGGAGTCCTCAAGGGCAAGAATTCTGTCGAGCTGAGCAGTGGGGCCTGGGCGCTGACCACACTGCCCACTTCTGCAGGTGTGGGGAGACCTCCTACTCTCGGGCGTTCCCCCGCCCATCCTGGGGTTCCACCCCCATCTTTGCCCCCAAATGGGGCCCCGGGCTTCCCCAGCCAGGCTGGGGACGTGACAACAGGGCACACCTTTCAGGGGGCTCTGGGGAAAGGTCCCAGAGTGAGGCCGAGTGTGTTAGGAACCTGGAGAGATCTCTGCCCGTCCTCCGCTACCTGGGCCTCGGGGGACAGCAGGCCCAGGCCAGCTCTGCCTTGCAGCCCCATCACAGCGACCCTGGCCCGGCGCCCAGGGTGGAGGACACTCACGGCCCAGGAGATGGGCTCCTCTCCCCATGTTGCCCCTCAGACACCCACCTGTTCCTTTTCAAGGTGGGAGAACTGGGGAGGCTCTGAGTAACCGTTAGAGCAGCAGCACCCGCAATTCACTGTGTGTGGGACGTGAGGGTCGTTCTCTAAAGTGACCGTTTACCTTCCCACTGGCCTCGAGAGGCAGGTCCCACCACCCTGGAGGAGCGGACAGAAGTGTGGTGAGGCCAGGCACCCGCCCTCAGGGTCAGCACCTGGCTGAGAGCCAGCGGGTTGGGCTCCAGAGGGCAGACCCAAGGCCCCTGCCCCCCCCCCCCCAGCAGGAAGGACATGCTCGGCTGGTTATCAGATCTCGATTCCGGCAACCCTGGAGTCCGCGGGCCTGCGCTCCACACAGACCCAGAGCAGAAGCCGGGCCGTGTCTGCCTGGGGCCCAGCCAGCTCCGGCACAGACCAGACCCACCTCCTGAAGACAGGACGTCCTGGGATGGTGCTGGGGGACGCGTCCTCCCTGCAGACCCCACCCTTGCCCACGCCCCGAGCTGAGGGCTCACCCGCTGGCTGCCCCCCGCCCCCACCCCAGCCACCCTGTCCGCACCTGGAGCCCCGCTCCTGGGAGGCTGGAAGCTTAGGAAAGGCCCACACAATTGTCACTCTCTGAGCCTCTGATTACAGAACAACTCCCCGGATTAGCCGCTCAGGTAACGCTCATCTTGGGGAAACCTGTGACTCAGCAGTCTCTGGAGTAAATGATTTAACTGCAAGCCCAGCAAGCTGGGCAGTCAGATGCTGAGCACAGACCACTCCCGCTGGCCAGCGCGGGCCAGCTCAGCCTGAGCCCACCGCCGCACGCCCCACCTGCAGACTGAGCCAGAGGGTCCCCGGGACAGACGCGCCAGGCCTGAACTACCCGCCGAGCCTGGGAGGGGGTCCCTCAGGTAAGAGTCCCCTGGGGCCCACTGCAGGACAGTGCGGTTCTGGACCACCTGGCCACAGCAGAGGTCAGCGCCCCCGTCTGCAGTGGCAAGGCCCGACCCCAAGGTTTCTTCTGTGGACTCCCAGGCGTTCAAACAGTCCTCAACCGACGCCCCTGGGCCCCGAAATTCTGGCTGAGCTCGGGGGACCCCGTGTGGTGTGCTCACCCAACAGAGCCCCCAGGGGCTGCGCCCGCCTCATGCAGGGCAGGACCTGAACCCATCCTCCTCATGCAGGGCCACCCCAGGCCCCAGGGCCCAGCCCCATGCACACCTGCTGGGGTGACCAGGCTCTGAGCGGGCAGAGACCGTCACGAGGCGGACATCAAGAGCGGAAGGCCGGAGGGCCCTCAGGACAGCTGGGAACGGTGCCCCGGTGCCCGCTGAGCAGGTGGCAGGTTGGGCTGGGCCCGCACAGCAGGCTGTCCCCTGGACCACGAGGACAGTTGGCACGCGCTTCCCATGGTGCCCGTGGGGTCTGAGCCAGAACCCAGCTGCGTTAACTCGCGCTGGGAAAGGGGGCTTGCCATCCAGGACCCCCTGGAAGGCGACAGGCGTGTAGCCTCACTCCCCCCCAGCTGCATCGCACACGCAGGAAGTCTGCCCGAGCAGCGGCCACGGCTGCACCACACACGCAGGTCTGCCTGAGCAGCGGCCACGGCAGGCGCTTCTGCAGCGTGGACTCAGGGCTCCGGCCTCTGCAGGGCCCCTCCTCTTGGCCCCGGGCCAGGTGTCCGCATGTCGGGTGGAGCGGCCTCTGCTGTGGGCACGGGCCGCTGGGGCTGTGTGTGCATGGGAGCCCAGTCCGGCCGTGCGTCTGGCTCCCACGAGGCCCCCTGACCCTGACAGCCTGGCCACCCCGACAGTGACACCCACCTCTGCCCGCTTTGCAGGTTCTCCCAGGGGGCCCGCTGCCCCACAATGGAAGCGTCCCCCGAGTACACGGAGCAGGGTGGGCAGCCGGTGCTGGTCCGACGGCGCCCCCCGCCGCCCCCAGGCCTGGGTGAGGCCCTGAAGGCTGGGCTGCGGCGGAGCTGTGCCTGCAGCCTGCAGGGCGCCTGGGCGCAGCTGCAGGCCCTGTTCCCTGCAGTCCACTGGCTCCGCCAGTACCGGCCCCGGGAAGCACTGGTGGGCGACGTCATGTCCGGGCTGGTCATCGGCATCATCCTGGTGCCGCAGGCCATTGCCTACTCGCTGCTGGCCGGTCTGCAGCCCATCTACAGCCTCTACACGTCCTTCTTCGCAAACCTCATCTACTTCCTCATGGGCACCTCACGCCACGTCTCTGTGGGCATCTTCAGCCTGCTCTGCCTCATGGTGGGCCAGGTGGTGGACCGCGAACTCCTGCTGGCTGGCTTCGACCCCGCCCAGGATGGCCTGGGGCCCGGGGCCAACCACAGCAGCCTCAACGGCTCAGCCGCCGCGCTGGCGCTTGGGCTGCAGGACTGCGCGCGGGACTGCTACGCCATCCGCGTGGCCACCGCCCTCACGCTGGTGGCCGGGCTTTACCAGGTGAGGGGCTGTGCCTGCGCCCACATGGGAAGCCTGTCCGGGCAGCCGTGGGCTGTGGCCCCGGGCCCAGGCATGCCCCACTGCCCCACCTGGCCCCGAGTCCCCCCTGGCTTCCTGTCCCAAGTGGGACCCTGGGGCCCACCTGCCTTCCCGAGGCCTCCCCGGACCAGGGCACCTACCTCTTCCCAAAGGCCACCCCAGTCCCTGCCCTCAGCTCTCCTGGGAGGGGAGTGGCGTGACTTCCAATGCCTGGAGTCCCTGTGCGTGAGGCCATGCTGCGCCCCGCAGCCACGGCGTGTGCTCCAGCATCTGCTGGGCCTGTGTGTGCGCACATGTGCACAGGCCACCTCGCGTGGGCCCCAGGGAGACAGGCAGTGTGAGGGTGGGGTGGGGCTGTCCACCTGCAGCCGCGGCTCGTCCACAGGTTCTCATGGGCATCCTCGGGCTGGGCTTCGTGTCCGCCTACCTCTCGCAGCCGCTGCTGGATGGCTTCGCCATGGGGGCCTCGGTGACCATCCTGACCTCCCAGCTCCGGCACCTGCTGGGCGTGCGGGTCCCGCGGCACCAGGGGCCAGGCCTGGTGGTCAGTACGTGGCTGAGCCTGCTGCGCAGCGCCGGGCAGGCCAACCTGTGTGACGTGCTCACCAGCGCTGTGTGCCTGGCCGTGCTGCTGGCCGCCAAGGAGCTCTCGGACCGCTTCCGGCACCGCCTGAGGGTGCCGCTGCCCGCCGAGCTGCTGGTCATCGTGGTGGCCACAATCGTGTCCCACCTCGGGCAGTTCCACGAGCGCTTTGGCTCTAGCGTGGCGGGCGACATCCCCACTGGCTTCATGGCCCCGCGGGTGCCAGACGCAGGGCTGATGTGGCGGGTGGCGCTGGACGCCGCCTCCCTGGCCCTCGTGGGCTCCGCTTTTTCCATCTCGCTGGCGGAGATGTTCGCCCGCAGCCACGGCTACGCCGTGCGCGCCAACCAGGAGCTCCTGGCCGTGGGCTGCTGCAACGTGCTGCCCGCCTTCTTCCACTGCTTCGCCACGAGCGCCGCCCTGGCCAAGAGCCTGGTGAAGACGGCCACGGGCTGCCGCACGCAGCTGTCCAGCGTGGTCAGCGCCGCTGTGGTGCTGATGGTGCTCCTGGTGCTGGCGCCGCTGTTCCGGGACCTGCAGCGGAGCGTGCTGGCCTGTGTCATCGTGGTTAGTCTGCGTGGGGCCCTGCGCAAGGCGCGGGACGTCCCACGCCTGTGGCGGCTCAGCCCCGCTGACGCGCTGGTCTGGGTGGCCACGGCGGCCACCTGCGTGCTGGTCAGCACCGAGGCCGGGCTCCTGGCTGGCGTCCTGTTCTCACTGCTCAGCCTGGCCGGCCGCACCCGCCGCCCGCGCACTGCCCTGCTCGCCCGCGCTGGGGGCTCCAGCTTCTACGGGGACCCGGCAGAGTTCGAAGGCCTGGCCCCTGAGCCCGGCGTGCAGGTGTTCCGCTTCATGGGGCCGCTCTACTACGCCAACAAGGACTTCTTCCTGCAGTCACTGTGCAGCCTCACGGGGCTGGACGTGGGCCACGCGGTCACCAGGAGGAAAGAGAGGGGCCCCGGGGAGGGGGCCGGTGAGGGAGACCCTGTGGGGGGCAGGGACCCGGGCTCCGGGAGCGGTGCGGCCTCGCTGGTACCAGCAGTGGCCCGCTTCCATGCGGTGGTCATCGACTGCGCCCCGCTGCTGTTCCTGGACGCGGCCGGCCTGGCCACGCTGCAGGAGCTGCATCGAGACTATGGGGCCTTGGGCATCAGCCTGCTCCTGGCCTGCTGCAACCCCTCAGTGACGGACATGCTGAGAAGAGGCGGCTTCCTCGGGGAGGACCAGGGGGACGCGGCCGAGGACGGGCAGCTGTTCCCCAGCGTGCACTGTGCCGTGCAGGCGGCCCACGCCCGCCACCAGGAGCTGGCGGCCGCCAACTCCATCCTCTAGCGGAGCCAGCGCCCGTGGCCAGCCCCCACGCCCGCGCCCGTCACGGCCCCCCCTCCGTCGCCTGGTTCCTCCGACCCAGAGAAGCCGGGGAACCCCAAACGGGACGGAGGGCTGCACTGGGCACACACAAGGACGCACCCTGCACCCCGAGACAGACGCTGCCCCAGTGCCACGCTGGGCACGGTGCTGTGTGCCCACGGTCCACAGAGCCACTCTGACCCTGGCGTCCTGTCTTACTTGGAGGGCCCTGAGGCGGTACCTGGCGTCCAAGGTGCCAAAAGGACATCCGTCCCTTGAGCCGCCAGCCCCCACCCCCCGGTGAGCGCCTGCGGCTCTGGCCAGGACGTGAGGGTCTCTGTGTCTAGGAAACCCCACACCGCATACACCCAAGTGTCTCTCACACCGTGTACCTCAGCCCTGCTGGGCCTCGCAGGGCCAAAGGCAGATGGGACCAACATGACTGCAGCCTAGGCCTGATGGGGCAACCCCGCACAGCCCGAGCAGAGCAAGTGTGCCCACTCGCCGCTGCGGGGTCCAGCTGTGCCTCCAGGGTGGCCTTCAGCAGGAAGCCCGCTGTGCCTGAGGCAGGGGCCGCCCGGAGGAGGCCCTGCACTGTCCCGCCCCACAGGGTCTTTGCCGAGAAGCAGAGGGCAGTGGCTCCGGGGTGCAGGACTCCCCCTCCCTGTGCCCCCACCAGGGCCCGTGCTGCACTGTCCTCCAGCCCAGACGCCACCTCCTGTCAGTCTCGTCCGGACTCCACTCAGCGGCCCAGCCCCTCTGTCACCCACCTGGCCGTGATGAGGTCCAGCAGCCAGTGGGTCCGAACCTGCTCAATGCCTCCGTGAGGGACCGCGCCCACGTAGGCCAGGTTGAGCTGCTGATCCCAGCTGAGGTCATAGCGGTCGGCCTGGCCGTGCGGCAGTGGGGGACTGGGCACAAAACATGGGGGAGTGGGGCCATCAGTCCCCAGGGGAGGGGCTCGGGGAACAGCCTCCGCACACCCCCCACCTACAAACCCAGGGAGGAGATGGGGTGTGCCTTTCTGCCCGTGAATTTTACTGCCCCTCACATAATAAATCGGTCCCTAATGCCAGGACTGGGTGAAGCCTCAGGTTTTTGGGGTCAAGGGCTCCCGGGGAGACCATATCCCCACCGTCAGCGCCAAGCCTGACAGAGGCCACCAGGGGCACCAGGCACGGGAACGGGTCCCACTGTGGAGTCGTGGGACATGCTGAGGTTACCCCCTTGAGACGGTCCTAGGCCACAGCCCCTCCTGCAGCCTGGGGTGTCCCAGGCGGCCACCAGGCTCTTCAGACTCCTGAGGGTGACCAGGCATCCCTGGGACCCGCCCCCAGGCCCTGACCACAGGGGCAGCTGCTCAGCTGGCAAACTGCTGCGGCAGCAGTGGAAGCCTGGCACAGGGCCAGCAGACAGAAAGGAGCGCCCCACCCTGAGGGCCTGCCGAAAGGAAGGAGGGAGCCGCGGCCCCCCTCACTCGGGGCGCCGGCTCCAGCTGCGACAAGGGGCCCCGGAGGCCCAGGGCGGGGCGCGAGGCCGCGGGCCATTTAGGAGGAGAGCGCGGCGGGCAGGCGCTGGCTGGCTGGGCCGCCGCGACCTCGGCGTCCCCGCGCGGAGCTCACCAGAAGCCGGTGCTCCTCCAGAAGGGCCGCAAGGGCCGCAGCGCGCGGGCCGCGTCCACGCGCACCAGGTGCGGGGCCTCGGCGGCCACGAGCGCCGCCGCCCAAAGCGCGCCCAGGACGGCGAGCAGCGCGACGGAAGGGCGCGGGGGACGCATGGCGGGGGCGCGGGCGCACCCCAATCTCTGCAGGCGCCCCCTGCGCTCTGCGCTCCGAGAGCCGAGGTCCACGCCCCGCCGTCCGGTTCCGCCTCCGGGTCGCGCGCCACGTGACCGCCGGCGCGGGGAGGGAGCTCGGCAGGACCCCGGCAGGCGGGGTCAGCTGGGGGGCTGGCGTGGTGGCCGGGGCGGGGCCGGAGCGCGGCCGGGAGGGGCGGGTGGGGACGGTCCCAGTCCCGGTCCGGGCAGTGGGCGTGGGCCTGCGGGCCGGGCCTCCTGGCGCCCGCAGTCGGAAGCTAGAGCGCGTCTCTAGACCGAGGGCTGTGCCCTGCTCCCCCGTCTGGAGCCCCTCCCGGCCGTGTGCGCCCCTCCTTCCCCTCCGGCGGCGGAACCGAGCCCCTGCGTCCCCTCCCGTGCGGTGGGCACAGGCGGCTCTTGGAAAGTGCTTGGGGGTCGTGTCAAGGCTTCGGAAGGTCGTCCCGCTGGCCGGGAAGTAGCCTAACGCTCCGGCCGGGTAGCTGCTCCATGGCTGAAACGGCGACGACTGGACGGTGCAGGGAGGTGACCGGATGTGGACCCGTTTGGAAGGTGGGCTAGTGGCCCTTAGGAATTTGGCCAGAGCTGCGTGGGGACCTGCGGTTTTTCTGAGAGAGGAGTCTGTTGTAAAGCAACCGGGGTGGTCCGGGGTCTACGCTGCTTTTGAGAAGTGCAGCGGACATCTCTGTGGACGCTGGGCAGCCTGGCCCGTGTGTTGGGCGAGGTGGGATCAACAGTGTAAGTGTTTCAGCTTCGAATCGCACACGCACACTGCCAGTTTCTGTGCCACTTCACTTCCTCCACCAGACATCTCGGGGCTCAGGGAGGGGCCTCCGGCACCCACATTGACCTCCCTCGACAGCAGAGCCCGCCCGGAGTCCACCCTCGTCCGCTGTCCCCTGGGGTGAAGACGGAGAGGAGCTGCTCACTTTCCAAGAGTGACCGACGCCATCCAGCCACTGCATGGAGCCGAGCTGTGCAGCCAGAGGAGAAGGACAAAGGCAGCAGAACCCAGGAGCGTCCAGGTGAAGTGCAGACGGCAAAGCCAGAGCGGGAGCCTTCAACGCAGCTGGAGGAGAAAAGGACCCCTTACCTCAAAGAGCCAGACAGCGAGAAGAGCACCGAGCTTCCATCAGAAGCTACCAGAGCCAGTGGAAGGGAAAGGAAAACAAAGTCGATTGCTGTCAGCCAGGTCGTCTAAACCCAGCAAAAAGTGTGCTTTGAGACGAGGTCAAAAGAGACACTTCCGAGGGTCCAGCTCCGAGGACATTCGTCACCACCCACCCTGCCTGATGGTAACTGGTGTCCTTCCAGGAGGTCAGGGATCCTCATGGGAAGGAAGAACGTGTGGCAGAAGTGTCTGTCGTCCGCAAACCCGATGGAGAGCGACCCCCACACAGAGAGCGCTCGTGAGGCTTGAGACAGGTCCCGAGACGGAAGCCCCTGAACACAGTTGCCAGGAGCTGCGAGGGGCGCAGCGGTGTGCGGGTGGCTGGCCGCCCCGTGCCCTGAGTGGAGCTGCTGCCCGGAGGGCCTGGCAGCTGCGATTGAGTCAAGGGTCTTACAGTGAGGAGATGATCCTGGGTTATCTGACTGGGCCCTAATGTCCTTGTCGGGGGGAGATTTGACATGACAGAGGCCCCGTGGGGACTTCAGAAGAGAAAGCCTCCTGAAGACTGCCCTAAACTCTGTCCTCGGGACTTGTTTCAATCAGGCGTGGTTAGACCAAAGGACACAGACCCCAGAGAAAAGAGGCAGGCCCACATGGGGAGGCCGAGAGCAGAGGAGCATTATTAAAGGATCCCATGTGCAGGGCATCTCGAGTGCCCAGTGGCAGCACACGTCCCCTTTAACAGAGGAAAGGGCAGTGGAAAGCTTTAGAAGCTGGCATGGGGGTGAGTTGGCCAAGGTGCTTGAATAAAGGGAGATTCAGGCCTGGAACGAGACAGAGACCTGCCTGGAGGCCCACTTGCTGGACTGGAGTTTGGAGAAGGCTGCCCGAGGAGGCCCGTCTGCGTCTCAGCTCAGCCCTCTGGGCGCCCTCAGGGCCAGGCTGTGAGACTGACCCTTGTGTGTGTCAGCCCGAAAGAACCAGCTCTCCCTGACCCCGTGCGTGGCCTTCGTGCGCCTGGAGACGTGCAGGATTTCAGCGTATTCATGTGAGACCGGAGAGTCCTAAAGTCCTTCACTCCTAAGCGGGGATTTTAGGCGATGCTTGGACAGTGTGATTGCGTGGGAATGGGCCACTCGGGGGGCCCGCTGCTGGTGGGCTGAGGTTGGATTCGTTCCGTCACCAGGGCTGAGGGCCAAGGGTAGTGGGGCTGCATGGAGCCCTGTCACAGGGTGGGAGGCGTGGTATGGCTGGAAGCCCCCTTCGCAAGTCCAGGGATGCCCACACTGAGACTCCGGTCGTCCCCCAGGTGGCCAGGAGGTCTGGGGGGGAAATGCGTTGCCCCCAGACCCAACAGAGACTGAAAGACGCTGGATCTGTGTGTCCCTCCTCCTCCTTGGAGGAGGGCGTTGCCATGGTGAGGCCTCACCTGTGCTTGGAGGAGGGCACTGCTCTGGTCCTGGGCTCAGGGCCAGGCCTGCCCTGGGCAGCCTGGGAGTGGGGCCAGCGGTGGGAGAGGAAACCATTCTGGGTGCTGGCGGCCGAGGCCTCGGTGCTGACCCTGTAGAATTTCGGATGTGGGGGCCCAGCAGCAGGACCACTGCGGGGTGGCGTGGTTTTTTTCCACCTGAAATTTTCCTGGGAAAAGAACAGGCTGAATTAGGCTTCATTCTCCTCTCGATGCCCTCAGGTTGGTTTTTTTCCTTTCAGTCTTTTCTCCTTCTTCATTTATTTATTCATTCGTTTTTCTGTTAGGATTCTTGTCCCTGTCTCTGGCTGGAGAGAGGGCCAGGGGCCCTGCCAGCGGCACCAGCAGTCTTTCTCTTCTTCTTTCTCTTAAACAAAAGTCTGTTTTCTCTCTTAAATGAGCCCTGGCCTCTATCTCTAAGCAGCTAAGAACGGTTTGCTTTTATCTGCCCCCATCAATCTCTGACTGTATTGACGATTTTTGCTCATTTCATGTGTTCTTTCCTGGAGAAGGGAACCAGGATTCTGGCCTGGAGAACCCCCACGGGTCGCAGAGTCGGACACGACTGATCCCCACTCCAGGATTCTGGCCTGGAGAACCCCCACGGGTCACAGAGTCGGACACGACTGATCCCCACTCCAGGGTTCTGGCCCGGAGAACCCCCACAGGTCTCAGAGTCGGCCGCACTGAGCAACTTTGTCTCACTTTCCCTGTGTTCTTGGTGCTCTGGCCTCTGGGGCCTTGATCCTGGAGAGGCTACCCCCCTAGGACTGCACCCCCTTCCCAGATGGGTCCAGAGCCCTCACCCCAGTCGGCCCTTCACCTGCACTCATGCGGTGCCTCATTATGCCCCCCAATCACCCCCAGGCTGACAGTGGACAACCAGGGGCTGCCCCGGCGCTCAGGCCTGCCCGAATCATTCAATCTGCCCAGTCCTGAGTTTCCTCCGTGGTCCTGTGCTGCTCACCACTCCTTCCTGCCAACCCCCTGCGAAGGCTCTGGGCCACGCTTTCTTCACTTCTGCCTCCTGACCCAAACCTCTACTCTGGACGTGCTGCCCCTTCTCTCAAGCAATGTAAATAATAAATTCTTCGTCCAGAGGCAGTGTCTCCCTCACTTTACCACATGTGATTAAAACAAACCCTGGGCACAAATTTTCGAACAGAGATGTCGTGCTGAGGCTCTGACGATGGAGGAGGGGGCCTCGGGCTCCAGAATGCCGAGAACAGGGCTCAGTCACTGGGCGGGAATGCGGAGCTGCCCACAGCCTGAACACGAGACTGGACCATGACACGGGAGCAATGGAACTGCGTGGCACTGGGCAAGGAGGGACAGAGGCACCAGGGAAGGTCCATGCAGCAGCCTGGGTTCACACAGGGCCTCGGTCACATGCCCACGAGGCTTTGTAAAATTCGCTAAATGCCATATGTAAAGTAGACAGCCAATGGGAATTTGCTGTATGGCTCAGGAAACTCAGAGGCTCTGTATCAACCCAGAGGGGTGAGATGGGGAGGGAAATGGGAGGGGAGTTCAAGAGGGAGGGGATATAGGTATACCTATGGCTGATTCATGCTGAGGTTTGACAGAAAACAAAATTCTATAAAGCAATTATCCTTCAATAAAAAATTTTTTTTAAAACTTGCTAAATGAAGACAACGTGACCACGGTGGTTCCCACACTCTCTCGGGTGCCCCGTCACACTTCCCTCTGGCTGGAGTGGTCCTGGAGGGCACTCTGGGGGTCTGGCCAAGGGGAAGTTGGTTCTGGGAACATCAGTTGGGGGTCAGTGGGGAAGCCACTTGCTTGGGAAGTCACGGCCAGACATCCTGGAGTAGAAAACAGCTTCCAGGAACTCCTATCGCAGCTGCCCAGCAGGAAGGCGTGAATCACACCAGCTTTGGGAGAGGATTAAACATCAGCTGACTTAACAGGAAATACTGACATCCACAAGATACCGAGGTCCCTGACTGCCAGCGACAAGGACATAATGTAAGGAGCTCCGTCAGATCTGCGGGGGCATTTAGATTAGTCACAACCCAAGAAAGGACACAGCTTACAGATGAGAGAAGTTGACAAAGTTCTCTCCAGGTGTTTCAGCAGTCTTAACTGTTCATATGATACAATCAGTAATGACTCGTCAAGGAAAACTCTTGTGAAATAGCAGCCACAGGACTCCCCTGGTGGTACAGTGGATAAGGATCCACCTGCCAACGCAGGGATCCAGGTTCGAGCCCTTGTCTGGAAGACGCGTGCCTCGGAGCGACTGAAGCCTGTGGGCCGCGACTCCTAACCCAGAGCTCCAGAGCTGCTCGAGCCCTACTGCACAACAACTGATCCCCCGCTGTGGCTAGAGAGTGTCCCCTGCTCCTCAAAACCAGGAAAGCCAGAGCACAGCACAAACACCAGCGCAACCAAAAATAAGTATGCAAATAAGCCCCCAAAGTGGCCCTCACCGTTTTCTGATCAGTTATGCCAGAGGGACTAAATTCTCTCTCTCTTTTCTCCCTGGACTATGATACTGTTGTAAAGAGAGACAATAAGAAAATGCAGCTGAGGGAACTCCCTGGTGGTCCAGGGGTTAGGATGCAGAGCTTTCCCTGCCCAGGGCCTGGGCTCAATCCCTGGTTGGACAACTGAGCTCCCGTAAGCTGTCAGCGCAGCCCCAGACACTTTTAAACCGTGGATGATGAAGAACCACAGTGGGGTAGCAGGCACTTATGAGTAACAGTTGTCTTTCTCTAGATCTTGTGGTGTTTTGTGCCATTTCTTGATTTTTTTCTTGTTTGATTTCTTGTGATTTTTTTCCTTCACATTCTAAATAAGTATGTTTCTAATGTTATCAAAATGATTTTGCCTTTTTTGAGTTAGGGTCCCATCGACTTCAGATTACCCCAAACCTGTGCAGGCCCAGCCCCACACTGACCCGGTCACGTGTCGGCCACCTGGCGATATGCACTGCGCCTCCCGCCTACTGCCCTCTTCCTGGGTCTCGGGCACTTTGCGGCCTCGGTGTGGGCAGTGCTCAAGCAGGATGCAGAGGCCCTCCCCAGAAGGCAGAGGTTGATGACTGGCCGAGAGGGAAACACAGAAGGTCGCTCACCACCGAGTGGCTGGAGGGCCAGCCAGGTGAGGGGAGGGTGCAGACGTGGCCCCTCCCAATATTCCCAGGTCCTGTCTCTGTGAGCCCGCCTGCTCGCGAGGCCCCGCTTGTCCGCGCCGTCGGCACTGGGGGGCCAGCGAGGGCACTGCAGATGGACGTGCGCGGAGCCGCGGGAGCGGTGCTCCCCTCACTTCCAGAAGAGCCGTCTTCCTGCCCCTGAGCTGCGTGTCTCCTCTCTTGTGCTTCTGGGGGTGACTTTGCGGTTTTCGTGGCCCCGGCCGAGAGCTTGTTGCACCCAGTGACCTGCATGCAGGAGGCCGGACGGGCCCCATTGCGGAGGCCCTGTGCCGGGCGGGCTCCGTCCAGGCCGCGCGATGGTGCTGCCCGCGGGGTCAGTGCGGCCGAGCCAGCGACAGTGCGCTCGCGTCGGGGAAAACACTATGATCCAGGAAAGTTGAGTCAGAGTTCCTGGAGACCACATAGAGCACGACTTTGAGAATATTGAGAACTGACTGTAATCAACAGAAGAGCCATCTCCAGAATATATAAAGAACTCCTGCAAATCAATAAGAAAAGGAGTCTTAATAGAAAGTGACCAAGACATCTAACCATGCCTCACAGGAAGTGTTGCAGATGGCACAGAGGTCCTATGAGGTGCAGGCCTCCCTTGCCATGCCGCAGGGCAAGAGCCAGAGCCACGTGGACACTCTGCACCCTTGCCAGAAAGGCTGACGCTGTCCAGGCGTGGTAAGGCTCCTGCACTGCTGGTAGGAGTAAGAACCTTTATTTTTGTGTGAAGTTTTGGAAAGCTGTTTGGAATTTTCTTCTAGAAGCGAATATGGCATGTTCTACTTCAACAGACAGGTGGGCATGTGTATGTGTGTATCCAAACACGCAGATGAGAATGTTTCCAGAAGTATTTTCCATAACAGCCAAAGTCTGGGGCCAACACTCAAGCTTGCTAGCATGGGTCTGAGTGATAGCACAGAGACGGCAGAGCAGACCCCCACACGCCCCCAAGCGTGAGCAGCAACAGAAAGGCCTGCAGTGGGCTCGAGACAAGGCGCTGGGAGAGGACGTCCTGGCGGAGCAGAGGATGGGAACCTGCCTGCCAACGCAGGGGACATGGGCTCCGCCCCTGGTCTGGGAACCACATGCTCTGGGGCGACTAAGCCGGCGTGCTGCAACTACCGGGGCCCACGCACCTGCAGCCCGTGCTCCGCAGCGAGAGAAGCCACCGCAACGAGGAGCCTGTGCGCTGCAACTGGAGGAAGCCTGTGCAGAGCAATGAAGATCCAGTGCAGTCAAAAATAAATAACATAAATAAAATTATAAAAAGAATTGTTGGGACACCTGGCAGGTCTCTGTATTCTGTCGCTCGCCTAGGTTCCCGCACAAAATGCCACAAGCTGGCTGGCTTAAACAACACTGATTTTCCCACTGATTAAACTCTAGCCTCCATGGAATGGTATTTGGGGCTGGGTCCTTGCAGATAGTCAGGGTTGGAGGTCATTAGGGTGGGGGCCCACGACAGGTTGTCCCAGGAGGCCTTACAAATAGCTGAGAAAAGAAAAGACACGAAAGGCAAAGGAGAAAAGGAAAGATATACCCATTTGAATGCAGAGTTCAAAGAATAGCAAGGAGAGATAAGAAAGCCTTCCTCAGTGATCATTGCACAGAAATAGAGGAAATCAGTAGAATGGGAAAGACTAGAGATCTCTTCAAGAAAGTTAGAGATACCAAGAGACCATTTCATACAAAGATGGGCTTAATAAAGGACAGAAATGGTATGGACCTAACAGAAGCAGAAGATGTTAAGCAGAGGTGGCAAGAATACACAGAAGAACCATACAAAAAAGATCTTCACGTCCCAGATAAACACGATGGTGTGATCACTCACCTCGAGCCAGACATCCTGGAATGTGAAGTCAAGAGGGCCTTAGAAAGCATCACTACGAACAAAGCTAGTAGAGGTGATGGAATTCCAGTTGAGCTATTTCAAATCCTGAAAGATGATGCTGTGAAAGTGCTGCACTCAATATGCCAGCAATTTGGAAAACTCAGCATTGGCCACAGGACTGGAAGACGTCAGTTCTCATTCCAATATCAAAGAAAGGCAATGCCAGAGAATGCTCAAAGCACTGCACAGTTGCACTCATCTCACACTCTAACAAAGTAATGCTCAAAATTCTCCAAGCCTGGTTTCAACAGTACATGAACAGTGAACTTCCAGATGTTCAAGCTGGTTTTAGAAAGGGCAGAGGAAGCAGAGATCAAATTGCCAACATCCGCTGGATCATCAAAAAAGCAAGCATCTGCTTTATTGACTATGCCAAAGCCTTTGACTGTGTGGATCACAACAAACTGTGGAAAATTCTTGAAGAGAAGGGAATACCAGACTTGCCTCCTAAGAAATCTGTATGTAGGTCAAGAAGCAACAGTTAGATCCAGACATGGAACAACAGACTGGTTCCAAATAGGGAAAGGAGTACGTCAAGGTTGTATATTGTCACCTAGCTTATTTAACTTAAATGCAGGGTACATCATGTGAAATGCTAGGCTGGATGAAGCACAAACTGGAATCTAGATTGTCAGGAGAAATATCAATAACCTCAGATATGCAGATGACACCACTCTTATGGCAGAAAGTGAAGAAGAACTAAAGAGCCTCTTGATGAAAGTGAAAGAGGAGAGTGAAAAAGTTGGCTTAAAACTTAACACTCAGAAAACTAAGATCATGGCATCCGGTCCCATCGCTTCTTGGCAAATAGATGGAGAAACAATGGAAACAGTGGCAGACTTTATTTTTTGGGGCTCCAAAATCACTGCAGATGGTGACTGCAGCCATGAAATTAAAAGACACTTACTCCTTGGAAGAAAAACTATGACCAACCTAGATAGCATATTGACAAGCAGAGATATTACTTTGCTGACAAAGTTCCATCTAGCCAAAGCTATGGTTTTTCTTATAGTCATGTATGGATGTGAGAGTTGGACTATAAAGAAAGCTGAGTGCCAAAGAATTGATGCTTTTGAACTGTGGTGTTGGAGAAGACTCTCGAGAGTCCTTTGGACTGCAAGGAGATCCAACCAGTCCATCCTAAAGGAAATCAGTCCTGAATATTCATTGGAAGGACTGATGCTAAAGCTGAAACTCCAATACTTTGGCCACCTGATGAGAAGAACTGACTCATTTGAAAAGACCCTGGTGCTGGGAAAGATTGAAGGCAGGAGGAGAAGGGGACAACAGAGGATGAGATGGTTGGATTGCATCATCGACTCAACAGACATGAGTTTGAGCAAGCTCCGGGAGCTGGTGATGGATAGGGAAGCCTAGAATGCTGCAGTCCATGGGGTCGCAAAGAGTCGGACATGACTGAGCGACTGAACTGACTGAACCACGACAGGATTAGTGTCCCCTCTGCTCCCCAAGTCAGCCAGAAGATGGTGTCTACAGGCCAGACACTCACTCATGTGAACCCACCACGCCAGCTCCCTGATCTCCAAGTTCTAGCCTCTAGAACCAAGACAAATAAGTATCTGTTGCTGAAGCTGCCTGTCCAGAATTTTAAAAGTACCAAAGGTTTAGATTTAAGTTTTGTCTAAGTAGTGAAGTATTTGTTGTTCAGTTGTATCTGACTCTCTGACTCTTTGCAGCCCCATGGACTGTAGCCCTCAGGCTGCTCTGTTCATGGGATTCTCCAGGCAAGAATACTGGAGTGGGTTGCCATTCCCTTCTCCAGGGGAAACTTCAACTAGAAGCTGCTAATTATTTTGGAAGGTATTCTAAGAAGGTTGTGGGACGGTGTGACAGAAGTGTGTTTGCCATTTTATTTAATATGCTGGATCAGAAAGCAGTTAAAATCTGCAGAAATGGTTGGATGTGAATTTTTCTTTTCAAGATGTTTCCCCTGCTTTCTCCACTTTCTCACAAATAGAAAAGCTACCTCCTGAAATTCTGTGTCCTTGGGAGTCAGCTGGTTTGGATTACGGGGGGTGGGCTTCAGTAGAAACCTCTGCTTCTCATAGGTTGAGGGGTGCTGAGGACAGGAGGAGGGGGCAGGCAAGGCTTCAGGTTGTGGGGAGGGGGGAGTCCTGCATGAACTACATGCTTCAGGACGCAGGGGCCGTCTGCGGAGCCCTGGGGAGGGGTGTCCTTGCCTTTGCAGCGTCACCACCCAGGGCTTTGCTCCTCTTTGCCCCTTTGGATGTCTGTCCGGGTAGCTCAGTCCTGGCTCCTTCCATCCGTGGCCAGGCACCACTAAGTGGCATTTCCCGGCCTATTTTTCAGTTTGTTGTTGTCCTTCTGCCCCTGAACTCAGCCCAAGGGGGGCAGGGATGCCAGCCTGGCGCCCAGTGCTCTAACAGGATAGGAGTACCCCAGCAACCCAGGAGTGTGCTCCTCTTTGGGCCAGTCCCCGCCCCTCCCCTCCCCTCCCCGCCCCTCCCCCGCCCCGCCCCGCCCCGCCCCCGCCCCTCCCCGCTCTCCTGCCCCTGTAGCCCCTCCCAGCTGGCCCAGCACTCTTCCGGACATTTCCTCCCTACTGCGCCCTCTCCCGGGACATTGCTCCCCTGGCTGCTTCCGTGCCCGTTTTCCTCCTGCAACCCTTGCTCACCCTGCCAGGCAGGGGTCTGGCTTGAGGGAGGGCAGCCAGGTGGGTCCCAGGGAAGCCCCTTGGCCCAAGACACCCATCTTGGCAACTTGGATGACAATCCCCCGTCAGGCCCACAGGGGCAGGAACTCTGGAGCGCG
Organism: Bubalus kerabau; assembly: GCF_029407905.1. Classification (NCBI taxonomy): domain Eukaryota; kingdom Metazoa; phylum Chordata; class Mammalia; order Artiodactyla; family Bovidae; genus Bubalus; species Bubalus kerabau. Next base: position 121,438,016 of record NC_073630.1, read on the forward strand.
GGTGGCCTCTGTGGACACCACCCCCACACATCCCAGAGACAACGCTGGGGGCAGGGTGAGGGCTGGGATTCACTGCCCTAACTGGGAGTGCGGTGGGGGGCTGGTCTCCAGGAGGCCTGGGGTAGGGTCACCTGTTGGGTCGCCCGGATGGAAGGAGGCAAAACCCTTGGGCTCCGCAAGGGGAAGATGAGGAGGGGGCTCCTCCTGCAAGGAGAACACGCGAACGGGCGGGGCAGCAGAGTCCCAGTGGGTTGAAGGCCCTGGCCAGCGCTGGCTGGGAGACCTGTGGTGATAAGGACGGGGGCCGGCGTCCGCGTCTCCGAAGACCCTGCAGACAGAGCCGCCCACCCACAGCTGGTGGGAGCACGCGGGAGGCCGGCCCGCCCTGACCCACGGCCATATCCTCCGCCATGCACACCCAGACTGGGGCCCAGGACCTCACCCTGGGAACACCCCCCACCCCGAGACACCAACACCTTCCCCGCCCCTTTGACTCCACATGGGGTCCCTTCCAGGCCCTACTCTGAGTACTTGGGGCTGTGCCGCACGCTTGCCGGGTCGCACGGAACAACGGGCAGGATCCCAGGGCCGGTGGGAGGAGTCCGTCTGCACAGGCGCACGCCTGACCCCGCAGGTGCAGACACCTTGCATCGGTGTGTGGAGGTCTTGTGCCTGCTTCGTCGGACCACCAGACCCATCCACCCGCCGGCCGGACCCAGGACGTGGACCGGCTCCCTGGCTCCGCAGGTCGGCCCCGCCTACCCCCCGCCCACCTACAGGGCCCACCCCCGTCCGCCAGGCCCCACCCCAACCGGCCCCTTCCCAGGGCCGGCCCCTTCCAAGGCCCCGCCCACCCCGCAGGCTCCCCCACCCCCATCCGGCCCCTTCCCCAGGTCAGCCCCTCTTAGGTCCCGCCCACTCAGCAGGCCCCACCCCGCCCGGCCCCTTCCCCGGGCCGGCCCCGCCCAAGGCCCCGCCCCACGGGCGCGCGCCTGCGCAGTGAGCACGGGCGCAGTCGGAAGCCCGGCGCGGACCGCGGGGACCGCGGGGACCGCGGGGACAGCAGCCCCGGTTGCCCACAGCGCGCAGCCCGCAGTCGTCCGCCGCCGGGGCTCGGGCCGCCCTGGCTGGGGATGGAGGCGGCGGCCGAGCCCGGGGCCCGAGGCTGGCTTGGCGGCGGCTCCCCGCGCCCTGGCAGCCCGACCTCCAGCCCCGAGCTGGGCGCCGGAAGCCGCTCGAGATCGGGGCCGGGGTCCGGGCCGGGGTCGGGGCCGGAGCGGTCGGGCGCCAGGACCCCAGGGCCCGCCGCGCCGAGTCACAGCTTCAGGAAGGTGACGCTTACCAAGCCCACCTTCTGCCACCTCTGCTCCGATTTCATCTGGGGGCTTGCCGGCATCCTGTGTGACGGTGAGCGCCCGAGACCACACCGCGGACCCCAACCCCTGCTCTCTGCACTTCCAGCAGGGGCCTCCCCGGGACAGAGCCCCTTGCCCTCGGGGCAGGAGCTTGCCAGGCCCAGACCTCCCTGCGGAGGCTATGAAGACCAGCTCCTCGCGGGGTCTGGGGGCGTCAAGCGGCCGCGGCCCCTCCCCAGGACGATGAGGGAAAGAACCGCTCCCTGGGCGTCCTCAGCTGGGTTGGAACCCGGTGAGGGAAGAGCGCGGCAGCCGCGCAGGGCCGGTGCAGTGCCTGGGGACGAGGCCAGCCAACCCTGGGCAGGTGCAAGGGCCAGCAGCGTGGCCAGGCAGGTCTGGCCTGGGCCACTGGCTCCCCAGGGCTGCTGCTGGTCTGCTCTCTCCTGGGTGTGTGCTGCTGCCCACAGGGCTGCCCAGGTTCAGACTCCCAGGGAGCTGGGCCAGGCCTGCCACCCCGAGTGTGACGTGCCCCGACAGGGCCCCAGCCCAGCCGCCAAGTGAGCCTGGTCGGGCGGGGAGGCTCTCCATCCTCCGGCTCCTGGGCGGCTGACACATGCGTCTCAGCAGGGGACGGGACGGGGCGGGGCGCCTCTGCCCTGCCCAGGGAGACAGGCCTGTGGCTCTGGGGACCGAGGGGCCTGGGGCCTGGTGTGCTGAGGAGGCTAGGCTGGGTCTGGGTGGAGGAGCTGCCAGGGAAGTAGCCGGTCCCCCTCAGAGGTAGGACCTCCTGCCGGTGGGTGCTAGGTCTGAGGCGTTAAGGAGCTTACGGAAGGGAAATGGGGGTGATGTGCAGACACTCTCCCCAGCTCCGGAGGGTGAGCTGGTGACCTCGGCACGCAGAGAGGCCTGGCAAGGGTGTGGGAGGAAGAGCGCCTTCCCCTGCCAGGGAGCACCCAGGATGTGTGAGGGGCAGGGGCTCTCTCTGTGGGCCAGAGGAGGAAGCTGAGCGCCACCTGTCCAGAGCTGCTGCCTTCCGAGGCTGTGCCAGGCGGGCCCTCACCCTGCTGCATGCCTCCCCAGGAGGGAGGGTGCCCCCTTGCTGCCTCTGTGGGCCTTGTGAGCACAGCTCATGCCCTGGAGCCTCTGGGCCATCTACCTCTCTGGGCAGGGCATCCTGGTCCGTCAGACTAGCTCTGGTCTGGGCAGGCACCTCGTGTGTGGGAGGGGTAATTAGGGGTGTATGCAGTTGTGGGGAGCTAGAGAAGGGTGTCCCTGGAGAAGTTGGTCTAGGGGCAGGCAGAGATGCAGGAGCTGGCCAAGTCCCTGCCTGTCTACCCACTGCCAGTAGAGACTGGAAGGAGCTGGGCCTGTGTGAGTCGGGGATGGGGGTGGGGGGTGGACAGGGCCTGCTCAGGACACCAGAGCACATGGTCATCCCGGATGGCCAGAGCCACCAAGCTGCTCCTCACTCAGCTCTCGGGGGTGGGGCCGAGGACCAGGCTGTCTCCACGCTCTCTCCCTACCCTGACGGCCAGGGCTTAGGCTCAGGAAGGTCTGGGAAGGTGTGAGGGTGGGCCCACTGTGATAAGCTGTCTGCCCTGGCACGGCCTCCCTCCCGCATCCCAAGCCCTGGGGTCTCTTGATTCCTGGGCAGGACAGGGGCCAACTCACAGGGCTCCCGTTCCCACAGTTTGCAACTTCATGTCCCATGAGAAGTGCCTGAAGCACGTGAAGACCCCCTGCACGAGCGTGGCTCCCAGCCTGGTCCGCGTGCGTATGGAGCTCAGCAGCCGCACCTTTGGGGGAAGGGCGCAGAGGGTCTGGGGGCCCAGCTCCTGTGGTGGGGGCTGGGCTGGGAGTGCCCCCTCGCACTGCATCCCTGTCCCCAGCCCCTCCCAGGGCAGCAGGGGGCCTCCCTTCCCCAGGGCTCTGACCCCGTCTTCTCCCGGGTTCTTGGTACCCAGCAGCCTGTGGCTGGGCTTCCCTCCGCCTGTACTCCGTCCAGCTGGCCCCAAATGCATCGGCAAGGAGAACAGGCCTGGGGGTGGCCAGCACCTGGGCAGCTGGGTCAGGCCTGGGCCAGGCCAGCTGGGCCTGAGCTGCAGAAGGGGCTGTCTGAGGTCACACCCTGGGGCTGCCCCAGTCAGTCCCGGACAAGGAACAGAGGAGTCGGCATGCCAGATGGTCCCCAGCAGGATCCCCTGGGAGCATAGAGGGGCCCAGAGGCACACACAGCACCCCGTCAGCAGGGCTCGGGAGGACTGAGGGGCCAGGGCTGGTGATGGCAGCTCCCTGGGCAGAGGAAGGGGGGCCTGGGGACCCAGGCTGAGGCCAAGCTCTGTCCCTCCCAGGTCCCGGTGGCCCACTGCTTCGGCCCCCGGGGGCTCTACAAGCGCAGGTTCTGCTCCGTGTGCCGGAAGGGCCTGGAGGCGCCGGGCCTCCGCTGCGAAGGTACCGCCAGCCTCCCGCTTGGCCCAGCTCCAGGGGCCTGGTCTCTGCGGCCCGGGCGGCCCCGCCCCCATGCGGTCGGGCCGCAGGTCTGGGGTGGGGGGGTGGGGAGGTGGGTGCGGGGCATCGCAGGGCCGCCCCCTGCGTGCAGAGGTGGGCTGGACGGGAGAGACGCAGAGAAGCTGGTTCCCATCCTGCCACGGGGTGGGGGTGGGGGGCTGGTGTTTCCTGTCTCTCATCAGGGGCCCCCAAACGTTCAGGAAAGTGAAGTCCTGGGAGGGGCAGACCCAGGCCCGAGCAGGGGGCGGGCAGGGTCGGTGGGCAGCGACAAGAGGCCCCCTAACCCTGCCCGCCCCCCAGTGTGTGAGCTGCACGTTCACCCCGACTGTGTGCCCTTCGCCTGCAGCGACTGCCGCCAGTGCCACCAGGACGGGCACCGCGACCACGTGAGTGCGCGGGGCCTGGGGGAGGCCGGGGAGCGCGGCCTGAGGAGCCGCTGACGGCGCTCTCCGTAGGACGCGCACCTCCACCACTGGCGGGAGGGGACCTTGCCTTCCGGCGCGCGTTGCGAGCTCTGTCGGAAGACTTGTGGCTCCTCGGACGTGCCGGCCGGCGTGCGCTGCGAGTGGTGCGGCATCCAGGTGGGCGCGCGGGGCGTGGCCTCTGCGGGGCGGGGCTGGCGTGCGGGGGTCTGGGTCTTGGGCACAGCTCGTCTGGATCGCGCTGCCTTCCGGCCTTTGAGGGTACAGGGTAGACTCAAGTCTCTGGTTGGGGGCACTCGGTGTGGGTCCGCCTGGCCTTCTGCGCCGGAGCCCCGCGCTCGAGCCGCACCCGCTTCCCTGCAGGCCCACTCGGTCTGCTCCGCGGCGCTCGCCCCCGAGTGCACTTTCGGGCGCCTGCGCACCCTGGTCTTGCCCCCCGCGTGCGTGCGCCTCCTGTCCCGAAACTTCAGCAAGATGCACTGCTTTCGGATCCCCGAGAGCGCGGCGCCGGAGCCCGGTGAGTGGGGCGGCGGGGAGGGGTGGCCGGCGCGGGGCCGGGCCCTGACTGAGGCCGGCTGTGACCTTCCCGCAGGGGACGGGGAGGACAGCGCCGACGGCAGCGTCCCCGCTGGCCCGGGCCGAGAGGTGGGGACGCCTGAGTCCGGTAAGTGCCCCCTGGCTGTCCCCGCTCCCACACCCCGAGCCCGACTCCCCCGACCGGCCCTCACTTCACGGACTTGCACGCACTCCCCTGCGGCCCAGGCAAGCAGACTCTGAAGATCTTTGACGGCAGCGACGCGATGCAGCGAAACCACTTCCGTGCAGTCACGGTCCCGCGCCTGGCCCGGAGCCAGGAGGTGCTGGTAAGAGGGGGCCCGGCCGTGGGGGACCGCGGGCACCCACAGGCCTGGCCTCAGCAGGCCCTACCTTTGCTCCCCTCTCACAGGAGGCGGCTCTGCGGGCTTACTACATCTCCGAGGACCCTCAGGGCTTCCAGCTGCAGGCGCTCCCCACGCCTGTGCAGCTTGGCGACACCGCGGCCGCGGGAAGGGTCTGGAGCGCTGGGCCCGCTGAGGAGGAGGGCGGCAGAGCAGCTCCCGAGGCCTGGGTCCTCCGCGCTCTGCCCCGCACCCAGGAGATCCTGAAGATCTACCCGGCCTGGCTCAAGTGAGACCAGGTCCCAGCAGGGCCGTGGGGGGTAGGGGGGAAGGAGTGCAGGCTTTGCCTCCGCAGCTCCTGAGCGTGTCCCCTGCAGGGTGGGTGTGGCCTACGTGTCCATCCGTGTGACCCCGCAGAGCACTGCCCGCAGCGTGGTGCTGGAGGTCCTCCCGCTGCTCGGACAGCAGGTGTGTGCCCCCCCCGCCCCGCCCGTGTGCCCTCCCCGCCAAAGTCTTGGGGTGGCAGGGTCCCATCCAGGCCTGATACCCTGAACTGTACCCCCGCAGGCCGAGGGGGTCGAGGGCTTCCAGCTGGTGGAGGTGCTCATGGGCAGCAGACAAGGTGAGGGGGAGCCTGTAGCCCACTCCTGACCGCGTCTGCCCGGGGCTCCAGGACACCCGGGTGTCTGGGGCTAATGGTGGCGTCTCAACCCCGCAGTCCAGCGCACAGTGCTGGCGGACGAGGAGCCCTTGCTCGACCGGCTTCGTGAGATCCGGCAGGTCAGTGGGTGCGGCCACTGGCCCCCGGGGAGCCACTAGCCTTGGGGCATGGCTTGTCCCTTGTAGACGGGGGCCCTGCCTGAGGACACCAAGTCCGCGCTGGCCAGCAGCTGGCCATCCTGGCCCGCAGTGCCTCCCTCCCGACGTCCCCGTGTGTCCCTCCTCTCCTGTCCTCCCCTGTTCTGGGGGCTCTTGGTCCAGGACGTCTCCCCTTTGGCCTCTGTGGGAGGAGTGGGGGGTGTCCCTGGTGCCCTGCTCAGTGTCCCCTCCCTGCAGACGTCCCTGCGGCAGATGAGCCAGACGCGGTTCTACGTGGCTGAGACCAGAGTGCTGGCCCCGCGCATCTCTCTGTTCGTGGGCGGTCTGCCACCAGGCCTGTCCCACCAGGAGTACCGCAGTTTGCTGGATGAGGCCGTCGCCAGCAAAGGTGCGCCTGCCTGGACTGTCTCCCTGGGCTGGTGGGGTGCCTGGCCAGGGTGGGGGGCAGGCCAGGAGACCTGAGGGGGGCCCTCCTGCTCCCCGCTCCCGCAGTCACGTGCCAGAATGGTTCCTGACAAGAGGATCTCGGTCCTCACGTCTGAGGCCCAGGGCCTGTTACTTCCTCTGGAGGGTTTCTGAGCCTCCTGATCTGGGCCCTGGGGCTGCCCTGTGCCTGAAGTAGGCGGCACTTCTGGGAGAGTGAGCTTCTCTCTGGTCTGGGAGGCTGGGTGGCCACAGGCCCTGGGGGTGGGTCTCCGGCATCCAGTCACAGTCCCCCCATCTTTGCAGCTGCCCTGGTGACCGTGAGCCATGTGTATTCTGCCCAAGGTGAGCCACCGCAGACCGTGGCCAGGTCTGGTCAAAGGTCACCCCCAGAGCAGGCGGGGGCAGACCCGCCCTCTGGCTGCACCTCGTTGGGGGCCTGGGGGTAGGGGAACCTTGGTGTTTGTTTCCTGGCTCCCAGCTGTGAGGCTTTCGCTAAAACATGACTGAGGTGCGGAGAACATTCTCGCCACAGCCTGTCCTGCTTGGGCTCCAGCGTTTATCCTAGGAAACTTTAGATCTCCCCAGCAGGACAGTGTCATGGGGCACGTGTCCCCCCCTGGGGGCCAAAAGCAGCTCCCAGCACCCTCCATGGTTCCGTGGGCCCTGGGGTGTGTCTGCCCCACCCCACCTCCAGTAGCCTTGCTCTGTCCACCCAGCATCTCCCGTCTCTGAGCCTAGCCATCCTTGAAGGCCTCCCCCAGGGGAAGGACTCATGCATGCCTTGGGACAGGCTGGCCCAAAGTGGGCGTGGCCAGAACTGGGGTCATTCCCCCGCAGCTGGGGCCCTGGCCCAAGACACTGTGGGGGCGGGGACCTTCAGACAGGCACCCGAGCTCACCGCCCACCTGCCACAGGTGCCGTGGTGCTGGATGTGGCATGCTTTGCAGAGGCTGAGCGGCTGTACATGCTGATCAGGGACACGGCTGTGCGTGGCCGGCCGCTGACTGCCCTGGTGCTCCCTGAGGTGCTGGTGAGTGGCGCCAAGGCGGGCCTGGGGGTGTGGCTCCCATGTGGTTTGTCTTTATCTTGGGCCGTTGGAGCAAAGTCCAAATGTCTGCTGCAAGGCCAGCTCACTCCTCTGGAGGGGCTGAGGTCTGACCTGACGCTGGCTGGCCGGCCCTGCAGGGTGCACGTCCTCAGGCTGTCACGTGTGTGACTGAGTGGGCAGCCCTGGTGCAGTTGTGGGCCCTGGCCCCGCTCGCCCTGCCCTGGAGGCCCCCGGACCCTGCTCGCACCCTGGGCCTCCTCAGTAGGTGGTGCTCCCTGACGCCTGAGGCTGTCCTGAAGTCCCAGCAGGGCCCCGGACCCTGCCCTCTGCTCTGTGCCCTGGTCCACCTCTGGTCCTCAGCCCTGCTGGCTGCCAAGGGCACCTCCCATCACCAAGGGTGTCGGTGGCCCCCGACCTAGCTCAGGTCAGGCAGAATTACAGCACAACGAGTTCAGGCTGTGGCTGGGGGCCACACCTTGCGGTCTCTGCTGCCTTGGCCAACCGTCCAGACAAGGGCGTGGAGATCGCAGGCCCTTCTGGGGATCCTCCGCCCGCACTGTGGCCAGAGACAGGTGGGTCCTGCTGGCCCTCTCCCCTGGCAGCTGCCTGCCCCGGCGAGCAGGTGAGTGCTGCCCGCAGGCCGCCCTGCCCAGGGGCTCACACGTGCCCTCTGTGCGCCCACATCCTCGAGCCATGGCAGAGCCGAGTGCCCTCACTGCCCACGGTGTCTGTGCCTGTCTGTCCCTCATCACCCAGCGGCCCCTGTGGCGGGGGCCCCAGCCCCCCACCCGCACCGTGTGGAGACCCCAGGCCCCCACCCCCACTGTGTGGAGCCCCCAGCCACCCTCCCCCACCGTGTGGAGACCCCAGCCCCCCACCCCCACTGTGTGGAGCCCCCAGCCACCCTCCCCCACCGTGTGGAGACCCCAGCCCCCCACCCCCACTGTGTGGAGCCCCTAGTCTCCCACCCTCACCAGTTGGGGACCCCAGCCCCCCCCACCACCGTGTGGAGACCCCAGGCCCCCTCCCCCACCGTGTGGAGACCCTAGTCTCCCACCCTCACCCGTGCTCTCTCAAGTGCTGTTTCTGCTGTGTGTGGGGAGAGCCTTCACCTGTTGCTGGGGTGAGGCGTGGGGTGGCCCTGTGTGCCCATGTGCCCCTCCTGACTGCCGGGCGGGTCCTGGTGGGCTTCCTGCCTGGACTCATGGGCCCGTGGGCCAGGTGGGGGTGGGGCCTGAAGACACATCATGGCAGGGGGCGCCATGGCCATCGGTTCAGGGCTCCAGGCACCTTCCCTGCCCGTTGGCCAGTGGTTTGTGGGTGCTCTCTCTACTGCCGGGGGTGGCCGCATGGCCTCCCTCCCAAGGAAGGCTGGCCCCAGACCGGCTTGGGGGGCGGGCTGTGGGTTGGGGGAGGCCCGGCTTCCCCCGGGGGCTGCCCCGCAGCCCTGACACAGCCCGCATCTGTCAGCACACGAAGCTGGCCCCGGACTGCCGCCCCCTGCTCGTGTTTGTGAACCCCAGGAGCGGAGGACTCAAGGGCCGTGACCTGCTCTGCAGTTTCCGGAAGCTGCTCAACCCCCACCAGGTCTTTGAGCTGACCAACGGGGGGCCGCTGCCCGGGTGAGCACACCTGGAGGCGTGGGGCAGGACCCTCGCGGGCGCCCCCCTGCCCCGGGGTGGCCGCGCCCCACTGGTCTGTGGGGGTGGCGGACATGCCCTGTCTCCCTGCCGCCAGGTTCCACATGTTCTCCCGAGTGCCCTGCTTCCGGGTGCTGGTGTGCGGCGGGGACGGCACTGTGGGCTGGGTGCTCGCTGCCCTGGAGGACCTGCGGCACCACCTGGCCTGCCCGGAGCCTGCTGTAGCCATCCTGCCCCTGGGCACAGGTGGGGTCGCCAGCCTGCCGGGGGAGGGGGGCCTGGCGTGGGCCAGTGTGGAGGCAGCCTGTCCTGTGGTTCCCAGGGAACGACCTGGGCCGGGTCCTGCGCTGGGGCGCGGGCTACAGCGGGGAGGACCCGTTCTCTGTGCTGCTGTCAGTGGACGAGGCGGATGCCGTGCTTGTGGACCGCTGGACCATCCTGCTGGACGCTCACGAGCCTGCCTGCGGGGAGGACAGCGAGGCAGACGCAGAGCCCCCCAAGGTACCGGCGTGCCCCGGGCGAGGGCGCGGTGCCCTGTGGGAGGCAGTCTAGCCTCATCTGGGCCACGCCCCAGCATCGCTGCGAGTGTGGTTCCCAGGATGGGCAGCTGAGAGCAGGGCCATGGGTGCTGGACTTGCGGGAAGCGGGGAGCCCCTAGGGGTCTACAGGGGCCAAGGGAGACACGTCCTGGCCTCAGATCGTGCAGATGAGTAACTACTGTGGGATCGGCATCGACGCAGAGCTGAGCCTGGACTTCCACCAGGCGCGGGAGGAGGAGCCCGGCAAGTTCACAAGCAGGTCAGGGCGCAAGGGCGGCGTGGGGCTGCCCGGAACTTCCTGGGGGCTTAGCAGCCGTGACCGGGGGCTGGGGCCCCTTGTGACGCTGAGACCCCTGCCAGGTTCCACAACAAGGGCGTGTACGTAAGGGTCGGGCTGCAGAAGATCAGCCACTCCCGCAGCCTGCACAGGGCCCTGCGGCTCCAGGTGGAGCAGCAGGAGGTGGAGCTGCCCAGCATCGAGGGGCTCATCTTCATCAACATCCCCAGGTGCCCACGCGGCCCCTGCCCTCCTGCCCAACCTCCTTCTGACCTGCATGCCCCCCACACATAGGGCTCCCAGGCTCTGGCCCCCGCCCTCCTGTCCAGCCTCCCTCTGACCTCTGTGCCCCTCCCTCTCATGCAGCTGGGGCTCAGGGGCCGACCTGTGGGGTTCCGACAGCGACTCGAGGTTCGAGAAGCCGCGCATGGACGACGGGCTGCTGGAGGTGGTGGGGGTGACGGGCGTTGTGCACATGGTGAGTGTGGGGTTGAGACCGGGGCCTGGGGTGTGCACGGGGAGCATGGGGACCGGGACTCTGGGGCCCGGGGTGTGCACACGGGGAGCATGGGGACCGGGAGACTGGGGCCTGGGAGGTGCACACGGGGAGCGTGGGGACCGGGAGACTGGGGCCTGGGAGGTGCACACGGGGAGCATGGGGAAGGGGAGACGGGCCCGGAAGGTGCACACGGGGAGCGTGGGGACCCGGAGACTGGGGCCTGGGAGGTGCACACGGGGAGCGTGGGGACCGGGAGACTGGGGCCCGGGGTGTGCACACGGGGAGCATGGGGACCGGGAGACTGGGGCCTGGGAGGTGCACACGGGGAGCGTGGGGACCGGGAGACTGGGGCCTGGGAGGTGCACACGGGGAGCGTGGGGACCGGGAGACCGGGGCCCGGGAGGTACACATGGGGAGCATGGGGAAGGGGAGACAGGGGCCTGGGGTGTGCACACAGGGAGCGTGGGGACTGGAGACAGGGACCCGGGGTGTGTACACGGGGAGTGTGGGGACAGGAGACGGGCCCGGGGTGTGCACACGGGGAGCATGGGGACTGGAGACAGGGTCCCGGGGTGTGTACACGGGGAGTGTGGAGACAGGAGATGGGCCCGGGGTGTGCACACGGGGAGCATGCGGGCATGGAGACAGTGGCCCGGAGTGTGCACCCGGGGAGCGTAGGGACCGGGAGACCGGGGCCCGGGAGGTACACATGGGGAGCATGGGGAAGGGGAGACAGGGGCCCGGGGTGTGCACACAGGGAGCGTGGGGGCTGGAGACAGGGTCCTGGGGTATGCACACAGGGAGCGTGGGGACTGGAAACAGGGTCCCAGGGTGTGCACACGGGGAGTGTGGGGACTGGAGACAGGGGCCCGGGGTGTGCACATGGGGAGCATGGGGACTGGAAACAGGGGCCCGGGAGGTGCACACGGGGAGCGTGGGGAAGGGGAGACAGGGGTCCAGAGTGTGCACACGGGGAGCGTGGGGAATGGGGACCAGGCCCTCGGTGCCGCCCGCGGCCCGCTGAGCCTGGTCCCCCTCCACCAGGGCCAGGTCCAGAGCGGGCTGCGCTCAGGCATCCGCATTGCCCAGGGGTCCTACTTCCGTGTCACTCTCCTCAAGGCCACGCCCGTGCAGGTGGATGGTGAACCCTGGGTCCAGGCTCCCGGGCACCTGATCATCTCAGCTGCGGGCCCTAAGGTACATCAGGGTGGGCTGGGAGCAGGGCTTGTGGCTGGTGGGCAGTCCAGCCATGGCTGGTTCTTCTCTGACCCTGAGAGGTCACGGGGCCGGATAAGGTGGCCAGCCCTTAGCCACCACTCCGTCCCCTTCCGTGAAACCGGCTGAGACGGTGGCGGCAGCTCTGGGGCCCGTGGCCAGGCCTGCGTTGTGACAGCCCGTGTGCCCTGGGACAGGTCCACATGCTCAGGAAGGCGAAGCAGAAGCCCAGGAAGGCGGGGCCCCCCAAGGATGCACGAGCAGATGGGGCGCCGACCCCTGAGGGGGACCCCAAGTAGAGGTGTGTCCTGGAGCAGTGGTCAGCGGCGGACAGATGTGCCCACAGCTCTAGCCTCTGGCCTTCCCGTCTCTTCCCCATGCCACACGGAGACTGCTGGGTGGGTGGTGCGGGGCTCCCTGGGGCCCAAGTCGCTGTCCTGGAGGACACACCACCCCCCCCCCCCCCGGGGCCCCTCTGCCACCTCTGGGCCCCTGAGCTGGGCAGCACCAGACCTCAGCAGTGCCCCGAGACACCCCTGCAGGGCAGCAGGCTGTCTGGGCCTTGGGGGTGCCCAGCGCAGTCACGGAACACCCCAGCCACTGGCTTCCCTGGCCACGCGGTGTCTGGCTGGCCCAGTCTGGAGTTCTGCAGGGACCCTGGCATGACTGGGCTGGGAGAGGCAGGCCCTGAGGAAGCCGGGTGGGCCTGGCCCCCAGAAGGTGTGTGGTGCCCGGGAGGCAACAGGAGCTGGCCTGGCCGGGACCCCTGAGGAAGTGAGGCGAGTGTGCGGCGGGAGAGTTTTAATCGGCTGGGGAAAGTGCTTCGCCCCCCACGTGTTAGCAGTCAGCACACGGGAATCGGCTGGGGAAAGCGCTTCGCCCCCCCACATGTTAGCAGTCAGCACGCGGGCTTTGTGTCCACCGAGCAGACTCATCTCTGCTTCTCCATGTGGAGACGGGGGACGCAGATGGGCTGCCAGGCGGGTCACTCAGAGCCCCGGAGTCCAGCGGCCCAGAGCCCTGTCTAGGCCCTGGAGGAGCCTGGCCCAGCTGCCTGGGGACCCCGAGGCTGTGAAGGAGGGTCTGGAGGCCCCTCTTCTGACTGTTCGGTCCCTCTGCCTTCGCACTGGCTCTGCCAGGCCTTCACCCTGGGTGGCGGCCTTGCCCTGACACTGGCCTCGACCTCAGACACGGCCCTGCCCAGCCCTATACCCGCCAAGCTCGTGCCAAAGCTACCCGGACACGGGCACCATGAGGGCTGCGGGCCTCCAGTGCCCGGTGTGCGTCCCTCAGGCCTGCGTCCGGGGCTGGAATCAGCTTTTGCTTTGCAGCCGCACCGACTGATGGGAACTGTCTGTCACTGTCGTTCGGGTGGACGAGTGCTCTGCGTGTAAGCGAGTCTGAGTCTGTGTGAGCTCTGCACCCCTTTGTGTGTAATCTACCCCCTGAAGGTGACCGTAATTTATATCTTGGACAAATAGAGTCTGGGCATCCAGCCCTGCTGCTGTCCGTCTCCTGCGTCGCTGTGCCCGGGGTGAGTCATGGGGGTGCTCTGGCAGCCTGCTGGGGCCTTTGCACTGGGGTGTGGACTGAGTCCAGGGAGGGCTTGGGCCCGCTGTCCCAGGGCCCCCGCCTCCCGCCAGCCCTCTGGGGCTCATCTCTGCTGCCTCGAGCAGACAACAGGCACAAGCAACACAGTGAAGCTGCCGTGAGACTCTTCTCTGCAAAGTGGAAGTAATCCGAGGGTCTGAGGCAGAACATGAATCTTCACGAGGCCCTCGAGGTGGGGCAGGGTGGGGCGGCGCTAGCAGGGGGCAGGGAGCAGAGGGGACTGGGCCTCGTCTGCGGCCCCAGGTGCCGGCCGCGCGAGCATGGGCCCCACCAGGCCCCGCAGGGCCCTCAGGCCAGCCAGCGCCAGGCGCACCAGGAGCCGTAGCAGCAGGAAGGCGAAGGGCACCGCAATCTGCATGGCGTGGAAGATGGCTGTGCTGAAGCTGCTCAGTGCGCAGGTGCAGGCGAAGGCCAGCAGGCTGGCACAGGGGTACAGGGCAAGCTTGGCGAACATGAACGCGTGCTCGCAGCCCCCAAAGCGCGCTGAGGGCTGCAGCGTCTCCCCCTCCTGCAGCAGCGCTGTGGTCCAGATGGCGAACTGGAAGATGCTGGCCAGGAAGATGATGGCGCAGCTGATGCGCACGCTCTCCAGCTCGTCGCGGGGCTGCTTTGTGAAGGCCGACGTCTGCTGGTAGGCCAGGGGCAGGCCGCCCACGAAGGCCAGCGAGAGTGTGTTGAGCAGCCCCATGGGCTGCGTGGCCCTGCGGATGTGCAGGAACAGTGAGTGGTGGGCGAACCAGAGCAGGCCCACCGTGGCGAAGGAGCCGAAGTAGGCCAGGAAGTGCGGTCCAGACTCGCCCAGCGCGGCCACCAGGCTGCCCTGGAACTTCTCCTTCACGTCCTTGGCGTCCGGGACGTTGTCCTCGCTGAGGGGAGAGACACACCAATCTGCGGGGGCCCCGCCTCTGGCATCCGGTCAGCGCGGCCGCCCCGCACACTCGAACTTTAGATGAATGAACAGCACCTGCGGAGCTTTTGCGGCTCTGTGTTGACACACGCAGTGCTGTTCACCTGAAGTTCAAGTTCAGCCGCAGCCTTTGTTGTCTAGGCGGACCGCAGCCCTGCCCGCCAGGCCCCAAGCCTGCAGCCCCTCTGGCGTGCACGGGTGGTGCTGTGAGGTCCCCACCCCCCTGCAGGGGCCCATCCGTGGGCGTGGCCCCGCAGGCCTTAGGGGCTTTGCCCGGGCCCAGCTTGACTATAACACGAGTCTCAGGCACACAGGAGGTCGTGGACAACAGCCACAGCCTGGACAAACCCGGCGGCCGCATGCACGCTGGTGCGGGTTGGGACAGGAGACAGAGCCTGGGGGCTCCCGGGGAACCCCGTCTGGGTCCTCGGGCTGTGCCTCTAGGGGGAGAAAGGAACCCTGACCCATGGGGTGCCCAGCCACAGCTGCCCCTCACTGCCACCCAGCAGGGACGAAGTGGGCAGGGCTCTGGCTCAGGGCAGAACCTCAGTCTGAGCCTCAGAGATTTGTGCCCATGGACATTTGCTCCTAATTTTTAAAAATTCACAAGTTACCGTAAGAAAAGTCTACTCAGAGAAGCTTAGGAGCATCAAGACTTTACATGATCAGATACAGAACATAAAATCAGAGTGTTTAAATGTTAATAAAATATGAATGTACTGAAATATGGCCAAGGAACAAAAAAAGGCTTTAAAAAGGATGGAAGATTTGAAAAAGGAGTAGATAAAACACTTAGAAACGAAGATATGACAACCGAGGCTGGAACTCTGACAGACGTAGAAGCTGCCTGGCTAAGCGGCAGAGTAGGGGACAGGAAGCTGGGGGCCGCCCACCCGCCGCCTGCCGCCCGCTGCAGCCGCCCACTGCCCGCAGCTCCGGGGGGAACCGGCCCTGTCCGGGGCCCTCGGGTGGGAGCCCCTTGGGAGGGTGGCCCACGGCTCTCACCAGATGTCCAGGATGAGCAGAGTGGCCACGATGGCGTAGACCCCGTCACTGAAGGCCTCCACCCGCTCCTTGCTGAGCGGCTCGTGCAGGTCAAAGGTGAAGACCTCCACGCTGTGAGCCGGGGGCTCTCTGGGGCCTGTGGCAGGCCAGGGAGGGGTGGCCGAGCCCTCAGCGCTTTGGGCCAGCAGGGGGCCCTGCAGGGACGCCCAGCCCATGCTCTGCGGGCCCTGGCGGCAGCCCCGAAGCCCCCCAGGACAGTCCCACCAGGCACCTACCCACAAGCTGGGCTCTGCACCAGCCAGCGGCCTTGCTCACGTAGGGCAGGAAGATGACCATGGCCATCAGCAGGTATGACTGTACGGAGAGAGCGCTTCAGGGGAGTGCTGAGGCCCGGGGGAGCACAGCCATGGCAGGATCAGGGCGCGCGTGCGCGCGTGTGTGTGTGTGTGCATGAAACAGCAGGCCGAGTGGAACCTGAGCTGGGTGCGGGGTGGGGGCTGACCAGGGCCGAGGGGTGTTAGCCCATGGGAGGAGCAGGCCCCGGGCCCGAGCGTCAGCACTGGGGGAGACGGGCCAGACGGAGGTGGGGATGGTGGGCCAGGGAAGTGACCGTGCTGGGAACTGGAAGCTGGGCCCAGGACAGCATCCCGGATCGGGGTGGGGGGGTGGTGCAGTGAGTGCCTGGGAGGATGGGTGAGGGCTCACAGCGACCGTGGTGGGGACTGGAAGGTGGGCCCAGGACAGCATCCCAGATCGGGGGGGGGCGGGGCAGGGTGGTGGTGAGCACGCCCGGAGGATGGCCGAGGGCTCCTGGGGAGCTGTGGGGGCGCTGGGCAGGGGGCTCTCCCAGGTGGTGACGGGCAGGTGCCCCAGGCAAGCAGGTGAGGGGATGAGGGCCAGAGCCCCCGTGGGAAGGGGGGACATGGCGGGGGCGGCCTGGGCCCCACGAAGGCCCCCCGCTGCTGTTACCACGCAAGGCTCCAGTCGCCTCCCTGCCCGGGCGCCTCATGGCGCCCACAGTGCCTGCCCAGGGGCCTCTGCTCTGCCTGCTCCTCACCCAGGCTGCTCATTCCACACCAGCTGGGCCCTCTGTCCTCCACACGACAACCTCCACTGCCTGAGCCCAGCCAAGCCCGGGGGCTGACCCACCCACAGTGCAGACGCTGCAAACCCCAGTCCTGCCCTCTGTCTCTGAGCTTCACCCCTGCTGGCCTGCCCTGTCCATGGGGAGCGCCCACTAAAGGCCACGGTCAGGGTCACCACGCCTGGCCCCTGACCAGCAGGAGTGGGGGCCACTGGGAGGTGCAGCCCCCACATGGTGAGGGGACACGTCATCTCCCCTGCCCCACCCGTGGCCTGAGCCGGGGACCCTGGACCCTGGGCCCAGCCCCCAGCTCCACCCTCCAGGCTGTGGCTCTGCGGCCCTTGCCAGTCTATTTTAAATTTGGAATTCTCTTGAAACATTTACTAGACAGTTAAAATGCACTCCTTCACACTTCTTGTGATGCTTGGGTTTAAGGGTTCACTCTGCTTCACCACAGTGCAGGTAAAGGCAGGAGCTGCCCGCGTCGCCGCTGGTGGGGCTTATATTCCCGCCCGTGTAAGTGCAGCGTCTCCAGCTGCAGCTCAGCCAGGACAGAATCAGGCGTCTCCCTACGCTCTGTCTCCGGGCACTCTGAGGGGCCAGCCCACCGTGCCTGCAGCTCCCTTTCCTCCACTTCTGCCCTTCCTGGCTCAGGAAGGTCTTTCCATACTCCCTCTCTCAGTGGGTCACAGCCCCACACACGTGTAGAGGGCCATGCATCCCAGGCCTGCTGGTTTGCGCTGTGGTGGCGCTGGGCAGGTGCTGGACTCACCGCGGGGTAGAAGAAGAGGGAGAAGCCAGCGGCGGCCAGGCAGAGCGCGGGGCCCTGCACGATGATGCCCAGGATGTGCTGCCGGTAGAGGCCGCGGTGGGCAGAGCGCTCGATCTGGGGGCTTAGGAGGTGTGGGAAGTGGAAGGCGTAGAGCACGATCAGCGCCTGCGGGAAACGCTGCAGCTACAGGTGGGCTCACGCGGGTGCCACAGGAGGGCCGGGGGCGAGGGCGGTGGGACCCTCGTGCTGCTCGGGCGGGCGTGGGGTCTCAGCCCAGCCTGAGGGCGCCGGGCCCCATCTCATTCTCTGTCCACATCAGGACGGGGGCTCAGGCCCCAAGCGGGTGCCTGGGGCAGGCACGCCCTGGCAGGTACGGTCTGCACAGCCCCTCAGCAGGGCCCAAGCCCACGGTCTGCACGGCCCCTCAGCGGGGCCCGAGCCCACGGTCTGCACGGCCCCTCAGCGGGGCCCGAGCCCATGCCACAGCTGTGCCCTGAGACACAGGAAGGGGTGGCATCCTACCTGCACGGCCCCGATGGCAATCACACACATGCAGAACAGGAAGATGCCCAGAGGCACCTCGGGGAAGGTCACCATCAAGGAAAACTGCAGCCAGAAAAACCCACAACATCAGGGCCCCCGCGAGTCCACTGGGCCATGCCTGGGCCACTGTGAAGCCATCAGGGAAGGGAGCATCTCTGCCACAGGAGCCCTTGGGCTGAAGCTTGAAGCCTTTAAAGCTGAAGGTTTTCAGGCTCGTAAAGGCTCCCCAGACCCCAACCCTCTGTGACGCACTGCGCTCACAGCATGGCCCTCCCTCCGAGTCCAGGAGCTGCTGGGTGAGCAGATGGTGGGTCACCTGCAGGCATGAGCCCAGCTCGGCCAGGAGGCCGGGAGCTCCGGGGGCCAGGCAGGCGTCTCCCCACCCCCACCCCCACCCGCGCCCCGTGACGGGAACTGGCCGGCTCCCGGAAACCTCTGCAACCACATGGTCCAGGCCGACTGCCCACGAGTCTGAGAGCTTTAGGAGGGCGTGTTCTGGGGTCAGTGGAGGGCGGCTGGGCCTGGGGTGGAAGTGGGGCCGGAAGCCCCTGTGACTCACGGTGAACGGCAGGAAGGTGATGGTCATCATGCAGGCCTGGGAGGGAGTGGGTGTGGCTGAGGGCGGCCGTGGGGCCAGCCCTGCACACCCAGCGCTGACCACTGACCCTGGCTCCTGGAGGGTGGAGCTCTAGCCCAGGAACCGAAGCAGAGACTCACCAGGTTGAGCAGGGCAAGCGTGTCATCTATTTTCCCAACAACTTGGAACAACCTGAACAATTCAAGGAAAAGAACAGAAGTCACTGTGAATAAATGTGGCTCTGATGGCGTGAGACACAGACACTCTCCCGACGGCTTCACACTGAGATGGGAAGAGCCCCGAGGACGCGGCCTGCTCCCCCCAGGCAGGTCTCTGCCAGGCCAGGGCCCAGGGCACACGAGGGCCCAGGCGCTTCTCTCAGTCAGAAGCCCAGGCCGCGGCCCCTGCGTCAGAGAGTGGGGGTGCTGCTGAGCCCCGGACAGGCCGCTGCTGGGCTGACTGGCGCCGGCCATGCCCGCGGCCTGTGCGGCTCCTGGCAAGACTGGGACGGGCAGCCCCTGGGCTACCTCACTTTCTGTGAATAAGGAGGCAGGGAGGGATCCCTTGAAGCCTCGACAGGGGTCACCTGTGCCCACCAGAGATGCCCACTCTGCTGGAGACACACGTGCAGGACGGCGTGGCGAGACACTCACAACCCGCATGCCGCCGCCTCGCAGGCTCGCCTTCTTGCACCCCCAGCGCCCCGGCGGGGGGTGTCTCCACCCTGGGAGCCTCCTGGACCCCCCGCCTGTAGGGCTCATCACCACAGCTCTGGGGCCTGGCTCCCCTGGGGTCTGGGGGCCTCCTGGACCCCCTGTCCATGGGGGCTCATCACCACAGCTCTGGGGCCCGGTTCCCCTGGGGTCTGGGGGCCTCTTGGAACCCCCGCCTGTGGGGCTCATTACCACAGCCCCAGGGCCTGGTTCCCCTGGGGTCTGGGGGCCTCCTGGACACCCCACCTGTGGGGCTTGTCAGCACAGCTCTGGGGCCTGGTTCCCTTGAGGTCTGGGGGCCTCCTGGACCCCCCACCTGTGGAGCTCATCACCACAGCTCTGGGACCCTGCTCCCCTGGGGTCTGGGGGCCTCCTGGACCCCGTCCATGGGGGCTCATCACCACAGCTCTGGGGACCAGTTCCCCTGTGGTCTGGGGGTCTCCTGGACCCCTTGCCTGTGGGGGCTCATTACCACAGCTCTGGGGCCCAGTTCCCCTGGGGTCTGGGGGCCTCCTGGACACCCTGCCCATGGGGGCTCATCACCACAGCTCCGGGGCCCGGTTCCCCTGGGGTCTGGGGCCTCCTGGACCCCCCACCTGTGGGGCTCATCACCACAGCTCTGGGACCCTGCTCCCCTGGGGTCTGGGGGCCTCCTGGACACCCCGCCTGTGGGGCTCATCACCACAGCTCTGGGACCCTGCTCCCCTGGGGTCTGGGGGCCTCCTGGACCCCCCACCCATGGGGGCTCGTCACCACAGCTCTGGGATCCTGCTCCCCTGGGGTCTGGGGGCCTCCTCGACCCCCCGCCTGTGGGGCTCATCACCACAGCTCCGGGGCCCGGTTCCCCTGGGGTCCTGAGGATGCTTTTCCTCAGTGCTGTGCCCAGCACCCCGTCATCGTCCAGGCCTGGGGTGTGCTGCCGTGGCAATGTGCCCATGAAAGCAGTGGTGTGGGAGAGGCCTCCGTGGGGAGCGGGGAGGGGCAGCCGTCCACCCGAGCACACCCACCGCCAGCCTGACCCTGGGCCAGGCGAGGCCACACCTGCTGGGCGCACATCCCACTGGCTGCCTCCCAAGCACAGGCCCTGGCCCGCTGTACCTCGTGTGGGCTGCCCAGGCCACAGTCACGATGAGGAAGGTCATCAGGTAGACGGCAATCCTGGTGGCGAGGAGCCTCTGGACACTCTTGTCAAACTCCTGCAACAGAAGTGCCTCCCACTGACCCCATTCGCCTGGGACAGCGCTGCACCCTGGGACACACCCAGGCTTAGCCTCGTCCAGGCTGGCCCTGGGGTCCCTCCTGACATGCAGCCCCCTGGAATGTCTGCTCTGGAGGCAGAAAGGCCTCAAGCCTCTCCCAGGACGTTGGCAGCGTGACCACAAGCCTGGCAGCCACAGAGAGTTATGGCATTGCCAGGTGAGTGGTCCCGAGGCTGTGTGAGGCCTGGTGAGAGGCTGTGTGACCGCATGCCAGGCAGCACAGGAGAGGGCTCACGCGTCACCGTCACTGGAAACTCCAGACGCAAAACCAACGCCTCGCCCTGTCTGCGGGTCCTCTGAGCCCATGTGAGCAGTCCTGGTTTCCGGATCCCCGGGTCCTGTGGTCTCAATGAGCCTTCTCCTTGGCGCTGGCTGCCAGCCACAGGGCGCCTGCCCCAGCCCACGGCGCCCGCCCTGAAGGACTGTCCCAGCCACAGTCTGGCTCAGAGCCCTTCCGGGCCAGTTGGCACACAGATTGGGGACTTCCCCATGGTGGTCAGCAGCGAGGCGCTCCAGGCCCACGGGTCCCCGTCACCTTCGGCATCTCCCGCAAACACCTGCCTCCCTGTTCTGAAAGTGGTGGCACTGGAGTCCCCAGAAGGTTCCAGAGCAGCAAGAGCGCCCAGGCCCCGTGGCATATGGCTTTCCTGAGCGCAGCCCGCGGGCCCCCGTGGGGAGGCGGCTCCCTGGAGCAGAGAAGGCCGCACGGCCCTTTGCCAAGGCCATCGGGCTCAACCCGCATCTCGGTCTCGTTCAAACTCCGTGAGAAGCAACGACACCACCTGTCTGAGAAGATTCCCAGCAGCATCCAAGCTGGAGCCAGACCGTGGCCCCATGCTGGCCCTGCACAGACCAGCGCCAGAGTGGCCACGAGGGGCTGAGTGCGGCCCTGGGCATGCACACGCCCAGGGACTTGTCTCCTCCCGGGTCAGGGCTGGCCTCGGAGGGGCTGGACGTGTCGCTGTCTCACTTACCCGGTGGAGACGCTCCAAGCTGACTAGCAATGGGAACGTGGCCTTACCTGCTTTCCCACTCCCCTCCCTGCTCACACGCTGGCCCCTCCGCTCCCCAGCACCTGCTTGGTGGGCCGCCCCAGGGGCCACGGCACAGAGCAGGGGGAGTGTGCATGCCAACCACCAGGTGCCCCCGCCCTTCTCAGGTCTCCTCAGGGCTTCATTCACAAGCCAGGACAGGGCTGGCAGGCTCTGGGGGAGAGGTGGCGGACAGCCTGGCCCCAGCCCCCCAACCAGGTGCCCCCAGCCAGGAGCCCGGCCTTGAGCCCACGGGCTGAGCCTCCCGGGCCCCGCCTGCATGCCGTCACCGCAGACCCTTCCCAAGTACCTGCTCTGGGGAGATCTCTGTGTGGGTCACAGGCAGGATCTACAACAGACACAGCGTGGGTCCAGGGATGCTCCCTGGGCACTGACCGCTCCCTGGGTGCCTGTGTTGGCACTCGGGCTGGCCCAGCCGCCCCTCCCGCCCCTCAGCAGCCCGGGGCCCCCACGGACCATCACGGTGGCGATGATGGACAGCAGCGCGTCGCTGAAGCTGAGCATACGATGCGAGTGCTGGGTCCCCGCGGCCGCGTCCTCGTCTGGAGAGCCGGCGGAGACGTCTGCCTGCCCCTCGAGTGTCGGCTCCGGAGCCTGGGGCCCAGACATGGTGGGGCCTGAAAGAAGCACGGGTCTGAGCCGGCGTGGTGCTCCTGGGGCGGGTGCCTCAGAGGGATCTGCTGGGTCCTCCGCTAAGTCAGCTTCACAGGAAACTGCCAAACCATTGACGGGGTTTGCACGCCCACCGCAGTGAGCGCTGCAGCTGCTCCCCTCCGGGTTTGGAGGCTCTTTATAAGTTTGATGACTTTTCAATCTTAGCTGTGCTGACAGACACGCCATTCACTGTGCTTCATACTGACCAGCTGAGTGTCCCCGCGTCCCCCCTTTTCACCCGTGCACCTTTTGTGGTAAAGTGCCTACTAGAATCTTCAGTTCACTTTTTTTGGGGGATTATTTGTATTCGTGTTGAATTTTGACAATTCTTTCCACATTGTGGTTAGAAGTCCTTTGTTAGAAGTGTAATTTGCAGACATTTTCTCCAAATCTGTGACTTGCCTTTCCTTCTCTTACCAATCTTCAGGAGGATGTAAGTTTCTTTTTTAAAATTTTTATTTATTTGACTGCCTCGAGTCTTCATTGCATCATCCAAAACCAGGGATTGAACCTGTGTCCCCTGCACTGCAAGGAGGATTCCTATCCATCAGGGAAGTCCCTAGAAGAATATAAGTTTTAAATTCTGATGAACTCTACCTTACCACTTTTTATTTTATGGATTATTCTTTTGGTGTCATATCTAACAATTTTTAGATATGCTGAACCCAAGATCACAGAGATTTTCTGTTTTCTTCTAGAAGTTTTAAAGTTTGAGGTCTGACTTTTGGCCTATGATCAATTTTGAGTTTTATATAACATGCAAAGTACAGTCAGGTTTCCCTTTCCTGCAGATGGATGTCTGATTATGCCAACACTTCTTGTTTAAACGGCTGTCCCTGCTCCACTGAACTGCCTTTGCAGGCACCTTGGTCAAACGCTGACAGACGCATTCGCAGGGTGTCTCTGGGCGCGCCCGTCCTGCCGGGGATGAGGTGCTCGTCCTCTGCGGCATCACACTGCCTTCGTGCAGCCTCACGGCAGTCCTGATGTCTGCTCGAGTCCTCCAGCTTTCTTCCCTGTCCAGACCATTTGGATGATTCTCGCTCTTTGCCTCTCCCTCATGGTCTCCCGCTTGTCGGGGCCTCATCCATAGTTCCTCAGGCAGAAAAATGGGCTATAGCGGCCCTCACTGCCTGGCCCACTACTGGAGCCGGCCTGGGGTCCAAGCCAGAGAAGGAGGACTGGAAACGCTGAAGCCTCCGGCGTGCGTCATGCGTCAAGTTCCAGCCCCCTTTTCAACGTGTTGCCTTTTGTGCACGTTCTCTTCTAATATTTTGCCCAGAGTTTTCACCTGTCATCAGCGGGAGGGGCTGGCGCTAACAGAATCCTTTTACTTTACAAAAGGGAGGGCGACGGAGCAGGGGAAGGTGGGACGGAAGGGCGTCTGACAAGCAGGACTGGAGGCGGTGGGCTTCTTTGGGGTCAGCTTTGGGGACAGACGCCCATTACATGGCTTCCTGCACTTTTTGCATGTTTAAGTTGTTTTCAATTAAATTTTATTCAAAAAGTCAGTAAAGATCAAATATAGACACAGAAATTCTCAACAAAATGTTAACAAATGGAATTCTGTAACATACAGAAAGAATTATATATCATGCCAAGTGGGATTCATTCCAGGCATGTAAGGTTGGTTTAAAATTAAAAAATCAATTACTGTAACACACCATATAAATAGCAAAAAAGACAAAAACCATCATCTTAATAAATGCAGAAAAAGCATTTGACAAAATCTAACACTTCTTCATGATAAAAACTATTCAACAAAATAGGAATGTAAGGAAACTTAATCAACCTGATAAAAGGCAAACATCATACTCAATGGTGAAAACCCTGAGAAACGGTCCCATCTCAGACCAGTGGCGTGACAAAGGCCTCTACTCCCGACGTTGTGCTGGGACTTCCAGACATGGCAGCTGAGCAAGGAGAACGAGCTAGAAGGCACACAGAAACCGTCTTTCTCTGTAGACGATGTGATGCTGCACAAAGAGAACCCTAAGGAACCCACACAAGGAAGCTGTTAGAGTAAATGAGTCCAGCAAGGCTGCAGGAACAAGAGCAACGCATAGAGCAGCTGCATTTCTACTCACCAGCGATAACCAACCCTACAACACATTTAAGAAAGCAATCGCGTTTATAATAGTGTCAAAAATACCCAGGAATAAATTTTTAAAAATGAATGTAAAACATGGTTGAGATTAAAGAAGGCCCCAATAAATGGAAGACATCCTCTGTCGAAAGATTAGAGAACTTAATATTGTTAAGATGGCAATACTTCCCAAATTTACCTACAGGTTCAACACAATCCCTCTCCAAATTCCATCTGCCTTCCACGTAGAAATTTACAGTTCAGTTCAGTTGCTCAGTCGTGTCTGACTCTTTGCGACCCCATAAATTGCAGCATGCTAGGCCTCCCTGTCCATTACCAACTCCTGGAGTTCACCCAAACTCGTGTCCATTGAGTCGGTGATGCCATCCAGCCATCTCATCCTCTGTTGTCCCCTTCTCCTCCTGCCCCCAATCCCTCCCAGCATAAGAGTCTTTTCCAATGAGTCAACTCCTCGCATGAGGTGGCCAAAGTACTGGAGTTACAGCTTTAGCATCAGTCCTTCCAAAGTACACCCAGGACTGATCTCCTTTAGGATGGACTGGTTGGATCTCCTTGCAGTCCAAGGGACTCTCAAGAGTCTTCTCTGACAGCACAGTTCAAAAGCATCAACTCTTCGGCACTCAGCTTTCTTCACAGTCCAACTTTCACATCCATACATGACCACTGGAAAAACCATAGCCTTGACTAGACGGACCTTTGTTGGCAAAGTAATGTCTCTGCTTTTGAATATGCTATCTAGGTTGGTCATAACTTTCCTTCCAAGGAGTAAGCGTCTTTTAATTTCATGGCTGCAATCACCATCCTCAGTGATTTTGGAGCCCAAAAAATAAAGTCTCTCACTGTTTCCACTGTTTCCCCATCTATTTGCCATGAAGTGATGGGACCAGATGCCATGATCTTCGTTTTCTGAATGTTGAGCTTTAAGCCAACTTTTTCATTCTCCACTTTCACTTTCATCAAGAGGCTTTTTAGTTCCTCTTCACTTTCTGCCATAAGGGTGGTGTCATCCGCATATCTGAGGTGATTGATATTTCTCCTGGCAATCTTGATTCCAGCTTGTGCTTCTTCCAGCCCAGCGTTTCTCATGATGTACTCTGCATAGAAGTTAAATAAGCAGGGTGACAAGATACAGCCTTGATGTACTCCTTTTCCTATTTGGAACCAGTCTGTTGTTCTATGTCTGGATCTGACTGTTGCTTCTTGACCTGCATATAGACTTTTCAGGAGGCAGGTGAGATGGGCTGGTATTTTCATCTCTTGAAGAATTTTCCAAAATTTGTTGTGATCCACACAGTCAAAGGCTTTGGAAGAAATAAATGTTTTTCTGGAACTCTCTTGCTCTTTCCATGTTCCAGCAGATGTTGGCAATTTGATCTCTGGTTCCTCTGACTTTTCTAAAACCAGCTTGAACATCTGGAAGTTCACGGTTCACATATTGCTGAAGCCTGGCATGGAGAATTTTGAGCATTACTTTACTAGCATGTGAGATGAGTGCAATTGTGCGGTAGTTTGAGCATTCTTTGGCATTGCCTTTCTTTGGGATTGGAATGAAAACTGACCTTTTCCAGTCCTGTGGCCACTGCTGAGTTTTCCAAATTTGCTGGTATATTGAGTGCAGCACTTTAACAGCATCATCTTCCAGGATTTGAAATAGCTCCACTGGAATTCCATCACCTCCACTAGCTTTGTTTGTAGTGATGCTGACTAGAAATTTACAAGCTGACCCGAAAATTCATATGGAAATGTAAGGAGCCTTTGGGTATTTAAGGAGCAGCAAAACAATCGTGAGAAGAACACCGCTGAGAACTCACACTTCTCCATTTCAGAGCTCAGGGCAAAGCTGCGGTGGTCACGTCAGCACAGTGACAGCACAAAGACAGACGGGAGGTCGATGCACGACTCAGAGGCCAGAGGCAAACCACTATGCTCACACGCCACTGACTTGCAATGAGTGTGTCACGACCATTCAATGGGGAAAGAACAGTCTTTTAAACAAATATTGCTGAGACAACTGGATATCCACGCACAAAAGAATGAATTTGGGTATTACCTCATGCCACATACAAAAATTAACTAAAAGTGGATCGAATGCCTAAATGTAAGAGCTAAGACATTGGAGAAAATCTGCATGGCCTCACATTCTGCAAAGAATTCTTAAATGTAACACCAAAAGCACAAGCAACAACAAAAATAAATTGGAGTTCATCAGAATTGTGATTTTGGTGTTTAAAGGCCACTATTAAGAAAAAGACAACCCACAGAATGGGAGAAAATATTTGCATATTATGTATCTGGTAAGAATCTAGCATCCAAAATATAAATAGAACTCTTAAAACCTAGCAGTAAAAAGACAACCCAATTCAAAAAACAGGCAAAGGATGTGACAAGACATTTCTCCAAAGAAGATATTCCATCGGCCAATAAACACATCAAAAGATGTTCAACATCATTTGACTGCATTGGGAAAAGCAAATCAAAACCACAAGACATTTACCCCCCAGGATGGCTATCACACAAATCGATGAAGGACAGCAGCAACTTTTAGTGAGAACTCAGAGAAAACAGCAACTTAGTGCAGTGCTGGCGGGAACATGTACAGTACAGCTGCTGCGGAAAATAGAACAGAGGCTGCTCAGAATTTTAAACAGAGAATTAACGTTGCTGTTGTTCAGTCACCAAGTCATGTCTGACTCTGCAACCTCATGGACTGCAGCATGCCAGGCTCCTATTCTTCACTAATTCTCTAAGTTTGTTCAAACTCACGTCCACTGAGTCAGTGATGCCATCCAACCATCTCATCCTCTGTCACCCCTTTCTCGTCTTGCCCTCAGTCTTTCCCAACATCAGGATCTTTTCCTGTGAACTGGTTCTTTGCATCAGGTGGCCAGAGTATTGGAGCTTCAGCTTCAGTCCTTCTAATGAACATTTAGGGCTGACTTCCTTTAGGATTGACTGGTTGGATCTCCTTGCTGTCCAAGGAACTCTCAAGAGTCTTCATCAGCACCACAGTTCGAAAGCATCAATTTTTCAGCTCTCGGCCTTCTTTATGTCCAACTCTCACATCCATACACGACTACTGGAAAAACCATAGCTTTGACTATATAGACCTTTGTTGGTAAAGTGATGTCTCTGCTTTTTTTTTTTTTTTTTAATACTTACAATGTATATTTATTATCATGCCAGGCTCCTCTGTCCATGGATTTCTCAGACAAGAATACTGGAGTGAGTTGTCTGCTTTTTAATATGCTGTCTAGATTTGTCATAGCTGGTGGCTCAGACGGTAAAGCATCTGCCTACAATGCGGGAGACCCAGGTTTGATCCCTGGATCAGGAAGATCCTCTGGAGAAGGAAATAGCAACCCACACCAGTACTCTTGCCTGGAAAATCCCATGGACAGAGGAGCGTGGTAGGCTACAGCCCATGGAGTCGCAAAGCGTCGGACACGACTGAGCGACTTCACTTTCCTTTCCTTTCTCCCAAGGAGCAAACATCTTTTACTTTCATGGCTGCAGTCACCATCTGCAATGATTTTGGAGCCCAAGAAAATAAAACCTGTCACTGTTTCCACTTTTTCCCCATCTCTCTGCCATGAAGTGATGGGACCAGATGCCAGGAGGATTAATATAGGATCCAGTAATTCCACTTCTGGGATTTCCACTTCCTCAGACTGGGAGGTACACCTGAAGTAAGCCAGGACTAAGTCACAAAGAGCACTTCAGCACCTTCATGAGTGTGGAAATTCCTGTGAAGAGTGTGCAGGGCTTATATACTTTTCCATATATATATATATATATATATATATATAGTATTCCATATACAAGGGCATTATCAGATATTTTCTCCCAGAGTGGGCTGCCTTTTCATTCTCTCTCTCATATATATGTGTGTGTATGTGTATATGTACATATACATATATATTTAGAGCTTCCCAGGTGGCTCAATGGTAAAGAATCCACTGCCAATGCAGGAGACACAAGAGATTCAGGTTCTATCCCTGGGTGAGGAAAATCCCCTGGAGAAGGAAATGGCAACCCACTCCAGTATTCCTGCCTGGGAAATCCCATGGACAGAGCAGCCTGGCGGGCTACAGCCCACAGGGTCAGAAAGAGTCAAACACGACTGAGCACGGACGCACATACACATTCAGGTCGACAGACTGCTTTTCAAAGCAGTTTTGAGTCTGCAGAATAACTGAAGGGAAAGTGCAGAGAACTCTCAGTCACCAGTCCCCCTCCCCGACTGTCCCCATCATTAACATCTGACGTTAGCGTGGCTCAGGTGATGAGCCAACATGGACACATCATTGTATTGTAGCTTTAAGGGTGTTGACAAGTGCACGCCTGTGTTCACTGTCACGGCGTCACATGAAAGGGCTTCAGGCCCTAAGACCCCGTGTGCTGCCTCTATTCATCCCTCCCCACCCCAAAACCCTGGCAACCACCTATGTCTTCACTTGTCTTCAGTCTTGCCTTTTCCAGAACGTCGTGGAGCTGGAATCTGCAGTACGTGGCGCTTTCAGAGTGGCTCCTTTCACCTGGTAGTGTGCTTCCGAGGTCCTCTGTGTCTTTTTTGTGGCTTCTGGCTCATTTCTTTTTATCCTTGCATGATACTGTTTTATCTGTGTACCAGTTCATGCACTCACCTGCTGAAGCACATCTGCAACATACACTGTGAGGTCCCTAAGTCTGGTGAAGTCCTGTTTATTGACTCTTGTTCTTCATTTGTGTTGTTTACTGTTTTACGGCTTGTTCTTTGGTGCCGTATTAGAAACTCTCACGGGTGGCTTTCTAGAAGTTTTATGGGTTTTTTTCTGTATATGATGCAAGGTATGGATTAAGTCTTTTTTTAAACATGGATATCCAATTTTTCCAGCATCATTTGTTGAAAAGACTATCCTTTCTCCAATTAATTACCTTTATTCAAAATCAACTGACTATATTTATACTTGTGGGTCCACTGATCTACTTATGTATCTTTACAGCAAAACCACACTATTTAGATTACTGTACTTTTATAAGAACTGAAGTTATATAGTGTAAGTCATAAAAATTTGTCCTTGTTCAAACTTGCTTTGGCTATTCTAGCTCCTCTGCTGTTCCAAATGAATTTTAAAATCATGTGTCAATTAAAAACGTATGATAAGATTTTAACTGGGATGACATTGAATGTATAGATTGATTTGATGTCCTAACAATACTGAATTTTCTAAATTAATGAATACTGTGTAACGTTCCACTTATTAAGGGTTTTCAGAGCAAAGTTGCCTAGTTTTCAGTTATACATCTTGCATCTCTATTACAGATTATCTTCAAAATTTAGTATCTGTTGACACTATTGTAAATAGTGTTTTTTCTAATTTCAACTTCCAATATTTGTTGCTATTTGGAAATAGAACTTTTTTGTTTATTAACCTTATATTCTATAACTCTGCTAAAACCATCAGTTCTAGTAGCTCTTTTTGTAGTTTCCACGATTTTTTTCACCTAGAGTAGTGACTCCAACTGAGGGCAGTTTCCCCTTCAGGGACATTTGCCTGGAGACCCTTTTGCTGCGACAGTGGTGTGTCGCTGGTGTCCAGGGGCTGAGGGAGAGGTGCTGCCAAAGGCCCTGTGCTGCGCTGGGAACATCCCTCCTCCACCCACTATCTGGTCCACAATGTCCGTGGCCAAGGTGAGGAAAGTCTGATGTGGACGATCATGTTATCTTCAAATAAACATCTTACTTATTCCTTTCCAACCTGGAAGCTTTAATTTCTTGTCTCATTACACTGGCTAGAGTTTCTAGTATAATGTTGAATACTTGTTCCTCAGTCTTTCATCATTCCATTGTGTCAGCTATAGGTATTTCATAGATGTCCTTATCATGCTGAAAAAGATTCATTTTACTCCTAGCTTGCCGACAGTGTTTTTTTCTTTAAAAAAATCAGAAATGGATACTGAATTTTGTCAAATGCTTTAAAAAAAATTTCTTTTTTGGCCACATGGCATGTGGGATTGAACCTGCACTCCCTGCAGTGATAGCGTGGAGTCGTAACCACTGGATCACCAGGGAAGTCCCCATCAAATGCTTTTCCTGTGTCTTGTGTGTGTTAGTTGCTTAGTCGTGTCCGACTCTTTGAACCCCAAGGACTGTAGCCCGCCAGGCTCCCTCTGTCCATGGAATTATCCAGGCAAGAATACTGGAGTGGGTTGCCATTTCCTTCTCCAGGGGAATCTTCCTGACCCAGGATCAAACCAGGGTCTCCTGAATTGCAGAGATTCCTTACCATCATAGCCAGAAAGAAGTCCCTAAATCTCGAGATGACCCATTTGGTTTCCTTCTTCACTGTAATAGTGTAAATTACATTAATCCATTTTTTAACATTAAGCCAACTTTGCATTCCTAAGATGAACTTCACTTGGTCAACGTTGTATCATCCTTTTCATATAGTATTGCATTCAGTTTGCTAAAAAATGTTTTATAAGAATTTTTATTTCTGGTATGAGAATACTAGTCTGCAATTTTCTTTTGTTGTAATGTCTGTGTCAAATTTTGGCATTAGAATAATGCTATCCTTATAGATTGAGATGGCAAACATTTCCTTCAGTTTAAAGAACCCCTAGAAAATTGGTAATATTTCTTCTTTAGCTTGGTGGAATTCCCAGGAAAGCCATCTAGGTATGGAGTTTTCTTTGAGGAAAAGTTTTAAACTATAAATTCAATGCTTTAATAGTTATAGGGCTATATTGGTTTTTCTATTTCTTCTGGAGTGAGTTTTAGCACTGTCTTCCAAGGAATTTGTTCCCTTGGTGCAAGTGATTGAATTTATTGGCAGAAAGTTGTTTGTGTTCTCTGATTATCCGTTTAGCAATGACATCATCACGTTCACTCATGATATTGTCAGTCTTTTTTTCCCCTTGTTCAACCTGGCAGAAGTTACTCATTTATCATCTCAAAGAATCAGCTTTTGGTCTCATTGATTTTTCTCTATTGTCTTTTATTTATTTCTGCTCTAATACTTATCATTTCTCTTTTTGTACTTAAGAGTTTCATTCACTCTTATTTTTCTAGTTTATTAAGATGAATGATTTGAGACAACTTTTGAAATGCTGCATTTTCATTTTTTCCATTCAGTGTACAATTTTAATTTCCCTTTTGATTTCTCCTTTAATCTATGGGTAACGTACAAGTGAGTCAACAGGTTTTTAAATATTTGGATGATTTTCCAGATACATGCTATTAATCTCTAGCTTATTCAATAGTAGTCAGGGAACATCTTTGTCCAGAACATGAAACATCCTGGTAAATGTTGCTTATATATTTGATAATGTGTACCCTACAAATGCCCATTAAATCCAGTTGGTTGATGGTATCACTGAACTCTGCCACATCCTTGGTCATTTTCTGGGTATTTGTTCTGTCATTACCTGAGAAAGTAGTATTGAAATTTCCAACTAAAACTGCGGGTTTGTCTCTCTCTCCTTGTAGAACTATTAGTTTTTGCTTCATGTATTTTGAAGTTTTATTATCAGAGACAGAACTGTTGAGGATTGTTACATCTTCTGATGAATTTACCCATTCATCATTATTAAATCTTTCTAACTTCTGACTGTAGTCTTTGTTATGAAATCTACTAGAGGGACAGGTTTGGTGACAAGGACTGTGCACGCAGCCTTAGGCGTCATGTGAGGTGAGCCGCCTCAGAGCACAGGGCTGCGAGTCCAGGAGGGTGTGGTCCAGAGACGCAGAACTGGACAAAGATGGTGCTACGGCAGCTCCTCAGGAGCATGAGTATCAAAAGCACTCCAGCAACATGAAATACAAAGTCTGAACAAACTCTCGTCCCCAGGGGAGTCACACTGTCTAGAAATCTGCACCTGGTTGTAGGTCACACCAGCACAACCCACATCCTCTGAACTCAAACACACCCTGGGCAACATCATGCTTTCCCGTGTGATTCACTAGGTCTCCCACAAAAGCTACTTTAGATCTTTTTCGCACTGTTTCAATCTTAGCTCCCTTCTCAGTTTCAGTACATGTTTTCTTCTCCTTATTCACAGTAAGAAGTCATTAGAGAATTCCTTCACTTTAATTCCAACAGACATACAAAGGTACTACACCTTCCTCCATTTCCTTTTATGAGAAGCGATTTTCCAAAGCAAATGCTTTCCTATGCTCTGGACATCATCCCCTCCCACCTTCTACGGGACCCCTGTGCACCTGCCCTGCCCCTGCTAGCCGGCTGGAGGCTGCCCCAGTCCCCACCATCACTCCAGCTTCACTCTCCACACCAAGGCACTGAGTTACCTCCACTTACCATCTGTCTTCCTTTCTATACTCCTCCCCTTAGGTTAAAGGGAGCTTTGCAATGAAACAATGTTATTCTTGGCAAGGTCACCAAAGATCTCTTTGTTGCTAAGTCCAACATACAACTTTCACTCTTTTCCCTACTTTTAAAGGGGTATGTGTCACTTCTAATTACCCTCCCTTCCTTCCCCCCATCTTCCTGTGGCCCTGGGATGCAATGCTCTTAGTTTTATTCCTGCTTCCTTGGCTGTTCCTCCCCTCTAAGGACCGCATCCCCTTTCTAACCACCGAGTCCCCTCAGGGCTCTCTTCAGCTGCCACGTATATGCTAGGGACACCCAAACACAGCCTGACTCCTTCCTGAGCCCCCAACCCTTGTATTCCATTTAGCAGACGAACACTGGCTGGAGAAGCCGTGTGACTTGTGTGGACTTCAAGCTGGATCACTAACTGTACCCAGCAGACCCCGGTCAGCTGGCCGTGTAATGCCACTGCGGAGCACGTTTTGTCACCTCAAAGGCGGGGTGGGAGTTCTCCGAGATGCTCCAGGGTCACTAAGGCGAACACTTCTAAAAGGATGTGGCAAGCAGTAAAGCCCTGTACGCACTAACCTGCTTTATTACAAGGATAACACACACTAGCCTGTCTGGAGAGAGATCTCTGTGAAACTCCGGGCGGGTGACGATGCTGTCTGGGGATCCGGCTCCAGGGCCCCGCGCCGGGACCAGGAAGCGGCCCAGGGGCCAGGCGAGCGTTGCTGTCTTACCTGCGGGGGCAGCTCTAGGTGGTGGGTGACACCCGGGAGTCTGGGTCCAGTGCCGCCAGATCTGACTTTTTTCTACAGAAGCTACCAATCTCGGTTTCTAAAATTGAGCTTTTCAGTTCTTTAGTGGGAGCAACTAAAAAAGACGGACATTGCCAGCGCCCTGGCGCTCCGCGCACACAGCCCGCAGCTCCCGCTGCGCAGCCAGGCCCCGGGAACTCCCGAGCGCCAGCTTCCGCGGAAACGGCCAAGCGGGGACGGTTGGGCGCGCCAGGTCGGGGGCGAGACCTCCGAAGGTCGGGCGCCGCAACCAGCAGGCGCGCGACCCGGAAGCCCCACCGAGGTCCGCAGGCGCGCGACCCGGAAGTCCGCTGAGGCCGCGGCGCCGCGCACGCGCGGCCCCGGCGCGGCGGAAGTGCCGGCGCTCTTCCGGGCGGGTCGCGCCCCCCGCGCCTGCGTCGCGGCGTCGGGCGGAAGCTGGTGCGGCTCGCGAGCGGCGGTTGCCGAGCGGACCCGGACGCGCGCGGACCCCGAGCCCTCGGGCCGGCGCCCGCCGCGGGCCCCCGCCATGTCGCTGCTGCAGTCCGCGCTCGACTTCCTGGCGGGCCCGGGCTCCCTGGGGGGCGCGGCCGGCCGCGACCAGACGGACTTCGTGGGGCAGACGGTGGAGATGGGCGAGCTGCGGCTGCGGGTGCGCCGGGTCCTGGCCGAAGGTGAGGGCGGCCGCGGCCGGTCGGGCGGCGACTGCCGGGGGAGGAGGCCGGCCGCCGGTCGGGCACTTCCGTGTAGGGCCGGGCCGGGCCGTGGCAGTCCCGCCGGCGGGTGTGGGCCGACCCCCGGCCCGGGCGGAGGCTGGCCCGGCGGGCGGGACCCCCGCGGCTGGAGGCTGGAGTCTGCAGGCGGGCGGTGCGGCGGGGGCAGGCGAAGCCGTGTCCCCTCTCGCTCCGAGGGCCACGGTGGGTCGGCGGACGCAGGGCCGGCCCCCTGGCTACCAGGAGCCCGAGCGTGGGTGGCCGTAGTCCTGGCCTCCTCAGGCGCGGGTACACGCTGTGCGGTGTCCGCTAGCCGCGCTGCCTCTTCGCCCCTGAGCGTCCCTCTCCCCAACCTCCGTCTGAGACCCCAGGCGAGTTTCCGCAGGACAAGCCAACAGGTGTGACCGCTGCGGACCTTGCTTGGCAGGCCGGGCAGGGCCGTCTTTGGTACTTCCGCGTGCCGTCTCTGGCTTCCTGAATGTCCTCTTTACTTCACGCAGAGTTTCCCACCCCTGTTGGCGCAGCCCTGCTCCCTCGGCCAGATTTTGCTCCTTTGTCTGCCCAGGAAGATTCCCTTAGCCGTGGCACTTAGCAGCTGAAGGCGTGGCTTTGGGGCCGGTGCTGAAGCCGGAGGTACCCCCCTGATTTCGCAGCCTTGCTGCACCTGTGCTCAGTTTGAGCTG
Organism: Bubalus kerabau; assembly: GCF_029407905.1. Classification (NCBI taxonomy): domain Eukaryota; kingdom Metazoa; phylum Chordata; class Mammalia; order Artiodactyla; family Bovidae; genus Bubalus; species Bubalus kerabau. Next base: position 121,472,410 of record NC_073630.1, read on the forward strand.
GGGAGTGCTGACTGTTCTGGGGCCCTCCTTCCTAAAGTCCTCAGGTGGCCCTAAGGCCAGAGCACCACCACACACTTTTTCTCCACTGTCAGAAACAGATTTTCGGTGTGACTGGGTGAGAAAACCTCAGGCTCTTCTTTCCGAAGCAGAGGCCAGTGTATAGAAGTGTTCCCCCCCCATCAGTTCATTTATTCTGAAAACACCAGGCAAGTGTTTTGATTCTTTAAGAAATTCACAGTGCACAGTACATGGTTTCTACCTTGTGGAAGTTCAGGTGAGACACACGCTCTGATGACCAGAGGTCAACAAAGTGCAGGGGGTCCCCTGGTGGGCTCAGCTGCAGGCCCCGCGGAGGACGGGGCCTGGGGGAGGGTTGGGGAGGTGGCTCAGGGAGAGAGGAAGTCCTGCTTGTGGCTTGACCCCCAGGATGAAGAACTGGGAGAGTGAGTGCCCTGGCTGTGCAGCACGTGTTCCTTCGTTCTCCCAGCAGGTCAGGAGCCGTGGATTTCCCGCCCTTAAGCTGGAGTGGTAGCCTAGGGCTTGTGAGGCTCGTGAAGCTGTTTCTGAACTGGGCCAGTAGGAGACCCGTCTGAAGTCCTTCACGTACAATAGCAGCCTGAGGGCGTGGGCTTCTTCCATAAACACGGGGAGGGCACCTCAAGACTCCTGGGCACCTGTGTGGACAGTAGCAGAATGTTTCAGGTTCTAGAAAGGTAGAGTGTAGCCTGTAGGTCCTGGGATACAGCGCTGAGAGTTGGGAAACAATCGCACCATCAAATGTACTCATGTTTAATACTCCTGTAATTAAGTAAGTATTCTCACTGTGGGGTAATTAGGTCTTTAAATAGCCTCATATCAGTTCATGTCAGGGTTGCCCCAGCTGAGTTTCTCATCAGGTTTTGCTCTCAAATGATTTAGGGAGAAAGCATTGGTTTTCAGAGCTTTTTGCAGTTTATAACCTGAAATGGGTTGTTGGGTAGAACTGTGGAGCTAGATAGCTTTTCAGAGTTTGTTCTAAATTTTCACTTTTTAAGAACAAATGGGCTCCTCTGGTGGCTCAGATGGTAAAGAATCTGTTCACAGTGCAGGAGACCCAGGTTCGATCCCTGGGTCAGGAAGATCCCCTGGAGGAGGGAATGGCAGTCCACTCCAGTATTCTTGCCTGGAGAATTCCGTGGACAGAGGAGCCTGGTGAGCTATAGTCCATGGGGTCACAGAGGGTCGGATGCAACTGAGCGACTGACGCACACACAGGCACACTACTGCGCGTCCGCGGCGTCACGGGCGCCGCTGAGCGATGAGGGGCATCCGTGGGGCCTGTCCTGACTGCAGGAGGGCACGGGGGTGGTGTGTGATGTGGACTGAGCTGGGTGTGATGGAGAGGACTGGGCCCTCTGCAGGGCCCTGCCGCGTGGTGCCTGGGGGGCTTGTCGGGGGCCCTTGGGCTGTGGCGGCTCCTGTGGACCCCCCCCCCTTTCCACTTGGGAAGCGTGGCTGAGCCCTGAGCCCCACGGCTCACCAGTCTTGTAGTTCTGTTGCCTTCTCGCTTGAACACTGGGGTCTTGTCATCCCTCTGTCTTTGCCCTTGACCCTGGACCTAGAGGCCTGAGTGCGGGCCTTCTCTGCCAGGGAAGGTTCCAAGTGGATGTTTCTTCCCCAGACATCGCAGAGCACGCAGCCAGGCCTCCACCGCAGGGCTGCGGGCCCAGGTGGGCACTAGTGGCCCTCAGGACGCAGTGGCCCCCGTCTCGTGTCCCTCTCAGCTGGCCCTGCCCCTGTCATGTTGGTGGCTTTACGGTCAGCCTTTAACTGCGGCGACAGTGCCCAGCATAAAACAGTAGTGACCCCACAGCAGCACTTGTGGGGTCCTGGCTGCGTGGGGTGGTCACGGTGGCGGTGCTGAGCTCAGGGCTGTTGGGACCTTACCAGGCCACCAGGAGTGACGGTGGAGTTGGGCGGGAGCCCACGAGAGGCTTTGGTCCGAGGGAAGGCGTGGGTCCGTCTCAGGTGTGTCCTGCAGGAAGTGGTGTCCAGAGGGACTCCTGGTAAAAGCAGCTGCTGGCGCGGGGTCGCTGGGGGCCGGCCGGGAGCCCAGTGCAGAGGCCGCTGTGCTGCGAGGCCTGCGGTCGTTCCCCAGCAGATGTCTGCAGACGCCTGGGGGCCAGGGAGGTCACCCTGGGCGGGACTCCGCGGGGAGGCGCGCTCCTCCTCCTGCTCTCTGGGTCTGCTCCCCTCCAGGGCCCCTGTCTGCGTGAGCGTGCTTATCCCTGCAGGGGCGTGATGAGCGTGTGTGTAGTGGGGGTCCTGGAATTCTGCTCCATGGAAGTGTCTGCTTCTCAGCAGCAGTGCTGAGAAAGTGTGTCAAGGTCACCTGACCTGCTTCCCATCCTGCGGCACCACCCGGCCTGGGGCTTGCTGTCCCGCCAGCGGGCCCCACCTCCCCTGGCCCCTGTCTGTGACCCTGCGCTGCGGGAGGGACAGTCACCTGCCGCCTCGGAGGCCCTCCCGGACTCCACCCGCCCCCACCCTCCTCATTTTAGCTGGTGTAGGGAAAGAACAACTTAGCCAGGATGGTGGGGTCAGTCTCTTGCCCCATGTTTTGTAAATACGTGGTTATACAGCAGCTGGGATCACGTAAGGAGGTGCACACATGTGTCGATGCGCCCGTTTGGCCACGGGCCACCTTTGGTCTATAAGCACGTATAAGCCCCACCTGAAAAGCCCTTGCATCTGCACTGAGGCCAGCCCAGAGAGAATAAACGTGTCTCCTGTTCCTGCCGCTCCTGGACTTTTCTTCCAGCTTCCGTGCTCACACCTTGCCCGTCCTGGGTTCAGCGAACACTGAGATACAGCAAGACAGTTGGTGTAGGCGGCAGGGTGCCCCGTGGCAGGGGAGCCTGAGGCTCCCGTGGGTGGAGGAAGCCGGCGGCCCCCGCAGAGCAGGCGGTGCGGGTGGCTGCGGCCTCTCGGTGTGGGCCGTGGCGGCCTCGCGAGTCTGGAGCTTGGTTCCCTCTCCCGCTGCGGACCTTGGTGTGTTTCCTGCCTGGGACTGGCGTAAATGGAGCTCACAAGGACGGTCCACTGTGTGCTCGCGTGCACGAGTTTTCTGTTCTTTGGGTGAAATGCCCGGGAGTGGGTTGTGGGCTTCTAGTCGGATGGAGGGTTGACTTTACATGAAACAGCCACACGCTCTCCACTGGGGCTCTGCCACCTCCTGCCCCACGGCCTCCCCAGTGTGTGATTGTCCTGATTATACCCGTTCTCCGGGGCGTGCAGTGGCTGAATCTGCATCCTCTCCATGGCACTATGTTGAACATTTTTTCACCCATTAATTAGCCACTTGTGTATCTTTTTGTGTGTGAAATGTTTCTTAAAATCTTTTTTCCATTTTTTGGGGGCGGGCAGGAGTTGTGGGAGTATTTTTTTGTTTTTTTTTAACTGTGGTATAATGAGAATTTCATGACTACTCATGGATAAACCTGGGAGTATTTATTCTAGATCCAAGTCCTGTTTTTATATAAGACACATACACAGAGATACACACGTGTGTGGGGAAGAGAAGGTAAGCCATTTCCTAATTCCAGAACATGAGTTCAGTCACTCAGTCGTGTCCAGCTGTTTGCGACCCCGTGGACTGCAGCACGCCAGGCCTCCCTGTCCATCACCAACTCCTGGAGTTTACTCAGACTCATGTCCATTGAGTCGGTGATGCGATCCAACCATCTCATCCTCTGTTGTCCCCTTCTCCTCCTGCCTTCCATCTTTCCCAGCATCAGGGTCTTTTCCAGTGAGGCAGTTCTTCACATCAGATGGCCAAAGTGTTGGAGCTTCAGCTCAGCATCAGTCCTTTCAGTGAGTATTCAGGACTGATTTCCTTCAGGATGGACTGGTTGGATCTCCTTGCAGTCCAAGGGACCCTGAAGAGTCTTCTCCAACACCACAGTTCAAAAGCATCAATTCTTCGGCGCTTACCTTTCTTTATAGTCCAACTCTCACATCCATACATGACTACTGGAAAAACCATAGCTTTGACTAGATGGACCTTGGTCAGCAAAGTAATGTCTCTGCTTTTTAATATGCTGTCTAGGTTGGTCATAGCTTTTTTCTCAAGGAGGAAGCGTCTTTTAATTTCATGGCTGCAGTCGTCATCTGCAGTGATTTTGGAGCCCCAAAAAATAAAGTCTGCCACTGTTTCCACTGTTTCCCCATTTATTTGCCATGAAGTGATGGGACTGGATGCCATGATCTTAGTTTTCTGAATGTTGAGCTTTAAGCCAGCTTTTTCACTGTCCTCTTTCACCTTCATCAAGAGGCTCTTTAGTTCCTCTTCACTTTCTGCCATGAGGGTGGTGTCACCTGCATATCTGAGGTTATTGATGTTTCTCCCGGCCGTCTTGACTCCAGCTTGTGCTTCGTCCGGAACGTACCCAGTCACAGCCGTCTCCGCGGCGCCCAGCACGGTATCCCTTTATGTGTCTTATGTGCTAGTGTTTCTATTTTTTAAAAACTTTTCCTTTTGAGGTCATTGGAGACTTACGTGGAGTTGAAAGAAAAGATGCAGACAGGTCTAGGCACACCGCCTGGTGGCAGTGTGGAGAAAACTGTGCTTACAGCCAGGATTCGAAGCGCCCGTCCCCTGGGGATCCCTGTGGACCCCTGGAGAGCGTCGGCCTGCCCCCTCTGTCCTTTGTCCTCGGGAGAGTTCTGTGTAAACGGGGTCACGTGCAGCCTCTCAGAACTGGCTGCTTTCACCCCGCAGGATTCTCGGGGGATCGTCCACGTTGCTGTGTCCTAACTTTTTTTGTCTCTGCAGAGCAGTCCACGGTGTGGATACACCATAGTTCGCTTAACTTTTCTCCCACTGAAGGGCATCTGCGTTGTTTCCAGGTTTTTTGATTATTTGAAATAAAGCTGCTGTAAGCATCCACGTGCAGGTCACTGTGTGGCTGTGTTCATCTTTCTGGAATAGGTGCGCAGGTGCTGGTCACGCGGCAGTTGGCGCCTTGGTTTTAGAGAGCTGCCTGCCTGTCTGTAGAGCTCCACGCTGTCTGCGCTCGCCTTTTCGGAGGAGGGGCGCCTGCCTGTGCTCGGCTGCCGCAGGCTGCAGCCTGAGATCAGGGAGCGGGCAGGCACCTAGGAGCTCTCTCCCCTTGGCTGTTCTCACTCCCCTTACTCTCAGGACCCCAGTCCTGTTGCATCGGGACCCCACCTTCTGACCTCATTGAACGCCAGTCACCTCCCTGCACACCCTGTCTCCAGATATAGCCACGTTGGGGTTAGGGCTTCAACTCGTGACTTCTGGGGGGACGGAGTTCAGTCTGCTGCAAAAAGGGATCCGTTTCTTTGCGTCCTGCCAGCATTTCGTGTTGTGTTTGGTGGTCATTCTGGCAGGTGTGTAGTGACGTCTCATTGAGGCTTTAGTCTGCATTTCCCTAAACGCTTATGCTTTGCTTATTTCCGCCTGCCCGCGCTCACAGGTGAAATGTCTCTGTGTCCTCTGCCTCTTTTCCAGTCATCTTTCATTGTTGAATTTTGAGAGCTTCTTGAGTCCTCTGTCCAGTGTGGTTGCCAAGTGTTTCCTCTCAGGCTGCTTGTCTCTGGCCTCTGAACAGGGTCTGTTGTGGATTAGAGGCTCTAACTTTGATGAAGTCTGTTCTATCGCTTTTCCCTGCTGAATCCTGCTCTCGCTGCCTGGTCTGAAAACTTTGCTGAGCTGTGCATCTCCAGGATTCTCTCCTGTGCTGTCTTGTGGTTTGAGACATTATGCTCTGAGTTATCGTGTAAGGTTTTTATTTACACGATAGTGTAATAAAAATAAGATTTTTATTTACACGAAGCTCTTTATTTTGCCTGGAGCCGTCCAGTTGAAAATACCATCCTTCGGAAACTGCTTTTGCAATTTGGGCATATTTGTGTGGTTCTGTTTCTAGGGCTTTTCTCGTTTGTTCCATTGATCTACAATCTTTCTGTCCACCAGTACCACACAGTCTTCGTTACTGTAGCTATACAAAATTTGAAATTTTTTTTTTGAGTTAGGAAAAATTTTTTAAATGCAGAAAAGTAGAAAGAGCAACAACAGAGCAGATGCCTTTGTCCCTACTCCAGGATATTAATAAACACTAATTTGAAAATGGATTCCTCGTAGCCCAGTTGATAAAGAATCTGCCTGCAATGTGGGAGACCCAGGTTCAATTCCTGGGTGGGAAAGATCCCCTGGAGAAGGAAATGGCGACCCACTCCAGTGTTCTTGCCTGGAGAATCCCATGGACAGAGGAGCCTGGCGGGCTGGGGTTCAAAGAGTCGGACACGACTTCACCACCACCAGCAACTTGAAAAAGGTCATCTTTGGTTCCGGAGCTTTTCTAGACAGTGAAGCAGCACAGATGCTGTGAAGGCTCCGCTGCCCCCTGCCCCCGCTGCGCTTCTGTCTCTCTCGAGGCAGCCAGCGCCGTGAACTAGTGCACGCCCTTCCTGCTCGTCTTTGTACTTCCGCTGCATGTGCTGCGTTCACACCGTGCGTAATCTTGCTGTGGGGTGTTAAATATAAGGGACTGTTTTCATCTCTGAAGAGTTTGTCGTAATGATCTGGTTTGCTCAGCACACCGTTCTGGTTACCCACCGTGCCAGACACTGTCCTGGGTGCCTGTGATGGAGATGCTGACAACTCGGACGACATTTGTGCTTCGAGCTCACAGCCTAGTGGGAGAGACAGTGAAGAAGTATCCAGATAGAACCAGGTATCAGAGGATGCTGGGGAGGAGAAACGGCGTGGGGGGCGTGCGGGGAGAGTCAGGGGAGTGAGGTGAGGGCCAGTCAGGCCAGGCCCTGCAGGGCTCTGGCCAGGGCGTGGCCCCGGCAGTCGTGGGCCTGGTGGCTGAGGAGGCGCGGTGGTGTCGGTCTGGCTGTAGCGAAGGCCCGAGGGCGGCCCCAAGGATCCGGTAGCCCCGCGGAGGTCGCTTTTCTGTCCTGGGCGTTTCTGGTGGAGTCCTTAGGAGTGTTTGCTGCACAGTCTTACCATCTGCAAGTAAAAGCAGTCTTAGCTCTTCCGTTCTTTATTCTTCTAGCTTTCTTGCACTGTTAGGCTCACCGATGAAATGTATTACAGTTCTGAGAACAGGAGAAACCCTTGCTTTGTTCTGGATCTGAGAGAGGACCTTTCAGTCCTGTGTTAGCTCTTAGTTTTTTGTGGTTGCCATTTCTTAGATTGAAGAAGTTTCTGCTTCAATTCCTAGTTTGATGAACATTTTTTAAAATGTTACTGTTTTGAAGGATCATGATGGGGTTTTGCATGTGGGCGGAAGCTTTCTCGGTGTCTGTCGAGGTGCCTGCCCTCCCTGTGTACAGTGTGTACACAAGAGTGTGTACCGTAGTGTGTGTACCACAGTGTGTGTACCACAGTGTGTACAGTGTGTACCGTAGTGTGTGTACCACAGTGTGTACAGTGTGTACACAAGAGTGTGTACCGTAGTGTGTGCACCACAGTGTGCACCACAGTGTGTACAGTGTGTACGCAGTGACTGTTAGCCTTGCGCTCCTGGGCGGCCGTAACGTACTGTTCTTGCTGCAGTCACTCCTAGTGTTTTCTGATCGTTTCTGGTTTCTGTGTTAATGAGTGATTTTGATCTGTAATTGTGTGCTTATTGTTTTCTCTGCCTCAAAAAAGACTCTGGGAACTGTTCTCCCCTCTTGGCACAGACTTCGCAGAAGGTTGCTGTACTTCCTTCACTTAGATGTTAGAATTCGCCAGTGGAGCCATCTGTCTTCCAGTTTCTGTTTTCTGGATTTTCATTTCTTTTCATCTGTTTTTATATGGACTTACTTCATGTTCTAGCAGCTGTGTTGAAATAAAACTGACAGAGTGACTCTGCATGTATGTCAGCACTGGATGTTCCACGTGTGTTCGTGTGTGTGCTGCATGTATGTCACAGCACTGTGTGTTCCACATGTGTTCGTGTGTGTGCTGCATGCATGTCAGCACTGTGTGTTCCACGTGTGTTCGTGTGTGTGCTGCATGCATGTCACAGCACTGTATGTTCTGTGTGTGTTCGTGTGTGTGCTGCCTGTATGTCACAGCACTGTATGTTCCACGTGTGTTCGTGTGTGTGCTGCATGCATGTCACAGCACTGTATGTTCTGTGTGTGTTCGTGTGTGTGCTGCATGCATGTCACAGCACTGTATGTTCTGTGTGTGTTCGTGTGTGCTGCATGCATGTCACAGCACTGTATGTTCCACGTGTGTTCGTGTGTGTGCTGCATGTATGTCAGCACTGTGTGTTCCACGTGTGTTCGTGTGTGTGCTGCATGCATGTCACAGCACTGTATGTTCTGTGTGTGTTCGTGTGTGTGCTGCCTGTATGTCACAGCACTGTATGTTCCACGTGTGTTCGTGTGTGTGCTGCATGCATGTCAGCACTGTGTGTTCCACGTGTGTTCGTGTGTGTGCTGCATGCATGTCACAGCACTGTATGTTCTGTGTGTGTTCGTGTGTGTGCTGCCTGTATGTCACAGCACTGTATGTTCCACGTGTGTTCGTGTGTGTGCTGCATGCATGTCACAGCACTGTATGTTCTGTGTGTGTTCGTGTGTGTGCAGCATGCATGTCACAGCACTGTATGTTCTGTGTGTGTTCGTGTGTGTGCTGCATGCATGTCACAGCACTGTATGTTCCGTGTGTGTTCGTGTGTGTGCTGCATGCATGTCACAGCACTGTGTGTTCCACGTGTGTTCGTGTGTGTGCTGCATGTATGTCAGCACTGTGTGTTCCACGTGTGTTCGTGTGTGTGCTGCATGCATGTCACAGCACTGTATGTTCTGTGTGTGTTCGTGTGTGTGCTGCCTGCATGTCACAGCACTGTATGTTCCACGTGTGTTCGTGTGTGTGCTGCATGCATGTCACAGCACTGTGTGTTCTGTGTGTGTTCGTGTGTGTGCTGCATGCATGTCACAGCACTGTATGTTCTGTGTGTGTTCGTGTGTGTGCTGCATGCATGTCACAGCACTGTATGTTCTGTGTGTGTTCGTGTGTGTGCTGCATGCATGTCACAGCACTGTATGTTCCACGTGTGTTCGTGTGTGTGCTGCATGTATGTCAGCACTGTGTGTTCCACGTGTGTTCGTGTGTGTGCTGCATGCATGTCACAGCACTGTATGTTCCGTGTGTGTTCGTGTGTGTGCTGCATGCATGTCACAGCACTGTATGTTCCGTGTGTGTTCGTGTGTGTGCTGCATGCATGTCACAGCACTGTATGTTCTGTGTGTGTTCGTGTGTGTGCTGCATGCATGTCACAGCACTGTATGTTCTGTGTGTGTTCGTGTGTGTGCTGCATGCATGTCACAGCACTGTATGTTCCGTGTGTGTTCGTGTGTGTGCTGCATGCATGTCACAGCACTGTATGTTCCACGTGTGTTCGTGTGTGTGCTGCATGTATGTCAGCACTGTGTGTTCCACGTGTGTTCGTGTGTGTGCTGCATGCATGTCACAGCACTGTATGTTCTGTGTGTGTTCGTGTGTGTGCTGCATGCATGTCACAGCACTGTATGTTCTGTGTGTGTGCGTGTGTGCTGCATGTATGTCACAGCACTGTATGTTCTGTGTGTGTTCGTGTGTGTGCTGCATGCATGTCACAGCACTGTATGTTCTGTGTGTGTTCGTGTGTGTGCTGCCTGTATGTCACAGCACTGTATGTTCTGTGTGTGTTCGTGTGTGTGCTGCATGCATGTCACAGCACTGTATGTTCTGTGTGTGTTCGTGTGTGTGCTGCATGCATGTCACAGCACTGTATGTTCTGTGTGTGTTCGTGTGTGTGCTGCATGCATGTCACAGCACTGTATGTTCCGTGTGTGTTCGTGTGTGCTGCATGTATGTCACAGCACTGTATGTTCTGTGTGTGTTCGTGTGTGTGCTGCATGCATGTCACAGCACTGTATGTTCTGTGTGTGTTCGTGTGTGTGCTGCATGCATGTCACAGCACTGTATGTTCCGTGTGTGTTCGTGTGTGCTGCATGCATGTCACAGCACTGTATGTTCCGTGTGTGTTCGTGTGTGTGCTGCATGCATGTCACAGCACTGTATGTTCTGTGTGTGTTCGTGTGTGTGCTGCATGCATGTCACAGCACTGTATGTTCCGTGTGTGTTCGTGTGTGTGCTGCATGCATGTCACAGCACTGTATGTTCTGTGTGTGTTCGTGTGTGCTGCATGCATGTCACAGCACTGTATGTTCTGTGTGTGTTCGTGTGTGTGCTGCATGCATGTCACAGCACTGTATGTTCTGTGTGTGTTCGTGTGTGTGCTGCATGCATGTCACAGCACTGTATGTTCCGTGTGTGTTCGTGTGTGTGCTGCATGCATGTCACAGCACTGTATGTTCCGTGTGTGTGCGTGTGTGTGCTGCATGCATGTCACAGCACTGTATGTTCTGTGTGTGTGCGTGTGTGTGCTGCATGCATGTCACAGCACTGTATGTTCTGTGTGTGTTCGTGTGTGCTGCATGTATGTCACAGCACTGTATGTTCTGTGTGTGTTCGTGTGTGTGCTGCCTGTATGTCACAGCACTGTATGTTCTGTGTGTGTTCGTGTGTGTGCTGCATGCATGTCACAGCACTGTATGTTCTGTGTGTGTTCGTGTGTGTGCTGCATGCATGTCACAGCACTGTATGTTCTGTGTGTGTTCGTGTGTGTGCTGCATGCATGTCACAGCACTGTATGTTCCACGTGTGTTCGTGTGTGTGCTGCATGCATGTCACAGCACTGTATGTTCTGTGTGTGTGCGTAAAAGTGTGTGTGCGTGTGCCTCTACAGCTGTCACTGTGAAGGTGGTGAGCAAAGCCAGCGCCTCCGAGGTTCCCCCCCCCCGGGCCACTGCTCCCCTGCTCTCTGCTACTGTGGTTGCTCTGCTCGCTCGCCTCCCCTGCGTGAAGTCGCGTGCGTGCTCCTTTCCTGCCGCCGCCTCTCAGCGCGGCTGCTCGCAGTCCTGCTGCTGCGTGTGAGCAGCAGCGCATCCGGCCACGTAAGGACGGCCGCTCCATCCACTCGCTGTTGACGGACACGGGTTGTTCCCGCTGGGGCTGCTATGAACATGCATGTATGAGTCTTCGTGAGGACGTGTGCCTTTATTTTCCGTGGGTAAATACTCACAATGTGATGGCCGAGCTGTAGAGTTGGTGTGTGTTTAGCTTTTGAAGAACTCTGCAAACTGTCTTCCAAAATCATGATACTGTTCTGAATTCCTGTGGGCAGTGTATAAGCATGCAGTTGCTCCACACTTCAATCAGTATTTGGTAGGTTGGTTTTACAATTTCTAGATGCTCTAATAGGTGTATCATAGTGCACTTGTGGTTTAAACGTGCTTATCCCTGGTGGATAATGACGTTTTTTCATGTGGTTACTGGCCGTCTGTTTATCTTGGTTGAGTGTCTTTTCATATATTTTGCCCCTTAAAATGTTGTTGAACTGAACTTTGGATTTTCTGTATATTTTCTGCATAGAGGTCCTTTGCCAGATGTGTGATTTGCGAAGTCCAGTTAGGGACTTATCTTTTCAAGCTCTCAACAGTGTTTCCAAAAACCAGTAAAAACCGGTTTTTAATGAAGTCCATTTATCATATTTTTCACTTATGGATCATACTGTTTGGCTAACGTAGGGTTTGTTAAAATGGTTGATTTTTTGTGTGTTGCTCTTACATCCCACAACCTTCCTAAACTCATTTATTACTGATAGTAGCTGGAAGGAGTAGGTATCAGCTTGTCTACGTAGACAATCACATTGTCTGGATGCCTTTTATTTCTTCTCTCGCCTGATGGCTCTGGCCAGCGCTTCCAGCGTGATACTGAATGGCAGTGGTGAGGACAGGCCTGATGCCTGCCTTGCCCTGGTCTTAGAGGGAAGCGTCAGGCCCCCACCCTGAGTGTGGTGTTCGCGGAGGGGCTTCCAGAGACGCCCTCATCAGGCTGAGCTACTGTCCTTCTGCCCCCGTTTGCTGAGAGTTTTAAATTGCATGGTGAATTTCTCACTGTAGGAAGCCAGAAAAGACTAAGAACTCGGACTAGAAGTGGTCGGAGACGCTGGTCAGACCAGCTGCACCTGGTTGCCATGTGTCATCCTTCTTTATCATCGTTGGGTTTGGTTTGCTAACGTTTTGTTTTATGTAGAATCAGCGTTCTGTTAGGAGTTGTCTCATCCACGTTTGTGGATACGAGTCACTTGTTTCCAGAGAGCTGGCGTCGATGGTGTTGATCTCCTTGCCCTGGTCTCTGCCTGTGAACAGGGTGTGTAGAAGGCGGTCACGTAAGCCAGGGCCGCCGTCACGGCGGGACACAGACTGCTGGCCACAGTCCAGTGTGTGCCTTTCTCAGTCAAGGTATTTTTAAAGCTAAATGTTAAATAAAACTGATATCTATTTTTCTAATTTTCAGGAGGGTTTGCATTTGTGTATGAAGCTCAAGATCTGGGAAGTGGCAGAGAGTATGCATTGAAGGTAATAAAGGGGACAAAGGTTTTGTGGGTTTTCCTGTGTTTTAAAGGAAATAAATCTCTAAGTGACACTGTTTCCAAAGGTTTATCCCCGCCCCTTTAGTTGATGTTTCTTTTTTACAGTCTGGGTCTGTTTGTTACACTTGTTTCTTCTGCAGTCTCAGAGGACTTGAAAGCTGTGGGTTTCAGCTTTGGGGTGGCCAGGGGAGGGGAGTCAGAGCTGCCAGAGTAAGGGTTCCAGGAGTACCAGGCGTGTGAAAGCAGCCGTGTAAAGCGGCACGTGCACAGTGGGTGTGTGAGCCGGGCTCTCGGGTGGGCTGCTGCGTGCGCCCCGTGGTCTGTCCTGAGACTCTCAGGCGGCCTGCTTGGCCTCAGCGGCAGTGGCCGTCTTGGGGTGCGGCTGGGCTGGGGCGTGCACTTGGACTCTGGGGCCCCAAAGTAGACCCACATCTCTCATTTTCCTCCAGCCTGTTGGGTGAGAAGCCTCCTGCTTTTAGTTTTTCTTACGTCCTTGGATCACAAAGGACCATTTCTGAGGCCCTCTAACCTGGCAGGTTTCTCCGTGGGTCAGATGGTAACACACAGTCAGGTGGGGGCAGCCCTTAGATGCTTTGTGTTCAGTGAGAGCAGACAGGTGAGGCCCTTAATCCTGCCTCTCCGCTGTTTCCTGCTACAGAGATTGCTGTCCAACGAAGAGGAGAAGAACAGAGCCATCATTCAGGAAGTGTGTTTCATGGTATCCTTTTCCAGGGACTGAGCCCGAGCCGGGCCCGCGGGGAGGCCCGCCGCCAGCTGTGGCTGCCCTCGGCTGCCCACTGCCCAGTGACGCCCTCTCTGTGTTTGCTTCATTGGACTTGCCCGTAGCCCGTGTCTAGTAGGAAGGCGTTTTCTTCCTTGTTCTTTACTCTGAGAGTAATGGTAAGAGATGTGTAGCATTGGGAGCGATAGTGTTATTCCTGCCAAGAGGTCTCAAGCTGGGGGTGGGCAGCTCCCTGCCTCCGCCCTGCCGCTTGCCCAGTGACCTCATGTGGTGCCCGACTCCCGGCCAGTGGTTCTGTCCTCAGCTCCCTGCCAGCCCTGGCTCCTATGGGCTCCGTGTTGTCCTCTGAGCAGCCCCCTGGTGCCTTCACCCTTCCCAGAGGGCAGGGGCCGTAGGCGTCCGTGCATGGAACCTGGATCGGCGGGCTTGTTTGGCTTGGCTCTCCATTCCCACATGCGTGCCCCTGGAACTGGGGTCTCACCCTTTGCTGTCAGAATCTGTTCTCCTCCATCTCGAAGCTCTGTCCACTGTGAGCCTGCCAGGCCCTGGGCCTGAGGGTCCTCACCGCGCTGGGCTTCTTGTGGCCTCCTTCAGCCTCACCTGCGCCACACCCTCTACCTGCTACCCCACCCAGCCCCTGCCCAGGTGTGTGGCCGGCAGCGGGGCGGGGGGGCTTCTTCAGCACCTTTCCTTCCCTTGTGTCCCGTGTCTTCCTGTCCCCCTGGCTGCCTTCCACCTGCTCCCCGTGCTGTTTTTGTGGTCATGCACTCAGATTGTCCTTAGTTGGAGTTAGTGTTCTGACTTCAGTGTCTTAATATCATGTATATATTTGTTTTTAAACATGCAGACTTACGCATTCTCCTTTAACGAGACACCTGCAGAAAAAACTTTCAGGCCACCCAAACATTGTCCAGTTTTGTTCTGCAGCATCGATAGGAAAAGAGGAGTCGGACACTGGGCAGGCGGAGTTCCTGCTGCTCATGGAGCTCTGCAGAGGTGAGGTGCCTGCGGCTGGGCACCACCCAGCAGGCGGGACGGCTCCTGGGGTCTCCTCTCCGGAGACGCGGTGGTTGTCAGGGAGAGAGTGGCTCCGTCTGGCGGGAGCTCTCTGAGTGGCTGCATCCACCCCCTCACCCCCGTGCCTGGCTGAGAGCAGAGCTGGGGCTGTGGAGGGGCGGCTGTGCTGTCGGGGTCAGGCAGCAGGAAGCAGCCAGCGGCCGTGGCCGGAAGCGGGCGGGGTGGGCGGGGCCGCAGAGGTGGGCCTGCGCCCTCGCCAGCTCAAGGCGGTGGCTCTTGCTGTGCTCAGAGAGGAAGACTTGTGTCCGCTGACAGCAGCGGGGAGCCGGCGCTTTCTCACAGCTTCTTGGGGCAGAGTGGGCAAGTGGGCGGGCAGTGGTGCCCAGCTCCTCAGGAGAGGTGAGGCTTCTGTTGGTGGCAGAAGCAGGGTCCCCGCCTGGAAGGTCGGGCTCCTCTCATCCCCTCGCTGAACCTCTGCCCTGTGCTGGGCCCGTGTGGGCAAGACAGCTCTTGGAGCTGGGCAGCACTTCTGAGGCCCGGCAGGCGCAGAGGACTGGCCAGAGGGCCTGGCGCTCGGGCAGGGGCCGCCAGATGCCCTGCTTGTCCATCCGCCACCGGCAGTGCGTGGGGCTGCTGCGAGGCCAGGGGAGAGCGGGGAGACTGAGGCAGGGGGCTCCCCGGAAGGGAGGGAGGAAGGCACCCTGAGGGGTCACGGCCCCCAGAGGAGTGTCCCAGGACGAGGGCGGGGGCTGTGAGTGCAGGCGTCCTTCTGTGAAGAAGAGCAGAAATGGGGTGTGGTGGTTGCTGGGGGGCCGTCTTGGGGACCACAGCCAGGAGGAGTACAGGATCCCCACCCTGAGTGGAGGGGACCGGGACCCCATCCCAGGTGGAGAACCCAGGACCCGGGGTGCAGGGTGCTTTTGTCCCAGCAGCATGGGCACCGGGGCTCCCATGGGGACTGGTGTGTGGGATCCTGTCCGGCGCTGGCCGTGCTGCGGGCGCCGCTCCTGGGTGCTCACAGTGCAGTATGGGTGCTCAGCTCAGGTCAGGCACTTGGCTCTTCGCTTAGCTGGTGGTTGGCGTCACAGTCTTTCACCTGCAAGACAGAGGTGCCTGCTAACTGAAGACGGCGTGACGCGTGAGCCTATAAAGCAGCCTGCTGCCTCCGCGCCCGCACATTCACATGCGCCCCGGAGGCGGCCTGGGGCGGGGCTGGGGTTGCAGGGCGGTGCGGAGGGTGCCGGTCACGGGCCTCGTGGCTGTGTGCTACTGCCCTTTGGTTCCACGTCGAGTGGAGCCAGGGGTCCCATAACGTGTGGAGGTCACTTCCGGGAGCGGAGGCAGCCTGGGGCCCTGGACGGGGATGTGCAGGCGGGGCTCTCGGAGGAGGCTTCGGGATGTTCAGGGCAAGAGCAGGGTCGGGGTACCAAGGCAGGTGAGTTGTGGCTCCTGGGAAGCTGGCCCAGTGAAGACAACACACGGTTGCAGAGGGAGCCCCTGTGGAGAGGGCCAGTGGCCCCGGGCTCCAGCCAGTTCCAGCAGGACTTAGGTCCCTGTACCAGAGACAGGAAGGAGCGCCTTGAGGTGGGGACCCCTCGGGGGGCAGCCTGGGGTGGGGCCCAGAGCCTGGCCGCCCTTTCTGTGCCGCATGGAGGGCGTATCCACTGAGATGTCAGGTGCACAGCCAAGGACCGCTGTTCCCTAAGGAAGCTCAGCGGCCGTTTCTCCAGACGTGTCTGCCAGGACGTGCATGTTCGGGGGCGTGGTCCCTGTAGTTGCTGCATCACGAAGGCTCCGTGGTCGGAGGCCTCTGCTGCTGCGGGGCAGACTTCCCCTCCAGGGCTCTGTAACCCCAACCGGGTGCTGGCCAGAGGGCAGGGCAGCACCACGGCGGGTGCAGGAGGGCAGCAGGCCCGGGCACTTGGCCTCGGCAGTTCCCTGGTGATGTGAGTTTGATTCTCTTTTAGGGCAGCTGGTGGAATTTTTAAAAAAAGTTGAATCGAAAGGTCCGCTCTCGTGCGACACCGTCCTGAAGATCTTCTACCAGACGTGCCGGGCGGTGCAGCACATGCACAGACAGAAGCCGCCCATCATCCACAGGGACCTCAAGGTGCGGCCCCGCCCGCTCTGCCCGCCCTGCTCACCGCGTGTGGGGGCCCGTGTGCTTGGCTGGCGCCCCGCTGCCCGGCAGCCCTCCTGTCCCCAGCTGGGTGCTGTCCCCTGCGGGTGAGGGTGTGGACGGTCGTGGGTGCAACCCCTGCGTGGAGCCGAGGGGAGGTGACGTCCCCTGGGCTGCTCTGGGCAGGCATGCTGCCCGCCTGCTTCTGGGCACTGGGCGGGAGCGCTTCCCGCGGGGCTGCCACGCGCATGGGTGCACACGGGAGGCTGCCCTTTTCCTCCTGGTGCCGCCACTGGCGGGGAAGGGGCTTCATGGTCATGACTTTGGGTTTGTGGCTTAATGATGTGTGCTTTTGCTGTGTTTATACTCATCAGAGTCCTTACTCTTCAGTTAACTGGGTGTCTTTTGCTTTTTTTCTATTGTCTAGTGGTTGGTTTTTGTATATTCTTACAATAATGTTTTTTAAGTGGAACATGCTACAGGTGTTTTCTGTGGTCTGTGGCTTCATTTTAACAATAGCCCGGCATCCACGAAGCCAGGGCCCCGACTTTCACCGCGGCTCAGGGTGGCGGCAGGCCCCCTCTACCCTCCCCGGTCCGACTTGCTAAACGCAGACCCCACATATGCCCCTTCCTGCCAGGAATCTCCGTTTGCTTCCTGCACGTCCAGCCTGTGGCCAGCTTTCCCGTTTCCTCTTGGGGCATCTTGAACCTTGGGGAGGCCCCAGCACTGGGAGGTCCTCGGGAGGTGGCGGGCTCCTCTCTGGCTCAGGAAGGTGAAAAGCTGGAAGGATGACAGCTCGGCCTGGGGCGGACTGCTCAGTACCTGTGTGCCGGGTCCACGGCTGCTGGTACTGTGTGGGGACCCCCTCACGAGCTCCCTGTGGTCTGTCCTCGGGGGTCTTGGCGTGGTGCTCCATGGAGGGGCAGGAAGGACCCGGGAACCCGGGCGAGTGTCAGGCCCGGCACGTCCCAGCTGCCACTGCTGTGCGCCCTCTTCAGTGTGGGGTTCCTGGTGTCCTGCCGGCCATCATGCGAGTGGAGCCCCACAGTCTGTATGCTCGGCGTCATGATTTCAGCCCCTTCCATCTTGGGAGGCCTCGATGAGTAGGGCCTCCATCTTGGTGCTGGGCCTGGCCCTCCGCACCCCTTCTCCACACCGTGGTGGCCCCTGTCCCAGGACACCCTTGTCCCTGGGTGCCGGAGGCTGTCTCTGCGATGGACACCCCACCACGGCCCCTGTGCCTGCGCGTGGCCGGCCCTTGGTGGTGTGTGTGTGTTTGGCTGGCCTTTGCTCCTTGTGCGGGGTTTGCCTGCCTTGCCCTGTCCGTGGGGACCCGGTGTCCTGTGTGGCAGTCCCGTGTCTGTGCTGGCCTGGCAGACTGTACTCCTGGGGCTGCTCTCTCACTCCCTTGGGCATTCCTTGTGTTAGGCGTGAGTCATCTCGATGCCTCGTGAGGGGTCTTCAGCACCCAACCTTGCTGCTCCCTGGTCTCTGTACCAGAGCGGGTCCCCCGGACCGTGCGGCTCTTGTCAGCTCTTGGTGTCTCTTCCCGAGCCGGGACCCTGCAAAGCGAGCCGTGCAGGCACCCTGGTTCTCAGCGCCTCTTAGTCACGTTCATACTACGCTGGGGTCTGTTAACGTGCAGCGCGTTATGCCCAAAAGACAGTGTCCATCTTTTCCATTAAAAATACTTGATTGCTGAAAATGCTGACTGTTGTTGGAGCCCTTCAGTGGGTCTCACAGTAACATCAAAGGCGGCTGATCACAGAGGGCGAAATATCTGAAGCGTTTCAAGGATTATTGGACGGGACACGGAGACAGACACAAAGTGAGCAGGTGCTGTTGGGAAAAGGTGCCTACAGACTCAAGGACGTGGGGCTGGCACAGACCTGCCTGTGTGAGAAGCGCAGGGAAGCGAGGCTGGCCTGTGATTGTTCGGCTCAGAGTGTCGGCTTCTGGTTGAAGTTGCCATGATTCCCCCTCCGAGAGACGGGCTGACAGGCTGGAGACGTCCTGGCTGCTGGGTTGGTAAAGGTGCTCTGACCTGGGTCATGGAGTGCTGGTCTCCTGACTCTTCCCAGGCAGCGGAGGAGTAGAGCCCCCGTGGCGAGTGGGCTGGTGGTGGGGCCTGGCTCCCGAGCTGCGGGCAGGTCTGTGTCCTCCTGTTGGGAGGCGAGTCCCAGTCCCTGTTTGATGCGGATTTAAGGTCTCATTTATTCACAGTTTCTGAATAAGAGGTCTTCTCTGTATCTTTTGTTGGGTTTTTTCCTCAGTTATTAATGTGTTTGGTGACTTTTAAATGGCATGTTAATTTTTTTCATCTTTTAAGTTTTCTAAGGGTTCTTATTGTATATATCCTACATTGCTAGGTTATCTTTGATCTGTGGTGGATTTTAACTTTGTTTATCTGAATGTCCCATTTTAAGGTACACACACCAGTTTTGGTCAGAAAGGAGTGTCCCCTTTGCCCAGAAGATCCCTGGCCAGTCTGCCCTTCGGGCCCTGCCTGCCTGGCTCCCCGCTGTCCACAGCGCAGCCTGCAGCCCGGCCTCACAGACCGTTTCCTGAACTTTGCAGGTTGAAAACTTACTGCTTAGTAACCAAGGGACCATCAAGCTGTGCGACTTCGGCAGTGCCACGACCATCTCACACTACCCAGACTACAGCTGGAGCGCCCAGCGCCGGGCCCTGGTGGAGGAGGAGGTGAGTGTGGCAGCCGGGACACCACCGCCGACCGTGCCTGCCCCGGCTGGCTCTTCCCTTGCTTTTTTCTTGATGTAGCAAAGCATGCAGCATAAAATTTCCCACCGTAACCGTTTTTAAGCATGCGGTCCAGCGGCCCTGCGTACATCCCACCGTAACCGTTTTTAAGCATGCGGTCCAGCGGCCCTGCGTACATCCCACCGTAACCGTTTTTAAGCCTGCGGTCCAGCGGCCCTGCGTACATCCCACCGTAACCGTTTTTAAGCCTGCGGTCCAGCGGCCCTGCGTACATCCCACCGTAACCGTTTTTAAGCCTGCGGTCCAGCGGCCCTGCGTACATCCCACCGTAACCGTTTTTAAGCCTGCGGTCCAGCGGCCCTGCGTACATCCCACCGTAACCGTTTTTAAGCCTGCGGTCCAGCGGCCCTGCGTACATCCCACCGTAACCGTTTTTAAGCATGCGGTCCAGCGGCCCTGCGTACATCCCACCGTAACCGTTTTTAAGCCTGCGGTCCAGCGGCCCTGCGTACGTCCACGTCGAAGTGCAACCATCACCTCCGTCCATCTGCAGGGCTTTAGTCATCCCAAACGTGGCGCTTTAAAGCATCACGTAAAAACCTGCCTTCAGGGTGGTTTGGCAGTTAACCACAGGAGCCCCCCGGGAGACTGGTGGGCGAGTTCAAGCCTGTGTGAACAGCAGGTGCCGCTGAGTGGGCACAGACGCCCCTGGGCTGGGCAGCCGTCTACATACTCACACTGGGCTCTCGTGCTGGGTGCACGAGCTCGCAGACGCGGCCCCGGAACGCGCACTGGCAGAGAGAGCAGTGCAAGACGAGCAGGCAGGGCCACCACGGGCAGCACCTACTTCCCGTCGCTGCTCTGCACGCTCCCTGGAGACCGCGCTCCCTGGGGAGCACCCACGTCTCAGAGTCGCAGACGCGTCCTCTGCCTGCGGGTGGGCAGTGAGCCCTGGGGCTGGTCTGTAGCTCGCCCTGGGGCTCGGGGTCATAGCGCCTGGAGCAGGTCCTGAAGCCTTGCAACCCCTGCCCACCACGCACCGTCCTCCACTGTCGGTGGTTCACGAGGACCCCTGGGCACCGCTGTCGTGGTTGCCGATTCTTCGCGTCCATGGTGCTGGTCCCGTGTGCTCAGCACGCTCCGGGGCCCCGTGCAGAGCCTCGTGCGACCGCCCCGGCCAGGCCTCCTGACCGGCGCCAGGCCCCGCGGCCCGGGATTGCCACGGCAGCTGTGACGGGCCTGTGCCTTTTCCTCTGACACGTTCTCCTCTCCAGATCACCAGGAACACGACCCCCATGTACAGGACGCCGGAAATTGTGGACTTGTACTCAAACTTCCCGATTGGCGAGAAGCAGGACATCTGGGTAAGGCAGCTGGCCTGTGTCCCTGGGCAGCCTGACTGGCCCCCCGGGGCCCTGGGTGAGGCTGCGGCCGCCCGGCCCTCGGCCTCCCTTCCTCTTCCTTGGCTCTTCCTTTCCTCTGGTGGTTCTTTCTCCTCTTCTGCGGCCCTTGTCACGCTGTTAGTGGACAGGTGCTGATGGCGGGGTGCTGAGGGGCGGAGGCCGGTGTTGCCTAGGCCCAGCCCAAGACGGGGCATTCCTGCATGCCTGGACCTGAGCTCACCTGGTCCGAGCCCTTTTGTCGGCTAGAGTTCACAGAGCCACAGCCTGCGTGGCCGGCGCTGGCCTTCCGGATGGCCTTGCAGCTGTGCACTGACCTGGTGGTGCCGGAGCCGTGACCGGGCCCCAGGCCCAGGGTCTCAGGAGGTCAGGCCCGTCGTCTAAGACACATCCCGTTGGCGTAGGGCGGCCCTGTGTACGCTGAGCATGGGGCCTGACTGAGCAGGTGTCTGCTGATCCCTTGGTTCAACATGAGAGCTTGGAGCTCGGGGAGCACTCCTCCTGCCCATCCGAGGGGCCCTGTGGCCTCCCTGATGCCCTGAGAGCAGCACTCGGGGGCCCTGAACCCCCACCTCAGGGCTCCCATCCAGGCCCATCAGGCCCGCGGCACTGCCATTGGGGGGGAGCCCTGTGCTGGTGAGTGGAGACTGGTGGACACGCGTGAGCTGGTCGACCCCAAGTGGACACCTTCAGCCTGTCCCAGCCCAAGGACCGCATGCATGAGCTGGAAGGCGGGCCTTGGCCTGGTCTGGGCCCCACTTGCCCCTCACCGTGCTGGACAGTCTGGGTTCCCTGTCCTCCTGTGGCAGGTGCCGTGGTGGAGGCAGGGAGGGGACACTGACGTTTGGGTGCAGGGCTGGCAGCCCCTGACTCGTCCCTGGCGCTCAGCTCGAGCCCAGAGGAGGCCCTGCCACTCGCCCTCAGAACGGCCACTTGGCAGATAGATCCCACCCTGGGGTCGGAGCTTGGTGTCTCGAAAGGACCTCATCAGAGAACGGAGGGTTGGGCTTTGTTGGCTGCGCTGACCTGGCTTGTCTCTGCGCCCCGTGAATGTGGACCATGGCCAGCGGGCAAGGCATGGCCGGGCAGAGCCGGCAGGCCTCTGTGTCTCCGCAGGCCCTGGGCTGCATCCTGTACCTGCTCTGCTTCGGGCAGCACCCCTTTGAGGATGGGGCGAAGCTTCGCATCGTCAACGGGAAGTACGCGATCCCCGCCGACGACACGCGGTACTCCGTGTTCCACGGCCTCATCCGTAAGTCCCAGCGCAGCACACCCCACCTGAGCACGTGTCCTGAGTGGCAGCTTCTGTTGATCTTGTTCTTCACATCGTCCTTCCCCGCTTGCTTTTAAAATCAGTAGTGTAAGCAAGACACGGGCCTCCAGGGCCCCCTGCCCTGCAGAGCAGGGGGTGCTGCTTGCCCGGGGCCCCAGCCCAGCTGCCCTTAGAATGAGCTCTGCCTCTGCCGTAGGTTCCATGCTCAAGGTCAACCCGGAGGAGCGGCTGTCTGTCACCGAGCTGGTCAACCAGCTCCAGGAGATCGCGGCTGCCCGCAACGTGAACCCCAAGTCACCCATCACCGAGGTGGGCCTCTGCGTGCCGCTCGCGATGACGCTGTCTGTGTCGCGTTAGAGCCAGGGGGTCCAGCTCCACTCAGTTCTCGCGGAGGGAGGAGCCCCCGGGGTCGCCTCAGGGGCAGTGTGCCGCGCTGTGGGGTTCCTGGAGCCGGGAGGCAGAGCCCGGGGCGGGGCTCAGAGGTTCAGAGCAGGTGAGGTTCAGAGAGGCCAGCAGCGAGGAGGAGAGGGCCGCTGAGGCAAGTCGGCCTGGGCTGCCCCATGGTCTTTCCAGAGAACCTGGGCACTTGGGTGGTTCAAGTCTAGGGTGGTGTTTGGGCCCAAGATCTAGGGGCAGCCAGCCTGCGTGTGCCCCCGAGGACGCTCCACAAGGAGGGCAGAAGTGCTCGGGGAAGGACACAGGCCTCTTCCGCTGGGGCTCACGAGCACATGCTGCTCTCAGTGCATCTAGAGCCAGGAACCCGTGGGCCAGACAGCAGCCCATCCCTACACCCACTGACCGGGGCCTTGTGGGAGAGAAGTCAGCAGGTCCTTGGGGCAGCATGGGCGCACCAGCCCCGGTGGACTCAGACCAGGAAAGCACCAGGCAGGAGGCTGGGCTGAGGGATAAGCAGGAGCCCATGGGGAAGGGATCAGGAGAGTCAGAGGCTCTGTGTGCCACGGCCCGGGCCTGGTGCCTCGAAGCACGTTCCCTGCGGCCCGGGCCTGCAGCCTCGGAGCATGTTCCCTGCAGCTTCTGAGGTGGTGTGGAGCCTGTAGTCCTACCAGGAGGTGCCCCGTGTCTTTGGGAAGCTGATGAAACAACAAAATGAAGTTTCTGATTTCTGAGTAAATGACACAGTTGAGCTAAGACACGTGGGTGTTATTTTTAAGACTCCTTGGAGCATTCCATTTATCACTGGCCACTTTCAGCGCATCACGTACCACAGAGACCATAATACAGTGTTTCTTGAGTCTAATGTGACGTTAACCTGAAAGTAAGAATGCTCTTTGAAACTCCACAAGAGACCTCAGAGCACGCGTTGGGTAGCTGCAGAGAGTGGACGCGGAGCTGCAGTTGCTCTGGGCGGCTGAGCGTGAGGCCGGCCCTCGAGTGGGCTTGTCTGGGCCCGTCGCGCGGTGCCTCGTCTCTCCAGGGTGGTTGTGGTGTTCGGATGGCAGCTGGTGTGGCCTCGGGCTCAGCCCACGGGACCCGCACTGTGCTCTGTGGCTGCGCTTCGTGGCGGCCATCCTGCCCGAGCGTCCACGGGTCCCCGTGCTGTGTCCTGTCGACGGCAGGGCCTGCAGCCTCGGTGGCTGGGGTGGGTTCACGGCTGCTGCCTGTGTTGTGAACAGAGCCGTGTGCCTCGGTGGTACCAAGGATCAGCCCTGGGGTCCAGGGCTCGTCGAGACCCTGGGGGGGGTCCTTGGTGGTTCTGTAGTGAGCCAGGTGGAGGAGGGTGGACTCTGGGTGACGTGTCCCAAACGCCTGGCCTGACCTGAGTTTGCACCTTTCCAGCTCCTGGAGCAGAATGGAGGCTACGGGCACGCAGCCCCTCCCGGCTCCACGGGCAGCAGTGAGTATCCCCGGGACCCTGGTTCACGGTTCCTGAGCCGCCCTAAGACTCAGCAGGGCTGCCCTTCGGTGCCCTTCGCCACAACCGGCGAGGGGGCCAGAGGCCGGGCGCCTGCCGTCCACCCCCTCCCCGCCATCGGGCAGCCTGGGTCCTCCGAGCCCCAGCCTCACCCGAGGGGCTCTGGGGGTCTGCGTGTGGGCTGCCTCAGCCTCAGGCCCCTGGGGGACTGGGCAGCCACACAGGTCTCCGGCGCGCGTGGCCCCTGCCCAGTGAGATGCAGGTGTGCCTTCAGGCCAGCCCGCAGTGACCCTGGGGGTGGCCCCGGAGGAGGTGTGTGAGGGAATAGAGCGGCTGTGTGGGGCCCGCAGGGGCATCGTCTGCTCACCATGAGGCGGGCTCGGGTGGGGAGGTGGGTCTGGCGGTGGGCGGGAGGCCAGTGGACTTGGCTCACAGCTCAGACGTGTTTGCTGAGAGGGTTGCTCTTGATCTGGTAGTTAGCCTGGGGCTTCTGGGGGCCGGTGCAGCCAGGCCTGAGTGCAGCTGGCCCGGAAGGTTCCAGACACGCCTCTGCCCCGTGTCTCCAGGGCCATCCCCACCTCGCTGTCGGGGTCATGTTGCAACTCATCGCCTCCAGGGCTGGTACCGGCAGCTGGCTGGCCCGTGTCCTGGCTCCTTGTCCACTAGTGTGGCTCTGGCTCAGCTGCCTCCCTGGGGTGCAGTGTTGGGGGCCACCTCGAGGTGCGTGGACAGGCGCCCCACATGCGTGCCCTATGCGTGCCACACGCGTGCCAGGCGTGCCACATGCGTGCCAGGCGTGCCACATGCGTGCCCTATGCGTGCCACACGCGTGCCAGGCATGCCACATGCGTGCCCTATGCGTGCCACACGCGTGCCAGGCGTGGGGCAACGGGCTGGCGTAGGTGTCACACACGTGTTGCCACCGGATCCAGAGGCCGCAGGCCCCCCGCACGGGAGCGCGTGGACCCTCCTTCCTGTCCTCACCCCGACTTACGCGTGCACGACTGGGGTGCAGCCGCGCCCTGGACCCTGGTCTCAGGGACTTCCTGAGCCGCACACAGCCCTGCTCCTGCCCCCTCCCCTCCCCTCCCCTCCCCACGCATCTGCAGCCTCCGTCTATGGGCGTGCTCGTACCTTGTGTCCCAGCCTGGTCACCCCCGCTGGGCTCCAGCGTGTGTTTGTCAGAGGCGGGGTCCCGTTGGTGCCCAGCAGGCATTGGGAGTGAGTTGAGTGAATGTCTGGGACGTGGGAACAGCCTCACGCGCCCAGAGGCTCTGGCCTACTGATGCACCCAGGTCCTGCTCTGGGCTCACTTGTACCCGGTTCATTCCTGTGCCGGGGCGTGGAGTGCAGGTGGCCATGTGGGGGACACCTGGCCCCGGTGGAGGGACACACAGGCCGCTGCGGCGCCTGGAGCTCCGCACAGGCCTCTCTCTGCTCGCAGGTCTGGTGGTCGCTGAGTACGAGCAGCCCTATGGCGGGTTCCTGGACATTCTGCGTGGGGGCACCGAGCGCCTCTTCACCAACATCAAGGACACCTCCTCCAAAGTCATCCAGTCCGTTGCCAAGTGAGTTGAGGGTGCACAGGCACGCGGTTCTCTGCTGTGCAAGTTTTGAAGCCTTGGGTGCAGACCTGCATCCAGACGTGCAGAACCCGCACTTAGGGCTGGGTGAGCGTGCGTGCTCAGTGTCTGCTGGCCCCCACGTGAGCTCAGGCATCACCACTTTTCTGCCCTCGTGCTGGAGGCCGTGTGTGGGAGACTGTACACACTGGCTCCGGGCCGCATCTCTCCTGAGGGTGGGCCTGTCCACGGAGACGGCAGCCACGCACGCAGCCTGCAGTGCCATCCTCCAAGCGGTCTCAGCTTTGACCAGGGAGCCCCGTAGAGTTGGGTTCCGTCTGACATGTGCCCGCCTTGTTGGGACGGGGGGCCTGCGTGTCTGTGCTGTGAGCTGCTGGGTAATGCAGCCCCCACATGGCCATGGAGGCCTCAGGCTTGTCTTCTCTGCTGTGGTTATTGTTGTATATTCCCAGCTGTTGGGGACACAGGCAGGGGCTCACGTGCTTGTGCATGAGTATACGTGCACGTGTGAGTTGGCGTGTGCGTGCATGCTGTGTGATCTGTTGGTGGACTCGGTGGCGCCCCAGTGCTTTGCCTCTGACATGACCGTAGGAATGAGAGGAGCTTGGTGTCCGCCCAGTGCAGGCTCTGGCCGGGCAGGGTGCCTGCTTGCTCCTGCACGCTGCGGCCCTTTGTGGTGCCCGGGCTGCACCTCGTCTCCAGCAGGAAGGTCAGAGGCACGTCTGTCTGTCTGGTACCTGGCTCCCCAGAGTCCTGGTCCGGTCGTCGCAGGCTGCGCAGGTGTGAAGACCTGAGGCCCGGGCGGGGCGTGGGCGGGCGGAGGGCCCTGCTCGGGGCCTCCCTGTCAGCTGTCTGTGCTGCTGCGTCCCAGCGGGGGCTGGCCTGGCCTGTGGCAGCTGCCCTCCCACCTGCAGCCCTCCTTGCACGTCTGCTGCCGAGGTGCCCATGGCCGCACTCACATCCTCCTGTCTTCCTCCCAGTGGGGTTCATCGTGGGGTCTCGGGTGGACCCGGCAGGAACAGCAGGCCGACAGCAGCCAGCAGACTTGAGAGAAGCCACTGGGCCTTGCCGAGGAGAGAGGAACCGAGTTCCCACGAGGCTGAGGTGCACGCCTGTGGGCCAGCCTTGCTGGCAGCCTGTCTGCGCACCAGGGCCAGGCAGGTAGCCGCCTCCTGCCCGGGTTGCCCCGGGGCTTGTGAAGCTGGTCAAGGTACTGGCGTGAGCACACTTGCCCAGGGGCTCCGTGCTGAGGCCTGGCACAGTGATGGCCCTGGACTGTGGCCTGTTACCGCACTCCCTGCAACAGGGCCAGGATGGGGTGGACGGGACCTCAGGTCCTCCCTCAAAGCAGGAAGGCCGCTCCCCACACAGGCCAATACCGGATGTGGGGACCCAGCTCAGGACGCTGGCTGGGGGAGGGGCATCCCTGCGGCCACCGGCTCGCAAGTGTGTGGGGAGTGCACCCTGGGCCTCGACCCCCAGGCAAGTGGATGGTTCCCAGGGACCGGCCTTTGTTCTGCGGGTCAGACGAGCATGGCGGCCACGATGCTTGAGCTCACCAGGGGCTTCCTCCGGGTTTGGCACAGGGTCCAGTCAGGGCCTGGTGACAGGGCTCCTCCAGGGCCACTCCGCTCCGGTGCTGCAGGCGAGACCCTTTCTCGGGGTGTGCGGACCCACCCTGTGGCCTCTGGCTCGCAGTCCTGATCCTGAGCTCCTGCCCATCCGTGGTCTCTTGTCGGTCTCTCAGCGCTTTTAGGCTCAGGCCCCGTACGTCCATGCGTCCCGGATCCCACACGCCAGGTCTGCACGGCCGCCTCCACCAGGCGCCCTGAGTCCCCAGCGTGCTGGTGCCTTGGCCCCTCACAGGGGCAGCGGGGCGAGTGGCTGGGCTGTGCCAGCCGCCCAGCAGTGAGCGTCCTGTGTGGAGCCGCGGCCTCTGGGCCTGGGGTGCAGCCCTCTAGCCTCATGTCCGCGTGGACTGCTGCTCCATGCTTTGCTCTGTCTCACGATGGGTGCTCGTCTCTCCGCTGACTTTGTGCCACATGCTGTAGACGGTGCATGTGGTGAGCGTGGCCGGCGCTCTCCCCGGCCTGCTGCTGGCGTCGCTCAGGCACAGGTCTGCCCACGCTCCCTCTGCGCCCTCCACCTTCTGCCCTGGAGGCCTTTCCTTCCCGGGCTGTCAGTGGCGCGGGCCTGCCCTGGCCGTCCCCGGTCGGGACTCCACGCTCTCACTGCTGTGGGCCTGGATTCTGTCCCTGGTCAGGGAACCAGACCCCTCAAGCCGCATAGTGCAGCCAGGGGGGAAAAGAAAGACACACTGTAAATGTTTCAGTATATTGGAGATGTAGCTTTGATGGCTCTGTGGTTGCACGTTTGGGTTTCCGACACACCTGGACCTTCCTTTGGGGACTTTGCTCAACCCCTGCGCACCCCCAGCACAGGAGGCGGACACGCCCTCTCCCCACCTGAGGGAGTCAGCTGCCCTCGCTTGGCTCTGCCTCACGTGGCCGTGCGGTCTCTGAGGGTGTGGCGTGTGTCCCCCTTGCAGCCCGTTTCGGGAAAGCTGGTCTGCAGGGGCTGCTGCTCCTGGTGGCTGCACGGTGCAGGCAGGGGTTGGGGGTGGGCGGCAGCAAGAGTGACCGCCCCGCCCAGGCCGGACGTGCAGAGGGAGCCCCCCGCCCCCCCGCCAGTGAGGAAAACCGCAGCAGCGGACTGCAGCGGGGACGCCGGCTGTCTGTGAGTTTGGGGGGTTTACATTTCAGAGGTCATGTCGCTGCTCGGTTTGTCTACAAATTCTTTGCTTTGAAGATGAAAATCCTGACACTGTTGCCACAGATTTTGATCCCAAAATTCGCATGTAAGTTACCAAAATTGCCAGCAATGTTTTTAAAAATAAGAACAGAGACAAACCTTATTTTATGTCAATTTTTTTCAAGTATCTGTTGTTAGATGTGTTTAGACTCACCCGTGACATGTACTTGGGGGGGTGGTATAAAACATGAGCTGTGAGTCTAAAGAAAATAACAGATTAATGAGTTTATGTTAAAAAGAAAAAATTGGATCTCATTTAATAACAGCAAGATACAGTAGGTCTGATCTGTTAACAGATCTGATCATGAAAAGCTGTTTCTTAGGAAAAGCTGATAAACTACGGAGAGATGTTCTTATGCCACCAGAGCAAGAGGTACATCTTAAGTGTGACCAAAGCATGTAAGCCCTGGAGAAGTTGTTAATAAATTTAACTGACTTAAAAATTCTCTGTTCGTTGAAAAAGCACGTTTTTTTAACAAGAGAATGTGGCAGTGGGTTGGGAGTAAATACGTTCAAACTGTGTGAGTCAGGATGAGTATCCCCAGGATTATAATGATGAGTATCCACAGGATTATAATGACGAGTATCCACAGGATTATAACGGGCTTCCCGGGAGGCCCAGTCGGTAAAGAACCCATCGGCAGTTGCGGGAGACCTGGGTTTGATCCCTGGGTTGGGAAGATCCCCTGGAGAAGGGAAATGGATACCCACTCCAGTATTCTTGCCTGGAGAATCCCGTGGACAGAGGAGCCTGGCGGGCTGCAGTCCATGGGTCACAGAGTTGGTCATGACTGAGCGACTTAGCGCGTGAAGGTGAATGGCTTCCCAGGTGGCGCTAGTGGTAAAGAGCCTGCCTGCCCATGCCGGAGACACAAGAGACGCGGGTTTGGTCCCTGGGTGGGGAAGATCCCCTGGAGGAGGGCATGGCAACCCACTCCAGTACTCTTGCCTGGAGAATGCCATGCACAGAGCAGCCTGGCGGGCTACAGTCCATGGGGTCGCAGAGAGGTGGACACGACTTAGTGACTAAACAGCAGAATGAAGTATGAATAAACACAAGAGGATGCTCAGTTTCGTGTCACTCGTAGACGGCATCGTTGGGTTGCATGTTAGTTGGTGTATGTCGGTCAGTGGTGTGTGAAGTGCTTATTGGCACACAGGCCAGCCTCGCTTCCCTGCGCTTCACAGACAGGTCTGTGCCAGCCCCACGTCCACGAGTCTGTAAGCGCCTTTTCCCAATCTGCTCACTTTGTGTCTCCACGTCCCATTTGGTAGTTCTTGAAACGCTTCCGATGTTTCGTTATTATTGTACTTGTTGTATCTGTGATCAGTGAGTGGCCTTCGGTGTTACTATGAGACCCGCTGAAGGGCTTGGACGACACTTCGCATTTTTTAGCAATTAAGTATTTTTAATTGAAGGGATAGCACTGTCTTTTGGGCATAACACACTGCACGTTAACAGACCCCAGAGTAGTATGAACGTAACTAAGATGCGCTGGGAACCAGGGTGCCCGCACGGCTCGCTTTGCTGGGTCCTGGCTCACTGCCGGGGACTGGAGCCGAGCCCGCCATGTCTCCACAGCACCTGGGGTTGGATTAGTAGGGATGAAGCACAAGCTGGAATCAAGATTGCCAGAAGAAATATCAATAATCTCAGATACACAGATGACACCACCATAATGACAGAAAGCAGAGAGGCGTGTTGATGAGTGTAAAAGAGGAGAGTGAAAACGCTGGCTGCAAACAGCGTATTAAAAAGCAGAGATGTGACTTTGCTGACAAAGGTCCCTCTAGTGAAAGCTGCGATTTTCCCAGTGGTCACGTACGGACGTGAGAGCTGGGCCATAAAGAAGGCTGAGCGCCAAAGAATCGATGGTTTTGAACTGTGGTGTTGGAGAAGACTCTTGTGAGTCCCTTGGACAGCAAGGAGATCAAACCAGTCAATCCTAAAGGAAATCAACCTTGAATAATCATTGGAAGGACTGATGCTGAAGCTCCAATACTTCGGCCACCTGATGCTAGGAGCCGACTCCTTGGAAAAGACCGTGATGTTGGGAAAGAGTGGAGGCAGGAGGAGAAGGGGATGACAGAGGATGAGATGGTTGGATGGCATCACCGATGAGATCGACATGAGTTTGAGCAAGCTGTTGGTGATGGACAGGGAAGCCTGGAGTGCTGTAGTCCATGGGGTCGCAAAGAGTCGGACACGACAGAGTGAATGAACAACAACTGTTTTCTAGTCCTTGTTGCTTTCTTGTTTTTAGTTTTTTGGTTTTTTTTTTTTTTTCCTTCTGTTTCATAGAGGAGAAGTCAGGGAGTATATCCCCAGTCACTGTCCCCATACAGTTCTAGATCACAGCTGGCCCTCAAGAAGAACAAATGTGAGATCTGAAAGGTGAAAGAGAATAAGAAATCTTTATTTTCTCAGAGCAGTGGTAACCAGACGTGCAGGCTGAGATCTCACAGCAGCTTCCCAATGAGCTGATGAAAACTATGCTTTGTGACTCTGCAGTGGGAGCTGGTGGTTCTACTTGAGCCTTTTCTATGATCCCATTTTCTCTCCTTGCTCACTTCACCACTTATACGCCCTTTCTTTGCTGACTTCAGTGGTTGCCCTGGCACGTGCAGTCACCAGCTGACCCAGGTCCGCTTTGAGATAGCACGCTATTCCTTCCAGGGAAAGGTGTGCTTCCTGACTCCACAGAAACCCTGCCGCCTCCCTCCTGTCCCCACGTCACTGCTGTTCATGTCTCCTCAGTTCTTGAGGACAGTGTCTCGGGGCACCGAGTCCTGGCTGGTGGTTTTTCTCCCAACACTAAATATCTGGCTTCACTCCTTGGCTGCATGGTTTCTGGGGTGAAGCCAGGCATAATTGTTACCGTAGCTCCCCCAGAGGTAAAGTGTCCCCTGCCCCGAGCTGCTTTCAGGATTTTGTCTTCACCTTTGATTTTTCCTGAAGTTGAAACTGACATGCCCTAGGGTAGCTTTTCTGGTGTTTGTCCTGCGGGGTGTTCTCTGGGCTTCCTGGATCTGTGGTTTGGTGTCTGATGCTGATTTAGATAAATTCTCACTTAAAATGTATGGCGTGTCTTCTGTTCTCCCCTCTTCCCTCCTTTTGGGGTCCCTGTTATGTCACAGGCTCACCACACAGGCCTTGGATGCTCTCTGCTATCCCCCAGCCTGTGCTTTTGGGCTTTC
Organism: Bubalus kerabau; assembly: GCF_029407905.1. Classification (NCBI taxonomy): domain Eukaryota; kingdom Metazoa; phylum Chordata; class Mammalia; order Artiodactyla; family Bovidae; genus Bubalus; species Bubalus kerabau. Next base: position 121,503,638 of record NC_073630.1, read on the forward strand.
GGGGATTCTGTTGAGATCTAGCCCAGAGGTTCCTCCCCAGCCACGTCCAGTCTACTCAGCATCAAAGGCAGCCTTCTTTTCTGCTCAGGGCCTCCACCTCGCATTTCCTTCTGGCTCTCCCTTAGAAGTTCCACCTCTGCTCACTCTCTGTCTGACCCGCACACTGCCAGCTTTAACCGTCAGCACCCTCAGCACGTCAGCCCCAGCTGTTGCTGGTTTTTACAGCTGCTGGGTCTTCTTGCTGCGTGGGCTTTCCTCTGTTGCGGCGGGGAGGGCTGCCCTCCCGTTGCGGCACGCAGGCCTCTCGCGGGGGCTTCTGCTGTTCTGAGCATGGGCTGCAGGTTGTGTGGGCTCAGCAGTCATGGTCCCCAGTTTCCAGAGCAGAGGCTCAGTAGTTGTGGCACTTGTGAGGCACGGTCTTAGTTCCTCCGTGGCATGTGGGATCTTCCCAGATCAGGGATTGAACCCTTGTCCCCTGCAGGCACATTCTTAACCACTGAGCCGCCAGAGAAGCCCCAGCCCCAGCTGTGTAAGTTCCCAGTCTGGTAACTCCAGCCTCCCTGCCATGTCTGGTTCTCACGCATGTTCTGTCTCTTTAGACTGTTTCTTGGCACTCGGTGCCTCGTGATCGCTTAGCCGGACATGACGCACCACGCCAGCAGCTCTGTCTTCATTTTTGTCGTCATCTCTCTCCCAAACTTCTCTCAGTGTCCACCTTGAGTAGTGAGAGGATAAAGGTCCTTCCTGTCGGGCCCTGCCTCCCCCTCGTGGTTTATAATTTCTCCTTCGCCTCGTAGGTAGGTGACACTCCACACGTGCACATGTACACATGTGTGCAGTCACCCAGGCCCATGTGTGCACACTGACGGGCTGCAGCCTGAACCCTGCAACCTCTCAAGGACTCGCTTCAGTTTCGGCTCCCATGAGTTAATCGTAGAAATTTCCTGTAATAACCAAGTTCCCTTTGTTTTTAATCCCAGCTATGCGAAGGGAGATCTGGATATTTCTTACATCACGTCCAGAATCGCAGGTACGTTTGCCAGCGTTAGCTGTGAGGATGTCTTCTGGTTCCTTCCCGTCTGGTGACGTGCGCCAGGTGCCGGCCTCGGGCGTCTGTCCATGTGTCCAGTGTGCCTCCAGGCCCTGCAGCCGGCAGTCCTGTGTCAACCCAGGACCCCGGTCAAGCCCCCTCCCTGGTCTGGAATGTTCTGGAAGGCTGAGGTCCTGAGGGAGGTGATGCGAGGCCACACATACTGTCCAGACGCTTGGAGACCCTGTGGTGCTTCGGGCCGTGTAGAGGCCACGCCTCAGGAGGGCCTTGGGGACCCCGACCAGGGATCCTTGCGGATCTGACGCACGGCAGGGCAGGGTCTAGGGGCCTCTGATCCCCCCTTCTCAGGACCACCGTACTGACGGGCCAGCAGCCGCGAGCAGTGGGGCCTCACACGGCTGACCGTCCGGCCCATGGCTGGAGAGGCTGCAGGGGCTCCTGTCTTTCAGTCATGTCGTTCCCGGCGGAGGGCGTGGAGTCGGCCATCAAGAACAACATTGAGGATGTGCGGCTGTTCCTGGACTCGAAGCACCCAGGCCGCTACGCCGTCTACAACCTGTCCCCGCGGACCTACCGGCCCTCCAAGTTCCACAACCGGGTGAGCAGCGGCCTTGTGCCGATGCTTAGGGTCCACCCCAGATGCCGCCTGGGGGTTGGAGGGCGGTTCTCAAGGATCTCTGAGCATCACTGAGCCCGTGGTGCCTCCAGAGGGAACACAACACCATGCAGTCTCTGCTGTCACTCGGCCCGTGGACGCTGTTTACAGTGTAGAGACTGAGGCGGATGCAGCAGTCTGCAGCTCTGGCCATGTGCGCCGGAACCTGGCTCCCGAGTCCTGCTGCACGCCTGGGGCGGGCAGTGTCGGGTGGTGTGGGGAGGCCCGTGTCTGCACCCCGCTGGTGAGCCGCCCTGCCTGCAGGTCTCCGACTGCGGCTGGGTGGCCCGGCGGGCCCCGAGCCTCCGCAGCCTGTACAGCCTCTGCAGGAACATGCACGCCTGGCTGCGCCACGACCCTGGCAACGTCTGCGTGGTGCACTGCATGGTGAGCGGGCCAGCCTCCCCGGGCACTCAGGACAGAGGGGACCTCCAGGCTCCCGGGTGGTGGCACTGGGGGTGAGACGGGTGACCGTCTGGGCGGGCTCTCCCGGGGCTCCTCGCTGAGCTGCCCCACCTCGGGTGACACCGAGCACCAGCCACCCGCCGCTCCTGGCAGTGGCTCTGCTCGGGCCTGCGGCCATGGCCCAGTCCTGGTGCCCCAGGGTGGGTCCTGTCGTTCCAGGGCGGCAGACCTTGGAGGGAACAGTGGCTGTCGGGGAGGGTGGGGGGCGCAGGCCTTGCACCTGCCGTGTCCACACCTGGGCCCCCCAGCAGCAGGGCTTCTGGCAGAAAACCGTCCTCACGGTGGTCTTCCTGCCTCTTTGGTGGAAGACAGGGGGTCCCCTCAGGCAGCACCCGTGTGCGGAGGCTGGTCTGCCTCCTGGGACCCCGTGTCTGACCCCCTTCTGGGGCTGAGGATCTGTGGACATCTTGTCCAGTGGGGCGCCTGCTGGAACCTGCCCTCGGAGGCCAGCACTGCCGTTCTGCTGTTGGTGACGTCAGGCAGGAAAGACGATGGGGAGGCATGAGGGTGCCCGTGGGTGGCTGGGCACAGGGGTCGGGTGGGGACTGTGAGCATGTGCTGTGTGTGGTCTGCCACCTCAGGCCTTCTGTGGAGCCCTGCATCCCTGCCTCAGGTGGGGTTTCCTTAGCCCCTCGAGGAGCCTTGGCCTTAGGCAGAGGCCATGACCGTCCCGGGGGAGTGAGCACCGCCCGTACACGCCCCGCGCTCTGTCCTAGGACGGGAGGGCGGCGGCGGCCGTGGCTGTGTGCTCCTTCCTGTGCTTCTGCCGGCTCTTCAGCACCGCGGAGGCCGCTGTGTACATGTTCAGCATGAAGCGGTGCCCACCGGGCATCTGGCCATCCCACAAGAGGTATGGTGTCTGCCGTGGGGTGTGGGTGTGGCATCGGGGGCACACAGGCCTGTGGGTGCAGTCGGGTGGCTTCACTTCCTGCCCACCAGGGCCCTTGAGCAGTACCTCTGTCTGTTCCTGGTACCTGCTTTCCCAGTGTCGTGGCCTCTTGCTCGGTGGGCAGGGGCATGTGGCCTGCTGGCTCCATTTTGCAGGTGGAGTGGCGTTTGGGGGCTCTCTGGCCGCACATGAGGGCAGCACCCTCTCTGTGCTGTGTCCACCACATCAGGGTCTGTGAGACACGTGGGTTTCCAGGCTGTCTTTGCTGACCACTTACACGAGATGGTTTCCTGGGTCTGCATCTGGCTCCTGCCCACCCACCGCCTTTCTGGGGCCACTGTCTGCACCCAGGCCAGCTGGCCTCGCTTCCATCCACCTCGCAGCAAGAGGGAGCCTGGTGCTCTGTCTGAGGAGTCATTAGGCCCCTGGAGTCCCTGGAGTCCCTGGAGTCCCTCCTCTGTGGGGAGGGCCTTGGAGCAGGGAGAGCCAGGGCCCTGACCATGGGGGAAACTGGGGAGCGTCCAGGCTGGTGAGGCACCACTGTGGGTATCGCCCTCACTCGGGGTGGCTGTGTGGCCTGGACGGTGGGGTGAGGAGCTTGCCCCTCTCCTGGTTGTCGGCCCAGCCTGTTGGCTCACTGCCCGGGGCAGCACCTTGTCCCTCACCCCCCTGAGAGGGCTGGCCACACTCTGATGTCTTCTGTGTGGCTCCAGAGGGTGGGGGGTGGGGGCCCATCCACTGTGCAGAAGGGGCAGGAGAGCCAGGGCTGGGCTGCCAGGCAGGCTTCTGACCCTTTCAGCCCATCAGCCTCCCGTGTGGGCACACCCAGGGCTCCCAAGCTGTGCCTGCAGGGAGGGCCCTGCTCAGGGTTGTGGTCAGAGGCAGCAGTGTTGCTGCTGGTGTGTGTGTGCCTGGCCCTGGGCCCCCTAGTAGACCCCAGGCTGCTGCCCTGGAGGCGCGCAAGTGTGGAGAGGGTCCACCCCCTCCCGCCCCCAACAGCTCAAGAGCAGCACCAGCTCTGAGTGCACGGCTTCCCCATGCCTGTCGGAGAAGCTGCCTTGGAGCCTTCGGCTGGCCGCCAGCCCCAGGAGGGACGGGGCCCACAGGAGACGCAGGCGCCCCAAGGACAGGTTGGCGAGGGAGGCTGCCGCTCAAGGGGCATGAGGTCACCCAGGGGACATTCAGATGAGGCAGCCTTCACACGAGACTTGGAAGCGTGCCGGAAGTGTGGGGTCACTGGTCCATGTGTTCGAGACTCTGACGAAGTGGGGGCTGGAGGCCATGCTTGAGCAGGGAGGGAGCTTGTCAGAAGTTCTGTGCCCTGGAGGGGCGTAAATGCCATTGGGCGTGTCAGACGATCCAACAGATGCACCCCCGGGGCCCTGTGGGAGACGGAGTCCAGAGGAGGTCCTGATGATTCCCCCAACTTAACGGAAGAGCTCGAGCCTCAGACACCCAGAGGACACAGCAGGGTTCAGGCCAAACCAGAAGGCGCACCTGGGCCGCTGGAACCCACCCCGGGCTCTCTCCGCACGGCCAGTGTGGGTGCCGAGAGAGACACTGAGGCCACAAGGGGAGCCCCAGGGCGTGCTCGGGTGACCCAGGAGCTCGTGACGGGAAGCATGGGCCGGTTGTTGGGAAGCTGCTTCGTGGCCCTGTGGGCCTGCGCCCTCATGGCCAGTGTGGGTGCCGAAAGAGACGCTGAGGCCACAAGGGAGGCCTGGGGCGTGCTCGGGTGACCCAGGAGCTCGTGACGGGAAGCATGGGCCGGTTATTGGGAAGCTGCTTCGTGGCCCTGTGGGCCTGCGCCCTCATGGCCAGTGTGGGTGCCGAAAGAGACGCTGAGGCCACAAGGGAGGCCTGGGGCGTGCTCGGGTGACCCAGGAGCTCGTGACGGGAAGCATGGGCCGGTTGTTGGGAAGCTGCTTCGTGGCCCTGTGGGCCTGCACCCTCATAGAGGTGGGCAGGGGCGTGTGCGGGCCCTGCCCAGAGGCTGGAACCCCAGTCGTGTCGCCCGCCCGCTCTCACTGCCCAGGTTGCCTGCTCCTCTCAGCCTTGGGTCTTGAGTCTGCTTCCAGGCTCACTCAGGCTGTGGACGTGGGTCATGGGTCTTGGCTTCTTGCTGTTGGTGAAAAGTGCCCAGATCTCCTGGCGCATGGTGGGCGGTCCTACCACAGCTCTCACGAGTGGCGACAGTGCTCTGGTAACATGAAGTGTGACAGTTGTGGGTTCAAATTCAGTCGTGGCCCCTGCTTGTTCCCAGGAGACAGGTTAGACCAGGGCCAGAAATGGCGGCGCCACAGAGAGGGGGCGGGGCCACGCAGGGGGTGGCCCCACACTGAGGGGGTGGTGCCTTGCAGAGGGGCGGGGCCACGCAGAGGGGGCGGGGCCTCAGGGAGGGGTGGTGCCTCGCAGAGGGGCGAGGCCATGCAGAGGGGGTGGAGCCTCGCAGAGGGGCGGGGCCACGCAGAGGGGGCGGGGCCTCAGGGAGGGGTGGTGCCACACGGGGGCCAGGCCACAGAGAGGGCAGTGCCTCAGAGGGGGTGGAGCCATGGAGCCATTGAAACCCGAAAGGAGTCAGGAGCAGGTTGCAGATCCACAGAGCAGGACGCGGACAGTCTCCGTGGCCAGTCAGGCAAGTTGGTGGGTCAGATCAGAGCCACAGCATGTCCCACGATAGAAATGTGCACTCGGAGCCCTCGAAAAGGCCCAGTCTGGGCCCTTAAACTGCAGCAGGTTGAGAACAATAGAAATCATGTGAGACGTGTTCCCAGGCCATTGAGGAGTTAATCCGGAAATCAGGACAGCAAGACTGCTTTGGAAACCCTAGATGTTTCCAAGGGAAAAAACCTACTTCTGAGTACCCGTGAATCAGAGAGGAAGTCTCAAGGGAAATGTAAAGGCATTTTGAACTGAGTGAAAATTACATCAGATTCATGAAATGACACTAGAACGTTGCTTTGAGGGGAATTTCATGTGAAATGCTTACATGTGATTGAAAAAAGGATGTCCTGACAGGATCCAGAGACAGGGAACATGCATGTGACGAATGTGACGTAGCGTGTGGGCTGCACGTGGAGCACGTAGATGATCCCCGTGGGCTGAGTACAGAGCACACGTGACCCGGCTTGCCTCCTGCCTTCCAGGTACATCGAGTACATGTGTGACATGGTGGCCGAGGAGCCCGTCACGCCCCACAGCAAGCCCATCCTGGTGAAGGCTGTGGTCATGACCCCTGTGCCGCTCTTCAGCAAGCAGAGGAGCGGCTGCAGGCCCTTCTGTGAGGTCTACGTGGGGGATGAGCGTGTGACCACCACGTCCCAGGAATACGACAAGATGAGGTGGGCTCGGGCGCAGGCCCTTCTGTCTGCGCAGCCTCGTGCTCCTGCAGCTGTGGGAGGCGCCTGTTCTCTGGGCTTGCAGCCGGATGGTGGGCCTCGGTGTGGTGGGGCTGGGAGAGGTGAGCCTGGGTGGGGTGGGCTGGAGGCAGGGCTGGCAGAGCCCTTGGGGTTCCTCCAGGTCTTTGTGCTGAGTGGTTCCTTGGACGTCATTTCCTGGAGCATCCTCCTGCCCAAACCCTGACATAATTTGGTAGAAAAATCACGAGGCAGGAGGAAACACGCTTCGGTCTTCGTCAGCATGTGCGCCTCTCGCTTACGTAAGGGAACTGCTTGTTTTGGTTCTGTTCTCCAGAGACTTTAAAATTGAGGATGGCAAAGCGGTCATTCCCCTGGGCATAACAGTCCAGGGGGACGTGCTCATCATCATCTATCATGCGAGGTCCACCCTGGGAGGAAGGCTGCAGGCCAAGGTAAGGGGGGTGCCAGCGGCCCTGGGCTCACAGGTGAGCTTGGCCCTTCGTGTGCAGTGAGGGCCCCAGTCTCGCCTGTGTGGCAGAGCTGGTCGGCAGCCTGCACCTGCCCTCTGCACGGGCCCGAGGGCCTGCTGGGCTATGGCCTGGGGCTCCCCTGTGGGCCCAAGGAGCTGCTTGTCAGCAGAGGCGCCACCGTGATGTCTCTGTGTCCCCGCCACCTGGAGCCCTGCCTGGGGCTCTGAGACCCTGGGACCCATGAGAAGCCTGGCGGGGCCCCCACCCAGCCTGAGGACGGCTGCTCCTGTGCTCCCGCCCGCAGATGGCGTCCATGAAGATGTTTCAGATCCAGTTTCACACAGGGTTTGTGCCTCGGAATGCAGCCACTGTGAAGTTTGCCAAGTATGTTGGGGCGCCCCGCAGGGGGATGGGAGGGGTTGGGGCACACAGGCCCCCCACCGAGGGTGGGGTACAGATGAATGCCGCACGGTGGAAGCTGGCAGGGGCCCAGGAGGGCTCCTGCAGGAGGTGCCACGCGGGGGCTGCTCGTGGTGATGGCTCGGGGGGCCCCCAGCATCAGTAGTGTGGGCCAGAGGTGCCTCTCGTGTTTCTGCGTGTTGCTGCTTCTTTAAGAGCCTCGAGGCTCGTGTTTCCGCGTGTTGTTGCCCTTTAAGAGCCTCCAGGCACGTTCCCGTCTGTTAGTGTGTTTTCACGTTGGCTCCCTGCGTTCTGTTTTATGTGACAATAAGACAGAGATGAGGAGTGTCACATCTTTAGGCCTCAGGTTTTTTCTCCTTCAGGGAGGGTGCCTCAGGGCTTCCATAGGCCTAGCTTCCTGAGATGTGTCTCCTTAGAAGCCAGATGATGAAGACGAGTAAGCAGAAGATGTGCGCACATCTAAGCTGGGGAGCGGCATTTACTGCCTGGGTCATGTGTGCTGGGAAATACAGGGGTTCCACTGCAGACCTGTAGGTAGACAGGAGGAGGTGTGACTCGGGGGCTGCCACAGCCGGAACTGAGGGTTCCGCCGCACGTGTGGTAGCAGAGTAGACGTGGGAACGTGGTGGACGTAGGGATGTCGAGTACCGGGGAGAGGCCAGGCAGCCCTGTTTGGAGCCTGAGGAAAAAAGGATACAGTGGAGATCGTGCTGGGAAGACCCCTGGCCGGAAATTTCCTGAAAGGGATCTGAGAGACATCAGACCATAGAATCAAAACTGGAAACCGGGACTTCTCTGGTGGTCCAGTGGTTAAGACTCAAAGCTCCTAGTGCAGGGAGCCTGTGTCCGATCCCTGGTTAGAGAACTAAAGCCCATGTGCTGCAACTGAACGTCCAGTACAGTCAAATAAAAAACAAACCGGAAACAGCAAGCAGCTCTTAGAAGGAAGGGATGTCAAACTGCTGAAAACCAAAGATGACCTTTCCAGTGCCCCCGGGGTGGCCTTCACAATAAGGAGACCAGCAGCTGCTGTGCACCCGCGCAGTGGAGCCGAGTTGGGGCACTTACGGGAGAAGAGCATCACCAACTGCGAAGTCCGTGTCTGGGGGAATCATCCTTCAAAATCACAGCCAGTCAGAGATGTTTTCAGGCAACGAAATGTTTGCAGCACGTGTGTCATGCATGGACCTGTTAGGCCGTGTGCAGGACACGTAAGGAAATGGGGGTTGGAAAGAGAAAGCCCCCATTAAAGGTGGGCAGGAGGCTCCTGGCGCTTCAGAGGGATGGCATCCACATGGCCTGTGAGCTCCTGGGCAGGCTGCCGCGTCCCTCGTTGCCTGGGAAGCAGTTTAGAGCTGTGAAGACAAGTAATGCGCCAGGAGCCACGCAGAGTTAGTCTTCTCGTGGTGAGAACTCCTCGTGCTGAGAACCACTGAGATGGCCGTAGAGTTAGAGTCTTCTCGTGGTGAGAACTTCTCGAGATGAGAACTGCTGAGATGGACGCAGAGTTAGAGTCTTCTCGTGGTGAGAACTCCTCGAGATGAGAACCGCTGAGATCTCCGTCTCAGCGACTTTGATGCGACAGCGTGGCACCATTAGCCCTGCCCCCAGAGCCTTAGGCTCAGTGGCTCCAGATTAGGAAGAGGCCCAGGGCTGTTGGTGGTCGGATGGTGAGTGAGACACGGTGTCACGTCTGTGACCCCTGGTGTCTGCTCGGGCCTCCTTGGGGTCCCCACGGCCTGAGAAGCGGCCACCCCTGGGGGTGTGGTCCTGCTTGTGTCTGGAGAGAGACTGGTTTTACTCTGTATGGACAGGGGAGCTGTGCTTCACCTCAGGTCAGGCCTCTGGAAGTGGACTCATTGGTTAAAGAGGAGAAAGTGGTGCCTGGCGGGCTGTTGAAAGAGGACACTTCTCAGAAGGACTCAGATTCTTCGGGGGCCCTCCTGTGACGGGGGTGGGGAGCAGGTGTGAGCGAGGAGGGGGCAGTCTGGGGCGAAAGCCAGTGCGTTTGTTCCCTGCCCAGTGGGTGGGGCTGGGCCCTCTGAGACCCCGGCCCTTGAGGGGCGCTGGGGGCTGCACCTCGTGTCATAGACCTCATTGTGTCCTCACTGGCTGTGAAGACCCTGGCCTGGGGGCCGCCTCTTGGCTGGACCGGGCGGGGAAGCGGGGTGGGTGGCCGCCAGCATGCTGCTGGGAGTGGGCCCCAGGGCCCTTCCGCCCTGGAGCTGAGCTTTAGCGGCCTCGCGCCCTCTGTGGGCTGGTCCCCACCTCGTGGACGGGCCCGTCCGCAGGCCCGTCCCCGCCGTCGCCGTCGGGCTTTCCTGCTGTGGCCCCTGCACCTTCTCCTCCCGACGCTGGCTGGCCCTGTGTCGTGTTCTGGGGGCGCCCCACCGGGACCCGAAGGAGAGCCCTGCGGCCCGGCAGCCGCTCTGCCTGCACCCACGTGGGCCTGGCCTCCCCCCACAGAGGCCCCTGGTGCCCTCATCGTGCAGAGGGGGCCAGGGCCATGAGGAATGGGAAGGACTGACCGGGGGACGTCACTCTGGGGTCACGCATGCTTGCTCACCCCGTGTTGTTGGGTCGCGACACCTCTGGCCCTCGGGGACCTGCCACTCCTTTTTAGCTCCTCCTCTCGTCGTCTTCCTGTTTTTACACGCATGACCAGTAAGTAACATGAACAGAAGTCAGCGAAGAACCCGCCGTGGGCCCCTGCCGCCGGCTGAGGAACCGGGGTGCGTCAGTGCCGTCCTCAGGGGCCCTCGGCAGGAAGGAGCAGGCTGGAATTCTCTGCAGGTGGAGGGCCGCAGGCCTCAGGCTGCCTGGTGAGCTGGCTGCCGCGGCCAGGCTGCTCCCACCCCGCGGGGGTAGGCCATTGCCTCTCCAGCAGCTCCCAGAGGTCTTGGTTTGTGGACGTCTGTTCACAGGGGTTTTGCCAGGATGGATGGCATTGTTTTTATTTGAACCTGCATTTTACGATCTGAGAGCCTGATCCGATTTGAAGCCCAGGACCTGAGGGGTGACGGGAGTTGGGCTCCTGCTCTGAGGGTGTGGTCGGGTCTTGCTGCACACAGACCCCGCAGGCCCCTCTGATCCTTTGCTCAGTGGTGGCTTGCATGTCCAGAGCATGAGGTGCGGGCGTGGTGCCCGCCGAGAACACGGCCCTGCCCTGCGCTTGCATCCTGGTGGACGTTGGGGTGACCCCCAAAGTGTCCGTGGTCCTTCCTAACCTGCGCCTGGCCTCCAACTGCAGGTATGACCTGGATGCTTGCGACATCCAGGAGAAGTACCCTGACTTGTTCCAAGTGAGCCTGGAGGTGGAGGTAGAGCCCAGAGACAGGCCTGGCCGCGAGGCCCCACCCTGGGAGGGTGCCGGCATGCGAGGGCTGAACCCCAAGATCCTCTTCTCCAGCCGGGAGGAGCAGCAAGATGTCCTGTCCAAGTTTGGTGAGATCCAGCGTTGGGGGCACACCTGCGGGGCCCCTGCAGAGGTCATCCTGGTGACCCCCGTCCGCGGGGTCAAGGCCTCTTTCCAGAGCGCTTCTGAGTGAGCGCCGGAAGCGTGCTGGTGGTGACCCTGGGGCTCTCTCGGCCACAGCACAGGTTGCCTGTGTTCTTGGCGGGCTTTTTTTCCATTTTATTACGTGAGGTATAGCTAAGTATTCCTAAAAAGCATGTGTACCTCTGTGAGCACATCTGTGTGCATGGGTATACACGTGTGCACACATGTGACCCAGAGCAGCCTCGGGCAGCAGTGGTATCCATTCACAGATGGGCCCGCATCGGTTGTCCTGTGGGTTCTGGACGTGGAAGCTTGTCCCAGCCCTGGGCCTGGTCCTGGAGCCCTGAGTGGGGGGCCTGACACCCCCTCTTCCTGCAGGGAAGCCGGAGCTCCCCAGGCAGCCTGGGTCCACCGCACAGTACGACGCCGAGGCCGGGCCCGCGGACGCCGAGCCCCCCACGTCGGACTCGCCGCACAGCAGCGTGGATGCCGACCACTTCCTGCACACACTGGACTGGCGGGGTGGGTCGGTGGGCCTGGCTGCCCCTTGGGGCTCCCCTCGGCGCCCCCTCTTGCTGAGCCACAGCCATCCTGCTGTCTTCTTTGCAGAGGACCGGGACTCCACCGCGGGCCCGGAGGGTCACCTGGCCGAGGAGGGTCCCTCTGCTGTGGCCGAGGACGGCTGTGTGAGTGAGCCATCGGATGAGGAAGCCCCGACGCCCTCTGCAGAGAGCGGGGACACAGGCGATGAGGACGTGCCCGCCCCCGCCGCGCCGCAGGAGGACAGCGTGGACCTCCTGGGGCTGCACGCGGAGACGGGGCCTGTGCCCGCCCCCCAGGCCCCCGGCGGCCCCCCCAGCAACGCAGACCTGCTCGGCTGCCTGCTCGGGGCCCCGGGCCCTGCTCCGGAGGGTGCTGTGGGGGGCCTGCTCGACGGGGATGCGGCCCTGCTCTTCAGCAGCCCAGCCCCTGCGCCTCGCACCCAGACCACCGCCCCGGCCGGTAGGTGCTGCTGCTGGGAGTTCTCTGTTACTCAGGCACCTCGAGCCATCGTGAGGCGGGTGCTGGTCAGCACTAACCCCCACACTTGGGGCCCAGGTGCCTGGGGAGGGTTGTCCCAGGGTGGGCACCTGATCTGAGTGTGCATGGCGGTGCCCGCACTCACGCCTGCCTGGGCTGAGTGTGCGTTGCCATGCCTGCACTCACGCCTGCCCGCTCGGTGTAGCCGCAGCTGACCCGTTCGGCCCGCTCCTGCTGCCGCCCGACGTGGACACCCCCCCCAGCTCGCAGCCGGACCTCTTCGGGGAATTCCTCAACTCAGACGCCCCGGCCGCCCAGCCCGCGCCCTTCCCCTCCACCCACAGCGCTCCGCCGCCAGCCTGCAGCACCGATTTCCTGCGTCTTGGTGAGGGCAGCCTCTGCTCCTGGGTGTAGGGTGGGCGGGCACGGTCTCAGGTCCTCCCTCCCCCGGGACGGGCGCACAGCCGGTGTCCACACTGTGCACCCTGCTGGGTTCATGGGGCGGGAGGCAGGTTTGGGGGTGTCTGTGTGTGGCTGGCTGCAGCAGGAGGAGACCCCTGGAGAACCTCTCAAGTGAGGAACCAGACGCTGGTCTCAGCACCGCCCTCAGAGTCTCCACTTGCTGACTCCTCACGCCCTGTCCTCAGCCTGAGGGAACCAGTCAGAGGGTGGCCCGGAGGGTGTGAGCCTGGGGGGCCCCTGCCCGGCCACCCGAGCAGGGGATGGGGGTGCCCCGCAGACGGGACTCACAGCAGCCTGTCCCCTGAGAGCCCGTGTGAGGCTGTGTGTCCACCCCGCCGGGGATCCTCAGAAAGCGTCATTGTCTTCCCAGGGGACCTGCCTGCCGAGCCCAGCAAGATGACAGCCTCTGCCAGCCACCCCGACCTGCTGGGAGCCTGGGATGCCTGGGCCGAGGCGCCGGCCCCCACGCTTGCTGCAGATGGTTAGTGGGGAGACTGTGCCCTCCCCAGCCCTTCCTTCCCATACCTGCGCTGGTTCTGAAGTTTTCACCCCATCTGTTCCTTAGTGCCTCCCGCAGGGCCCCGGGGAGGCTGCGGGCTGTCCTGGTCTGCCCTCCTGGGGCCGGGAGGGCGGCGGGCCTCCCACTTGTCATGCGTGTCCTGTAGGAGGCACCCGTGCTGAATTCTGCTCTGGAGGCAGCGGCGTGTGTGAGGCTCGTGACGTGTGCCCTCCCAGTTCTGTTCATCTGCAGGCCGTGACTTTACAGACGTGTGTGTGCACGCTAAGTCACTTCAGTCATGTCTGTCTATAACCCCATGGACTGCAGCCTCCAAGGCTCCTCTGTCCGTGGGGTTCACCAGGCAAGAATCTTGGAGTGGTTACCGTACCCTCCAGGGGATCGTCCCAGCCCAGGGACCGACATGGGTCTCTCTGGGCTCCTGCCCTGGCGGGCGTGCTCCTAATCACTACTCCTAATCACTAAGCCCTTCTCGGATGGGACTCTGGCGGTCTGACAGGCTGTCAGCTCTTTGAGTTTGCTGCTTTCATTACGAGTGAGGTTGATTACTGTTTCGTATGGGTCTGCTTATTTGTGTTTGAGAACTGCTCCACGTTCTTTATTTCTCTGCATCAGAGATTCACCCTTTTCCCTTTAGTGGATGAGAGCTCTGTCTGAGCTGCCGTCACTTGTAATGGCCTCACAGTGACTCCTCAGTGACCCAGGAGTTGGGGCAGGACAGTCTGTAGAGTTATGGATAGCGTGGGAACGCGCACTCACGCTCTGGATGGGCTCTGAGGGCCGGCGGGGCGGGCCCAGACGATTTGCTCGGGCTGTGGGAGCGCCGCGCGGGGCCTGGCCCCACGCGAGGTGACGGCGCCCAGCGAGGCCTGCAGCACAGCAGCCTGGCCGAGGCTGTGCCACCCTAGTGCGCGGGTTCTGACGCCCCTGCCCTTCTCCAGGCGCCTTCTTCTCTCCTGGAGACCAGCCAGCCCCTTCTGGCCTTCCGGCCGGCCAGACCAAGTCTCAGAGCCAGGACCCGTTTGCAGACCTCGGCGACCTCAGTTCCGGCCTCCAAGGTAACCTAATGGCCACCTGAGGCCGTGGGGAGCACCAGGCCTCTCTGGGGGGGGCTCTGCACCCCCCTGAGGCACGTGGGGAGCACCAGGCCTCTCTGGGGGGGGCTCTGCACCCCCCTGAGGCACGTGGGGAGCACCAGGCCTCTCTGAGGGGTCTGCACCCCCCTGAAGCCATGGAGAGCACCAGACCTCTCTGGGGGGTCTGCACCCCCCTGAGGCACGTGGGGAGCACCAGGCCTCTCTGGGGGGGCCTCTGCACCCCCCTAAGGCCGTGAGGAGCACCAGGCCTCTGTGGGGTCTGCACCCCCCTGAGGTGCGGCCTCACCCAGTCCCTCAAGGGCCCAGCAACAGCAGCAGGTGCCCCTCTGCCTTCTCTCAGGAGCTTGTTGCCAAGACGATGCCAGGAGCTGCCAGCGCAGGCACAGGGACTGGCTCCTCTGCCGGCTCACGGCGTGTGGGGCCAGCTGGGGGCTGCCTCAGCCCAGGACGGTGGAACCTGCCTGCCCCCCTTGGGGTGTGGGGCCGGGGTGCAGAATTCACCACCGTCACTGTCCTTTCTGAGAAGCCCTCTAAGGACGTTGGTTCTTTGGAGGCCATGAGTGTGTCTCATCCCTTGGCAGTTGGGAGGCATGTGGAATTTTAGGTGAAAATAACATCTCCAGACACTTTCCGGACTTTCACAAGGTTTCATTGTCTCCCTGAACGTGTTCCTGGAACTGCGGGTGTGTCTGGGCTCGAAAGGCAGGGCCACCCAGAGCCTTTCGGGTGCTGCCTGTGGTGGAAAGGACTTCTCAGGATCCGGGGCGTCTGTTCTCAGGGTGGAGCCCCACCTTCAGCCCGGCACTGTGACCCCAGACGTCCATCACACCCCCCTCAGAAAACAGAGTCCTGCGTGAAGCTCATGGAGCCGAATGGAGAAACAAACCCACATTCTAGCTGGAGACCTCAGCATCCCTGTGTCAGCACAGACGGAGCCGCAGACAGGGGCCAGCGAGGTGCGGGCTGCCGCGGCACACTGCCCAGCAGCAGGGCCCACGCAGCCGGCAGGAAAGGCCACGCGCTGGGCCATGGGCGACCCTCAGCAAGGGAGAACGGAGACCACACGGAGCGTGTCACTCCCCGGCCGGCAGAGCCGAACGGGAGGTCGATGGTAGTGAGGTAACTCAGAAGTCGAGCTTTTCAGAACAGAATGGCACAATTCTGAATGACACTTATGTGGCAAGTCTTAAGGGAAATAAAACTCTGTCAAACGGAATGAAAGTGAAAACACAACATGGCTAAGCGTGAGGTGCGCAGCTAAAGCGGTGCCGGGAGGGAGACGTGTGCCGTTGAGTGTGCAGTTTGGAGAAGAGGAGCCGGCTCACTGGTGGTGTGAGTTCTCAGCTAAAGATGCTCGTGAAGCAAAGTAAGCTCAAAGCAAATAGAAGGAAGGAAATCATGAGAAGCCCACATCAGTGAGAAAGAGAAGAAACTAGAGAAAATGGGAGGAAGGAAATCGTGAGAAGCCCAAACCAGTGAGAAAGAAAAGAAAACTAGAGAAAACGGGTTGATCAAAACGTCAGTTCTGAGAAGATCAGTAAAGCTGACAAATCTCTCCTAAGATGGATTAAAAAGACAGGTTAGCACGAGTTGTCCACAGAGCCTGGAGGCGCCAAAGGAAGACAGACTCACGGCCTCAGCCCCACACCTGGGCCTGCTGTGAGGGGCCACGCTGGGGAGGCAGGTTGTTGGAGAGGGTCTGTAACTGTGGTGAACGTGAGCTCAGTTAGAAACCACCCATGGAGGAGATCTCTAGGCCCAGCTGGATTCCCTGGACAATTTTACCAAGTGTTTAAAGAATACCAGTTCTGCACGGTCTTTTTAGGAAGTAGGAAGAGGAGGGAGTATTTTGCAGTTGATTTCATGAGGCTGGTATCACTCTGATACCAAAACCTGATGGAGACAGTGCAGAAGAAAACCAGAGGCCCCAGGGCAGCATTGCTCACAGACAGAGACCAATGTGAGAGCACGCCACGGCCAGGCAGGGCTTGTCCCAGAAGGCACGGCCGGCTCAGCACCCTCAAACCCATGAGCAGGGCCCACCGTAACTGGCTCCGGAGGGAACTGTGATCATACCCACGGTGCAGAGAAGGCGTCTGCGGAGCCCAGCCCACCGTGGGGAGCACTGCCAACAGGCCGGCGGCTCGCAGCCTGTAGACTTGAGCCAGCGCGTCTTCAGAGTCCTGCCGCCTGCCTCACGCTGGGTTTTGGAAGACCGCACGCTCTCCGGGGCTGAGCCCGGCAGTGCATGAAGGCAGGAGAGGGGCAGAAGGGACAGGCAGTGTGGCCGTGTGCAGACAGTTAGGGTTTCCCAGGCAGACAGCTGTCTGCCTGGGAAAGCGCTTCACGTCCCAGGACGCGGGAGCAACAGACACACCAGGGCTGCTCCTGTTGGCTGGCAGCGCCCGCAGGCTGGCAGCGCCCGCAGGCTGGCAGCGCCCGCAGGGAGCCCCCAGTTCAGAGCAGCACTGTCTACAGTCGCCACAAAAGAAGGAAGAAGGAAACGCGCGGCTCTTGGCGAGCAGGCACAGGACTTGTGAAGCTGTGAAACAGATGAGGAAAGAGGTCGGGGAAGGCCTCGGAGACTAGCTCGCCGCCCAGAGACCAGCGAGGGGAAGGCTCTCCAGCAGTGGTCAAGGGGTCAGCTTAGTCCCCACCGGAATTCAGTCGGACTCACTGTAGAATTTATTGGAGAGTTGGGGGAAGTGGTCCGTTCAGCCCACTGGGCCCTGGCGGACTCTAGCTACTGGAATTAGCCCTGCGTGGTGTGGGCAGGGCAGGCACACGGGTCCCGGGGCGACGGAGGAGCCGGAAGACAGCGGTGCAAAGCTGTTTGTAGAGGCGCTGGGCCAGGAACGCGGCCTCGCCCTGAACCTCACACCTTAAACAGCAAGTAAGTGACCACTGCTCAGAAGCGGCTGTAGATTTCTAAAGCCTTGAGAAGAGGAACAGAAAGGTATGTCACCCAGACCGTGATCCATCAGAGAAAAATGGGTAAATTGGACTTAATCAGAAGATTTCGCTGTTCTGAAGGCAGTCAGCAGGATGGAAGCTACAGTGGGGAAAACAGCTCTGAACCGCTCGCGCGCCGGCTCCTGCTCACGTGGGGGCAGCAACAGTGAAAACAGAGCCGGACCCGTCCGCCTTGGGGATGAGTGAGCATCGAAGAGGACGGCAGCCCTGCCCTGTGCCGGAGGCAGCACCGGGCGCAGAGCTGGCGGACGTGGCTCCCCATGGACCCGACCCCTGCTGCTGTTCACCCTAGAGGCGCGTGCGGGCTGCTGGGGGTCCGGCCCCGGTGCACACGGCTGCCACGGGCAGTGGCCTCAGATGGAACCTGCCAGAGTCCTCCACAGCACGTCCACCCGCCAGGCTGCCGGCAACAAGGGGCAGCTGGGCGTGTCCTGAGTGAGAAGACCCATCGTAAAGGCCGCCTGTCCTGTGATTCCACTTCTAGAACGTCTTTGACATGATGGTCTCAGGTCAGAAAACAGGGACGTCTTGACCCTGCTGCTTGCGTGAATTTGTACACACGTGAAGTGGCCAAGGATCATACACGTGACACGCGACCTGCCCACATGTGCCGGTCAGGGGCTGAGGGCTCTGGGCACTGGTTTTGAGCTTCCTGGACTGTGTCCTGCGTGCGAACGCGTGGGGAGGGGAGCCCGCCAGGCGCCAGCTCGACACGGCCTGTCGCGGCCACCGACTTGGGGCACGGTCCGCAAGGGCTGAGCACCTGCAGGCAGTCCGTGTGGGCCGTCGCTGATGCTCCCGCGGAAACTGTCTCCCCAGGCTCGCCTGCCGCAGCTGCTCCTGCGGGCTTTGGTCCCAAAGCAGCGCCCCCTCCCAAGGCCAGCAGCTCCTGGCAGACGAGTCGACCCCCAGCCCAGGGCACCCCATGGCCCCCCCAGGCCAAGCCGCCCCCCAAAGCCAGTGTACCGCCAAGGCCTAACTACACCTCCAGCTTCAGTGTGATCGGCAGCCGGGAGGAGCGGGGGGTCCGCGCCCCCAGCTTCGGTGAGTATCCCCCTCCGGCCCCGTGAAGTGGGTACAGCAAAGTCACGTCTTGTCTTGTCCGGCTCAGTTCAGTCCTCGGGAAGGGCGTTTAAAGAGACTCCACTGGTGGGAGCCCCTTGGGACAGAAGTTCACGGTTCCAGACCTGTGTCTGGGTGACTTCTGCCCCTGGCAGGCACTTCAGGCGGCCAGGCCACACTGTCCAGGAGCCTTCTCTGCCTCGCTGGCCAGGCAGCGGTGGCCGGGTGAGACCTGACTTCAGCGCTCGCCTCGGGGCGTCCCAACACCTGCCACCACGCCGCCCGCCCTGAAGCCTGCAGCTTAGGCAGCTCCGTTGGCCACTGCCCGTCTCCTTTCTGCGCCTCCGTCCGAGAGGCCCTTGAGCCCCTGCCCAGCACTGGGGGGCAGGCGGGCTGCCTGGGCGCCCCTGACCCTCTGCTCGCCTGCAGGTCCAAAGCCAAGGGTGTCAGAAAACGACTTTGAAGACCTGCTATCCAACCAGGGCTTCTCCTCGCGGGCCGACAGGAAGGGGCCGCGGACCATCGCTGAGATGAGGAGGCAGGACCAGGCCCGGGACTCGGATCCGCTGAAGCTGAAGGTACCGGGGGAGGGATGCAGGCAGCTGGCCGCCGGCTCAGACGTGAGGACCTGTGTGCGGCACTCTGAGGGGAGGGGGATTCTGTCCGCATTCACTGCTCTTCTCAAAGCTTTGGGGTGAAAAATCAGCCATCTCCACGTGGCTGGGATGAGAGGCTTCGTGCTCGTTAAGCTTCTCGCTCCTCTGAGACCAGCCAGGTGTGACGCTGGTCAGGGTCTGACCCGCAGAGGCCCCAGGGTGATGGACATCTGTGTGCTATGCCCCGGCCGTGGGCGGACAGGTGGGGGATGGGGTTGCGGGGTCCTCTGAGGGGCCCCCTGGAGTCCAGCCTCGTTCCCACCGGGCACTGTGGCTCCAGGCTGGGGACAGGCGGAGGCTGCGACCACAGGTCACCTGTGGACGTCCTGCCGAGGACGGGGTCCCTGGTTCCGCATGCCATTCTCGTCCACGTCCCGTTCGTCCAGACCTGGGGACATGTTGGCCGTGCCCGGGGGGGTCAGTGCAGAAACTGGGCCACACGTCTCTTGGTCAGAGCCCGGCTCCGTGGGGCTCGCCCCAGCTGCGGGGCTGGTGCGGGCCGGGGCCTGGCGCCCCTCAGTGGCACCTTGTCTCCCGCAGCTTCTGGAGTGGACGGAGGGCAAGGAGAGGAACATCCGTGCCCTGCTGTCCACGCTGCACACGGCGCTGTGGGACGGCGAGAGCCGCTGGACGCCGGTGGGCATGGCCGACCTGGTGACGCCCGCGCAAGTGAAGAAGCACTACCGCCGCGCCGTGCTTGTGGTCCACCCCGACAAGGTGGGCGCGGGCGTGGGGGCTGCCGGATATGGTCGGTGTGGTCCACCCCGACAAGGTGGGCGCGGGTGTGGGGGCTGCCGGATACGGTCGGTGTGGTCCACCCCGACAAGGTGGGCGCGGGCGTGGGGGCTGCCGGATATGGTCGGTGTGGTCCACCCCGACAAGGTGGGCGCGGGTGTGGGGGCTGCCGGATACGGTCGGTGTGGTCCACCCCGACAAAGTGGGCGCGGGCGCGGGGGTCCGCCAGATACGGTTGGTGTGGGTGCCAGGTTGGGGTGGGTGGGTGTGGGGAAAGGCCGCCCTCACAGTGCCATCCACCCCACAGGCCCGGGGGCAGCCCTACGAGCAGTATGCCCGGATGATCTTCATGGAGCTCAACGATGCCTGGGCCGAGTTTGAGAGCCAGGGCTCCCGGCCGCTCTTCTGACCTGCGGGCGCGGCTGCGTGCCGGCTCTGGAGCCGGTGCCGTGAGCGGCCCTTGAGGGTGGCCAGGGCTCCGGCGGCGTGGGTGGCCGTGGCTGCACCCGGTCGTTGCGTCGTGCCCGTGTGCTCAGCGGGTCGGAGCCGATGGCGCTCCCGGCAGGAGAAGAGAAAGCATTCCAAAGCCTCCCAGGTGTCTCCTTTTCTCTCTTGGCCCCAAAGGAAGCGTGGTGCCCGTGCTCCCGTGCGTGTCACGCTGCGGTCTGCCCGGTGGCGCGTCCACGAGGTGGGCGGCGCGCGCTGCTGACCTGCAGAGTCTGTCTGTGAGCGCTCCTGTCTCCCCTGTTATCAGCCTGGTGACACTGTACAGAATTAAACTATTTTCTGATGACCCTCGTCTCTGGCTGCCTCTCCACCTCCCCACCCGTCTGCCGCTGTCCGCGGAGGGGCAGCGCAGGGACCCTGCCCCACGGCTCCAGGCTCCTCATCTGCACCGAGCCAGGCCCCCTACTGGCCCCGGGCTGGGCGGTCAGTTGCAGCAGGAAGGCCGGGCGGTGTGGGCCTGGGGTCAGCAGATCAGGATGGCCGGCAGCGGCTGTGCACCTGGTGGTTTTTGGTTGGAGGTGACAGTTCAGCCTCCTGTGAGTGTCTGTACCCCTGGGCTCGTCCCCTCCTGGCCGCTTGGCACCTGTGGCCTGGCCCTGCCAGAACTGCCGCCTGGAGCGCTGCAGGCTGGCTCTGCACACTCTGCCGGCACTGTACCCGACACGTGAGTCACTGAGGCAGCTGTGATGCCAGGGAGATGGAGGAGGGTGCCAC
Organism: Bubalus kerabau; assembly: GCF_029407905.1. Classification (NCBI taxonomy): domain Eukaryota; kingdom Metazoa; phylum Chordata; class Mammalia; order Artiodactyla; family Bovidae; genus Bubalus; species Bubalus kerabau. Next base: position 121,524,189 of record NC_073630.1, read on the forward strand.
CGGCCTCAGGACCCACCCCATGCTGCACTCTGGGCATGTCCTCAGATCAAGGCTTCACCTGGGAGTCTGGGCAGTTGGACTCTGACCCGAAGCCTCCGAGACCTTCCTGGTCCAGCAGAGGGCGAGCCTATGGCTCCCGGAGGCCCAGAGGAGGAGGGGGCTCTCGCTTCCCCTCCTGAGGCCCCGGGCCTTCCAGCCTCTGCCCCTGGGCTCCCCCACCCCCATCCTGGGCCATGGGTCTGAGCAGACGGCAGTGGAGAAGGCCGAAGGCCCGGCCGCTGCTCCGTCCCCTCTCTGAGGTGGGCGCCTCACCACCTGGCTGGTGGCCCTCCGTGGGCTGAGGCCTCCTGAAGAACAGTGAACGACCCCAGTGGGCCCGAGGGTGCACACGTGCGCGCCGGGCACCAGCTCAGGCCCTGGAGGGCCCGCCCTGCCCTGGGTCTGGTGGGCGCTCCTTCAGGCCCCCGGCTCTGACTTAGCCCCAGGGTGGGTGACAGCCCCAGTGTCCATTCTCCGGAGACCAGGCGTGGCCCCTGCGGGCCCCCGGGGGCTTGGGAGTGACCCTGGCCCCAAGCCAGCACTGCCAGCCATACCCCACGCGCAGGGGCCGTGGCAGGCGCGCCTCTGCAGAGACCGGGTCTGGACACGGGCCTCCCGTGCCTCTGTGGCCCCAGGACCCCCTAGTCTGGCCACCGCCCGCCCTGTAGAGGCCCCACCCAGCATGTGCCCGAGCATCTGGGTGACAAGTGTCACGAGGGACACGGCCCTCGTCCCATGCGGTCCGTCCCTCCCAGCCCATCCCCCGTGGCCTCTGCTGCTCCCCGAGTCCTGGCAGGCATTGAGCCCTGAGTCTGGAGAAGGTGGGCTTGTGACTCCTCCGCAGGAAGCCCCCTGATGGCAGACCCTCGTCACGTTCCTTCCGCGTGGCTCTCCTGGCCTTGGGGAGGCCATGCGCCCCCGGGGTTTGTGGGCTGGGGACCCTCAGGTGCCGCGGGAGGCCCACATGCTTGCCTCCAGCACAGAAGGTGGGCTGGAATCCCGCCCTTGTTGGATTCCCGGCAAACGCCCGTTTGGAAAGGACTCGTTTCCTTGTGAACCTTCACCAGCACCCGTGGAGCAGCCCAGGAAGACAGGTCAGGCCAGCTCAGCTGCCGACCCCCGCTGGCTTCCTTGCCTGCCCTGGTCATTCCTGAGGCCTCAGAGAGGAACGGCTGCCCCCGGCCCGAGTCCTGGCTCTGCCTTGGGGGACCCAGGGTTAGACCCCCTCAGGCCCCGCAGGGCCCTGGGAGAAGTGGGCCCCTGCTCTTGGCTGTTCCCTTCCCTCCCAGCTGGGGCTGAGCCCACTGCCCATAGGACCAAGCCCCAGACTGCCTGGTGGGCACGGGTCCCTCACAGACCTTGGGAATTGCCCTGTTCCAGCACGTGCGGGGTGACTGTCCCCAGGTCTGTGAACGGGCCCGGGAGAAGCACCCCTGCCCAGGTGGAGTTCGGAGGTGGGAATTCTGACCAAGGGAGACCTGTCCAGCATGAAGCCGGCTTGGACCCCCTTGCTCTGCAGCCACTGGGCCCCCGTCCCCCGGCGCCCTTGGGTGCGCTGGGCCCTGCCAGGAGCCGCCGCGCCTGCCCTGCGCCCCAGTGATGACACAGCTGGGGCCACGGTGCCGGGACAGCCCCCTCTCAGTGCCTGGCCGTGGGGGGCTCGCTGCCCGGAGGGCGCGGCAACACACACAGGACATAGACACAGCACACACCACACGCACACCACACACAGACACACAACACACGCACACCACACGCACACCACACACAGACACACATGACACACACACCACATGCACACCATAGACACACATCACACACACACACACACACCATACACAGACACACATGACACACACACACCACACGCACACCACACACAGACACACGACACACGCACACCACACGCACACCACACACAGACACACATGACACACGCACACCATACACAGACACACATGACACACACACCACACGCACACCACACACAGACACACATGACACACACACACCACACGCACACCACACACAGACACACATGACACACACACCACATGCACACCATACACAGACACACGTGACACACACACCACATGCACACCATACACAGACACACGTGACACACACACACCATACACAGACACACATGACACACACACCACACGCACACCACACACAGACACACCTGACACACGCACACCACACGCACACCACACACAGACACATGACACACACACACCACACGCACACCATACACAGACACACGACACACGCACACCATACACAGACACACATGACACACACACACCACACGCACACCATACACAGACACACATGACACACACACCACATGCACACCACACACAGACACACATGACACACACACACCACACGCACACCACACACAGACACACACGACACACGCACACCACACGCACACCATACACAGACACACATGACACACACACCACACGCACACCATACACAGACACACATGACACACACACCACATGCACACCACACACAGACACACATGACACACACACCACACGCACACCACACACAGACACACCTGACACACACACCACATGCACACCACACACAGACACACATGACACACACACCACACGCACACCACACACAGACACACCTGACACACGCACACCACACACAGACACACGACACACACACACCACACACAGACACACGACACACACACACCACACGCACACCACACACAGACACACACGACACACGCACACCACACGCACACCATACACAGACACACGACACACGCACACCATACACAGACACACATGACACACACACACCACACGCACACCATACACAGACACACATGACACACACACCACATGCACACCACACACAGACACACATGACACACACACCACATGCACACCATACACAGACACACGTGACACACACACACCATACACAGACACACATGACACACACACCACACGCACACCACACACAGACACACACGACACACACACACCACACGCACACCACACACAGACACACATGACACACACACACCACACGCACACCACACACAGACACACGACACACGCACACCACACGCACACCACACACAGACACACATGACACACGCACACCATACACAGACACACATGACACACACACCACACGCACACCACACACAGACACACACGACACACACACACCACACGCACACCACACACAGACACACATGACACACACACACCACACGCACACCACACACAGACACACGACACACGCACACCATACACAGACACACATGACACACACACGACACACGCACACCATACACAGACACACATGACACACACACACCACACGCACACCATACACAGACACACATGACACACACACCACATGCACACCACACACAGACACACATGACACACACACCACATGCACACCATACACAGACACACGTGACACACACACACCATACACAGACACACATAACACACACACCACACGCACACCACACACAGACACACACGACACACACACACCACACGCACACCACACACAGACACACATGACACACACACACCACACGCACACCACACACAGACACACGACACACGCACACCACACGCACACCACACACAGACACACATGACACACGCACACCATACACAGACACACATGACACACACACCACATGCACACCATACACAGACACACATGACACACACACCACACGCACACCACACACACACATGACACACGCACACCACACACAGACACACATGACACACACACCACATGCACACCATAGACACACATGACACACACACACACACACCATACACAGACACACGACACACACACACCACACGCACACCACACACAGACACACATGACACACACACACCACACGCACACCACACACAGACACACATGACACACACACACCACACGCACACCACACACAGACACACACGACACACACACACCACATGCACACCACACACAGACACACATGACACACACCACACACACACCATACACACACTACACACTACACACACCACACAAATACCACACACACACCATACACACACCACAGACACACCATACACACACACACCACACAAACACCACACATGCACAGACCACACACACAACCACACACACACACACCACACACACGCCATACACACACAAAACACACACCACTCACACACCGCACACGCACACACCACACACACAAACCACACACACACACCACACACACACCACATACACCACAAACACACCATACACAGACACACACACACCATAAACACACACACACCACACATACCACACACACACCACACACAGACACACAGCACATACACCACACATGCACATACTATACACACCATACACACACCACACACACACATTATACACAGACACACACCACACACAGACACACATCACACCACATACACACACCACACAGACAAACACACTACACACACCCCCACCCCACCCCCACCTTCACTCCCCTGCCCTCGTGCTCCTGGCACACACCCTCCTCCCTGAGAGCAATGTTTCAAGACCAGGAGCCCCCAGACCCACTTGGGGGGTCAGAACCTTGTCCTTTAGGGACTGCTCCTGGGGGCACTTGGCTTCCCTGGTGGCTCAGCTGGTTAAGAATCTGCCTGCAATGCAGGAGACCTGGGTTTGACCCCTGGGTTGGGAAGACCCCCTGGAGAAGGGAGGGCTCCCAACTCGGGTATTCTGGCCTGGAGGATCCCACAGACTGTCACAGCGAACGGAGGGGCGGGCCCGCGCCAGCCAGGCTCGGGAGGAGGTGTGGGGACGCACATAGATTTGCGGGGACTTGGGCTGGGGCTCTCCAGGAGGCAGATGGGGGAGGGTACATAGGTGTGGGGGCAGAGCCTCGATGCAGGGCGGGGCACTGGGCAGCCACGGGCACTGGTGGGGTGCTGCTCTTCACTCTGCACGCCTGGCCCTGGGCTGGGACTGGTCCACAGGTGCCCAGGCCAGGAAGGAGGGGTTAACTTGACTCAGTCCCTTCCTGGGCTTCTCCTGGGGGCGGAGCGGGAGTCTCTCTCTCTGGTTTGGGATGCCTTCTGTTTCTGTCATTTTTTCCTTTTCTGCATGTGATGCTGTAATTCCCACATGAATCCTGAAAGTACCTCTGCTGAAGAATTGATGCCTTTGAACTGTGGTGTTTGAGAAAACTCTTGAGAGTCCCTTGAACTGCAAGGGGATCAAACCAATCAACCCTAAAGGAAATCAACCCTGAATAATCATTGGAAGGACTGATGCTGAAGTTCCAATATTTTGGCCACCTGATGTGAAGAGCTGACTCATTGGAAAAGACCCTCATGCTGGGAAAGATTGAGGGCAGGAGGGGAAGAGAACAACAGTCGATGAGGTAGTTGGATGGTATCGACTCAGTGGACGTGAATTTGAGCACCACTCTGGGAAATAGTGAAGGACAGGGAAGCCTGGCGAGCTGTAGTCCATGGGGTTGCAAAGAGTCCGACACGACTGAGCCTGAACAGCCAGGGATGGAGTCTGGGGAGGGGGGTGTCCCAGGGCCTCGAGGGCTCCCGCCTTGGAGGTGGATGGAGGTCGCACCCATCTGGGCTGGGCCGGCCCCACCGTCTGCACTGCAGCGCAGGCCTGGATATCACACCTCTGGGTGTTCCCCCTCCCCCTGCCCTCTCTGCCCCCAGAGGCCGCAGCCTGGCCCTGGGAGGCAGGATGGAGCCCCCGCCGCACCCCCGCCACCCCCAGGCCCTCTGCCTGTCTGCAGTGTGCTGCCTGGGAGGCCACCCTCCCCTGTGACACATCTGGGGGTGGGGGTGGGGCGCGGGGTCGCTCAGCCGAAGCTAGTGGCCCAGGTCTCTCTGGGCCCGAAAGCGACGGCCGCCAGTCTCTCCGGCTCCACTGCTCTGACTCTGCGTGGCGCTTGACCCGTCACACGGCCTCACCTGCCTTTCTCAGCTGCCCACGCCAGGACAGCTCCTGGGGCAGCAGTGGGGCACGTGGTGACGGGCCCACAGTGGCTTGAACTCTGGAGGGATGAGGGCTCGCCGTCCTGCGTCCCCTCGTCGGCCCCCTGAGGGTCCTGAAGGAGGGGGACATGATCAGGGGCGGGCCTGGCCCCTAGGCCCCCTTCCCTCCAGGGCGCTGACGGGTGGGCAGGGCGCCTCCGACCGACGCTGGTGTGTCAGTGCTCTGGCCGCCGCCACGCAGTCACTGGTCTCTGCCCTGTTCAGCTGGATGGTCCCCTGGACTGCACTGCAAGGGCCTGGCTGCTGCAGCCTCGTCCTCGGAGGCAGGCCTCTGGCCACCCCCTACCCTGGGCCTACAGGAACGGGGCCTGAATTCAGCTGCCAACCCCTCCCTGCAAACCCGAGCTGCTTGACCGGGGCTGCCAGGCCCCCTGGACGTGAGCACAGGAGGAGGGGCCTGACCCAGGACCAAAGGAAGATCCCCAAGTGAGCAGACAGGGTCCCTGGGGCCCTCCTGGCACACAGGCCCGCCAGCGGGACCCGCACAGGCCGATCCTTGCTCAGGTCTGAGTGAGGGGGCTGGGAGGGGCCGGGGGGAGGATGCGCCCTGTGGTGGCGTCCTTTCTGGGAAGGATTTCTTGAGCCTGAAGCCCACCCCAGGAGGCCCACTCTGTTGTCGGCTGAATCGGTCCTTGCTGGACACAGGTCACCAGCTAAGGAGCCCAGGCCTGGCCTACACGGGGCGTGGGCTGCTCGGGCCCTCGAGGGACGCAGGGAGCCCCGAATCTGCCTCTGGTGGCGCAGCCCGGGAAGGGCAGAGGAGGCCTCTGGGGTGGGGGATGGCAGAGTGATGGGTGGGGTCACTCACAGAGCAGGGACCCCTGGGGCCTCTCGGGGAGCTCGCCCTGTGAGGGTCACGCAGCAAGGGAGTGACCGCTGGACTGAGCAGGGCGTGGGCCCCTCAGCCAGACGTCACTTTTTTTTGGCCTCAGAGACCCCAATGGGAGGCTCGGGCGAGCTGACCCCAGGGTGGGGCGACGGGGGCTCCTGCCGCGCAGAGGCCTGGGGACGCACGGCCGCCCCGCTGCCCCCGCGCCCCGCTCGTGACCCTCTGTGCTCGCCCAGGGCCGCCTGGTGCTGCCGTACGGCCCGCGCCCCTTGGTTGCCCCCCGCAGCAGGATCTGCTTTCAGGCCGTATGAACTCTATGTTTACTTGGGAGCGCGGGGGACTGGGGGGCTCCAGGCAGCAGCTGGAGGAGAAGGGAGGCATGGCTCTCATGGCCCCAGGCCCTGCTCTGGGCATCTCGGGAAGTCACGGCCCCTCTTTCTAACACTCCCCACCCTCCAGACAGCCCCGCAGACAGACCCCTGTGCTGAGGGCTGTGAAGAGACCAGGAAGAGGAGAGGGCTGGCCCCCCGGTGGGCACGAGTGGGCAGGAGGCCAGGGAGTGGACGGCCGGCAGGAGGTGACTGTGGGCTGGGGCCAGGGAGCGGGCTGGGGGCGTCTGCAGGACAGCGTGTCCGCCGGGTGCATTGAGTTGGAGGGGGGAGCGCCCCGTGGGGTCTGGGGCGGCAGGGCAGAGTGCAACTGTGCTCTGAGCCCAGATCCTGGGCCGGCCTCTCAGGGAGGCGGGCCCTCGGTGTTCCTGGGGTGACTGAAGGCCCTGAAGGTCCCTGGAGCGTGAGGAGCAGTCCCTGCAGGTGGGGAAGGGTACATCTCAGCACCGACTGGACGGGGGGCACCAACTGTCCCAGCACACCAGGTGGGAGCGGGGACCAAGGAGAGAGCAAGCCGCCCCGGGCCGGGCCAGCACCTCCAGCTCCCCCCGGAGCCCACGTGGCCAGACGGGACCTTGGGGTGGGAGCGCTCGGGGTCTGCCATGCCGAGCGAGGCGCCTCGGCCCAGCTCCAAGCAGCACCCGTGATGATCCCGTCCAGTTGGCTTTTGCTTTTCACGTGTTATTACCTTTCAAAGTAACGACGAAATCCAGCAGGAAAATGGCCACATGGCTGGTGCCGGTGCCGGAGACTGAATTATTATTCATCGTGTTGAATTATTCAGTTTGCGTTTGAAGTTTCCGGTGAGCCAGTGCGTCCTTCCCGCGGGGCCTGCAGCCCCCTGGCCAGACCCCTCGCCAGGACCGAAGAAGGACTTCAAGTGATCCTGGCCCCTCCTGGAACAGAGGGGACCAGCAGGGGCCAGGCCTCCCCAGGGGTGTGACAGGCGCCGGAAAAGGGCTTCCAGGAGGTGGGCTGGGGGCGCTGGAGCCAGGGGGCCACCTTTGTCCCTGCCATCTGGAATGAACCGGTGGGGGCTGCAGGGGACGTCTCAAACCAGCACCGGTGGTCTTGGCCTTCAGCGTAGCCTTACTGTGGGTCAGGGTTTCCAAGCCTTCGGGGTTTCAGGAGCCCACGTAGGCCTGAGCTCAGGGCTTTGCCCCGTCCTGCTGGCAGGCCCCATAGCTGATGCCTTCGGGGAAGCCTCTCCCCTCCCTGCTCCCTGCGCCCGGCCTGGCCTACCCTTCGCCCACCTCCCCGCTCTGACTGTGGTCATCAGCCCCTGACGCGCACCAGCTCCCTGGGCTCAGTCCTTCTCGCTGTCGTGGACGTTTCCACTCTGCTTCAGACTCTCGGGCCGGCTGCAGGCTTGGGGACTGGTCACCGGCGCCCAGGTCCTCTTCCAGGCACTCATGGGGCCACGAGTGCCCACCTGGGGTGTGGCCCCAAGGCCAGGCAGAAGCCACGAGCTGCGTCACCTCCTGGTCACAAGGCATTGCCCCCTGCCTGCCCGGAGCTGACCCCCGCCCTCCAGGCCTCCTTGGGCGCCGGGCACCTTGAGCTGGGACTGTCACCAGCCTTGTCTATTCCCCATGGAAGGGTCTGAGTCCCCCTCACCCAGCCCAGGGCCCAGGCAGCTGTGAGAACCAAGCAGGCAGCTGTGAGTGTGTGGTGGGTCTAAGGGGGGAACAACACAGAGGTAGGTGGTGACCTCACATGTGACCTCTGAATGGTGACCCCCAAAAGGGGGGCAGAGAAAGAGGCTGAGGGATGGAGGGTCAGGCAGCGAGGTCAGCAGAGGGCCTGTGTCCTCGGTCCCCGACATAGGCCAGGCCTGGGTCACGGGGTCAGTGGGGTCACGGTCTGTGGGCTGGGCACGGGTCCCGACGCTCTGTCTCCTGGTGCTCAGCAGGCCCACACCAGCCTGGCTGCCCCTAGGTCAACCGGGTGTCTCCGTGGCTTATAAGCTCTGGGGTTGGCAGTCACGGTGCTGCTGTGGACTCAGCTGTGGGTCATCCCCGGGTCCCCGGCGGCGGGGCCGGAGGGCAGAGGCTGCAGCAGGGAAAGGGGTTTCTCCATGCTGGACACACATGTCTCCCTCCCGCGTTCACACCCAGGGCCTGAGGACACCAGGAGCCAGGCTGCACAGACCCTGAGGGCTAAGGCTGGGCTTGCAAGACCCTCGACACCTGGAAACCGGTGACCACCCCCTCCCCAGAGCACCTGTCCCAGACCTGCCGAACGCGTGAAGGGTGGGGCCCGAGGTGAAACGGACGAGGCCATCTCGTTCTGGTGGTCGGCCAGGGTGGGCAAGCACGAGCGGCTCCCTGCAGGTCCAGTGCGAGCCCTGTGTGTCCCCAGGCTCACCCTTCCGAGCAGCCCCACTGGACCCACCTTGCCCAGAGCCGGGTGACAGGAGATACCAGCAGGAAGCGTGGACAGTTCTGGGCCGGCTCCTACAGCCCTGGCATCCAAGGAGGCTGCAGCTTTGTGCATCCTGGGGCGTGGGCCTCCCCCAGGGCCACCAGGGTGCTCGTTGGGCAGCGTAGCTGCAGAGTGGGGGTGCCCCTGCCCGCTCCCAGAAAGCAGTGCTGGCCTTCTCCACCCTGTCCCCATCCTCACCCCTGCCTGCTGGGGGCCCCTGTCCCGCCACTGATGCCCACACTCAGGCCCGGAGGTGGCCAGCAACTGGTGGACGCTGGGAGCCCAGGCACCAAGCAGATGGAGGAAAACAGGCAGGGCCTCCCGAGTTCAGGCCGTCTGTCCCGGGGGGCAGCGAGAGGAGGGCGTGGTGGGGTGGGGGTCTCCGGGATCACCCAGGCCAAGCGAGGCCTGATGACTCAGCCGGCGGGGGCCGGGGTGAAAGTTAATGCAGCAGTCATCAGGGGTGTCTGCCAGCGACCAGCGAAGACCCGGCCCCTGCAGAGCCGCGGGCCACCACTTGACCCCAAGCGGCCGGGCGCCGACCTTGCAGCGACCCCGCTCTCCCCGCAGCCTGGCTTCCGCTGCAGAAGCGATCCTGGAGGCCCTGAGCGGGGGCGCGGCGGCGCAGGCGGGAGCCGAGCGGCCGTTCCGCAGTGACCTTCGCTCTTCCCTGTCCGGCGTGGGGCCGCCGGCTGAGGGCGCGGGGGTCGCTCCGCCTCTGTCCCGCCAAAGGGAAACGGCGTGGCTCTTTCTTTGAGACCCTGTTACGCACACAAATAGGTCCGAGTCGGTCTGCGGGCTGCCCTCCGCCAACGGTTGGATGGGTTTTCTGGGGTCTGGGGGCTCCCTTCTCCCGCCCAGCGGCGGGGGTCGAGACCGGAACAGCGCGCAGGGGCACTTGGCCCGGTGGGGACCGCGGTCACCCGCCGCGCTGAGAAGCGCTTTCCGTGCCCCGGTGGAGAGTGGGACACCGGGCGGGGCCGCGACCCCCAACCTCCCCCGACCCCCCGCCGCGAGCCGCGAGCCCGGAAGAGAAAAGGCCTTGCCCACCCGGCTGCGGACCGACCCGCCCGCGCGCCAGGCGCTCCGCACCGGCGGAAGCGGATGAGCGCGCGGGTCTCTGGCTCGCGCTGGGTGGGGGGCGGCCCCCGCCCGGGCCCACGCAGACGGGATCGGATGGAGGCGGCTGGGGGCAGTGTCTGCGGCTCTGACCTAAGGGGAGGGCCGGGGTGGTGCGCCGGGCCGAGAGCTCGCTCCCTGGGAAGCCCCCACCCCGGACCGGCCCAGGGGCAGGGTCTGGGGGGCGCGGCTCCGCTCCTTCCCCCCACCCCCTGGCGCCCGCCCGGCCGCCGCGGCCCCGCCCTCCTCGTCACGCTAGGACGCGGGCGGGGGGCGGGGAGCGCCTCCATGTGACGCGCCCTCCTCGCCGTGCCCTTCAGCTGTCGCCGCAGTTCCCGGGGCGCCACATGGACCCGGCCGGCCCGAGCGCACTCTGCCGCTGACCTCCCGCCCGCCCGCCCGCGCGCGCCCCGGCCGCGGCCCAGGAAGGTAATCGGCCCCCTCCGCGACCCCGATGCCCCCTCCCCGGCCCCGCTGGGCTCGCACTCGCCCCCGATGCCCTCTCCTCGCCCGCGATGCCCCCTCCCGGGCCCCGCCAGGCGCTGTCCGCCAGAGCGGTGCTGAAGCGGCCCGCGGTCCCGGCCAGCGCCCTCTCTCTTTCTTGCTGCTTCTCCGAGTCTCCTGCCTCTCGCATACCCCCTTCTCCTGCTTCGTCCTCTATCCCTTTCTTTCTCTCTCCTGGCGCGCTCCCGCCTGAGGGCCGCTTGGCAGAGCCGGGCAACTAGCCCGCCCGCAAAGCCTAGGGGTGCGGCAGTGGGAACCTTGGGGGAGCTCCAGCAGCGCCCTGGCCGCGCTGTGGCCTTGAGACCCCCTCCCCAGGGAGCCAGGGGAGAAGTTTGGAAGAAGATCTGCTTTGCGGCAAAGGTGCCCCTGCGCGCCAGTGCCTTGCGGGCAGGCAGGGACATTCCTTCCCCAACCCACACAAACACAGGTCTCCTTCATCTGGGAAGAAAACAATTTAAAGCCATTAAACAGTGGATCTCCAGGGACCTGGGTTTCTCTGCCAGGAGAGACTTCACAGGAGGTGTGGGGGGGCACTTCGGTTACTGATTTTACAAGAAGCCCCTCCCTACTAGACCTGCAGCTGACCTGCACCTGGAGAGGCCCAGCCGTGCATGCAGGGGCGCAGTGGTCACTCCCCGTTTCATTTGTTCCCTGAAGGCTGGATTCCCCGCACCCCCGCCCCCGAGTCTCTGGGTGGGTGGCACTGACTGCCGGCCTCTTTCCTGGTGGAACCTGGCCTCCCAAGTTTCATCAGACCCAAGGCGCTCCCCCCAGGTGCCACCCACACTAACCTTTCCTGTCTTTAGATAGATCTCTGCCCCTGTGGGCCAGGGCTCCAGAAAGTAGTCTCTGAGCCAGTCACCTCCAAACGCCCCTGGGGCTGCCCTCGCTTCACCCAGGCCGCCTCATTTGAGTTGCACCCTCCCCTTCCCTGCAGTAGCAGCCAAAAACCACCTTCCCAGACCCCAGGAGCTTGATGAGACCACGTCGCAGGGACCCTCCCAGACCCTCCCAGGTGCCTGTCCTGTGCTGAGGTCTGGCCCCTAGGTGTGCAGGGACTGTGAATGATGCTGTCTCAGACCCCAGACCCACATCTCGGGGAAGTTGATTGGGGGTGAGGAACACGTCCTCCCCAGCCCCGTCGGGTGACCTGTGACCACGTCCTCCCCCAGACAGAGGACTCCTGGCCACACTCGCATGTGAGCTTTGACCCTCCGAGGAGCTGCTGAGGACGCAGAGCCATCGCCATGGAGTTCGTGATGAAACAGGCCCTGGGAGGTAGGGCGAGGGGACCCCCAGCATCCCCTGCAGTCGTCACACAGGGTCGCCCTCAGACCACCGCACAGCCTGCAAGCCCAGCTGCAGGCTCCTCCGGACCAAAGGCAGTACCACCGAGTCACCGTGGTTGGCTTGGGGCGGGGAAGGGTGCATGCCACGTGCTGTGGTCGGGTGGAGCCCACCCAAGGGGCACTGGGGAAGTCTCACTGGTCAGATCTGGGGGCCCCACGGGGACTTTGCCTCCGGCGAGCAGGGGTGCAGGAGGCCACAGGCTGGCCACGGCAGCCAGAGAAGGGGTAAGGGACAGAGCTGGACCTGGGGCGTCCAGCAAGGGCTTCGAGGTGTTACCAGGGAAGGGCCAGGAGCACGCACAGGGGGCCAGGGTCAGCTGGGCACAGGGGGTCAGGGTCGGCTGTGCACAGGGGGCCAGGGCTGGCTGGGCACGGGGGTCAGGGTCAGCTTGGCATAGGGAGTCAGGGCTGGCTGGGCACAGGGTGTCAGGGTCAGCTAGGCATAGAGAGTCAGGGCCGGCTGGGCACAGGGGGTCAGGGCCGGCTTGGCATAGGGAGTCAGGGCTGGCTGGGCACAGGGGGCCAGGTCTGGCTGGGCACGGGGGTGAGGGTCAGCTTGGCATAGGAAGTCAGGGCTGGCTGGGCACAGGGAGTCAGGGTCAGCTGGGCATAGAGAGTCAGGGCCTGCTGGGTACAGGGGGTCAGGGTCAGCTTGGCATAGGGAGTCAGGGCTGGCTGGGCACAGGGGGCCAGGTCTGGCTGGGCACGGGGGTGAGGGTCAGCTTGGCATAGGGAGTCAGGGCTGGCTGGGCACAGGGGGTCAAGGCCGGCTTGGCATAGGGAGTCAGGGCTGGCTGGGCACAGGGGGTCAGGGCCGGCTTGGCATAGGGAGTCAGGGCTGGCTGGGCACAGGGGTTCAGGGCCGGCTTGGCATAGGGAGTCAGGGCTGGCTGGGCACAGGGAGTCAGGGCCAGCTTGGCATAGGGAGTCAGGGCTGGCTGGGCACAGGGAGTCAGGGCCGGCTTGGCATAGGGAGTCAGGGCTGGCTGGGCACAGGGAGTCAGGGCCAGCTTGGCATAGGGAGTCAGGGCTGGCTGGGCACAGGGGGTCAGGGCTGGCTTGGCATAGGGAGTCAGGGCTGGCTGGCCACAGGGGTCAAGGTCAGCTTGGCATAGGCAGTCAGGGCTGGCTGGGCACAGGGGGCCAGGCCCGGCTGGGCACAAGGATAAGGGAAAAGGCCCTGAATAGCTCATGTGCACCCCCAGCCGCAGTGCACTCTCGTGTGTGTGTTGGGGGAGGGAGCCCCCGCTGACTGTTTTGAAAGGAGCCCTGTGCCTTGGCTCAAGGCTGTCACCACAGCCAGGAGAGGCAGGCGGCACCGCACAGTGAGCTGAGCCCCTGGCCCAGGAGGTGGGCAGGGCCGTGCACTTCGGTCCGCACTGGCACGGATGCGTCCTGACAAAGCGGTCTGGGCAGCCTGGCCCCTGGGGCCGCCCTGTGCACCCGGCTCCCCCGGTGAGTGCCAGCCGTGGGAGCCCTGGTGACAGGCGCCACCCGACTCTGTGGTCCGAGGTATCTTCCTCTGCGTCAGCCCCACCTCGGGCCACAGGTGGCCTCCGTGGGCCCCACCCTGACCCGATGCCTTTCACAGCTGGGTGTGGGTCATGTGCTGCAGGGCAAGCCCACCTCTCGGCAGGGGTAACAGGCCGCTTTTCACCAGAGGCGGGGTGCCACGGGGCTTGGCGCTAGGAGCTAGGGGCAGGATGGAGGCCCTAGGGCCCCTGTGCCCAGGACCGGGGCCCCGCAGTGGGCTGCATCTCCTCCGGACTCAAGTTAAGAGGAAAGCTGTCTGGGTGTGGCCCTGGGCCACATTTCCAGGCTCTTCGGTCAGGGATGGGCTGCAGGTTGAGTCTAATTATAACGATTACGTCACAGGACGTGATCCGGGCACAGGCGGCTCCCGGCTCCCCCCAGCCAGCCCCTGGCTGCTACAGATAATTAATTAGGCGGCTAATTCAGGCCCTGAGGTGGGCTTGGAAGGAAACCGAAATATTTGATTGGCTGTCTACATGGCTGAAATTAGCTGGGTAATTGCCAGCCTGGATTGTCTTTGTTCCATGGCTGCCCAAAGTTCCTCCTGTCGCGGTGACAGGGCAGGCTCATCCCCAGTGAGGGGCCGGGGAGCTGGGGGCGCCCCAGCCTGGCGTTACCCCGCACCCAGCCCATTTGCGCCCCAGGGCTGCTCCAGGAGAGACCTTGTCTTCTGTTCCCGAGTCTTCCCTCCCCTGGCGGGCGGCGTTCTGTTCTCTCAGGGTGAGTGTGGGTGAGAGGCAGACAGACAGGAAAGACAAAGGAAGTGCCCTGGCCGAGGCGGAGCCATGCGGAAGCAGGGCTGGGGGCAGACTGATGAGGCCCCGAGGGCAGATGCTGGAGGGCAGGCAGGGATGGAGCGAGGGGGTCAGAGGCTCAGAGCGGAAGATGGGGGCGCTGAGACTGAGCCTGGGAGACCCGAGGAACCAGGGCAGGAAGTGCAAGTGCAGGCCAGGCAGACAGAGGGACAGACAGACAGACAGGGAGAGACAGACAGAGGGACAGACAGAGAGCCAGACAGGGAGAGACAGACAGAGGGACAGACAGAGACAGACAGGGAGAGACAGACAGACACAGTCACTGATAGAGACAGACAGATAGGGAGAAGCAGACAGGGAGAGACAGACAGAGGGACAGACAGAGCCAGACAGGGAGAGACAGACAGAGGGACAGACAGAGAGACAGACAGGGAGAGACAGACAGAGGGACAGACAGAGAGACAGACAGGGAGAGACAGACAGAGGGACAGACAGAGACAGACAGGGAGAGACAGACAGAGGGACAGACAGAGAGACAGACAGGGAGAGACAGACAGAGGGACAGACAGAGCCAGACAGGGAGAGACAGACAGAGGGACAGACAGAGAGACAGACAGGGAGAGACAGACAGAGGGACAGACAGAGACAGACAGGGAGAGACAGACAGAGGGACAGACAGAGAGACAGACAGGGAGAGACAGACAGAGGGACAGACAGAGAGCCAGACAGGGAGAGACAGACAGAGGGACAGACAGAGCCAGACAGGGAGAGACAGACAGAGGGACAGACAGACAGACAGGGAGAGACAGACAGAGGGACAGACAGAGAGACAGACAGGGAGAGACAGACAGAGGGACAGACAGAGACAGACAGGGAGAGACAGACAGACACAGTCACTGATAGAGACAGACAGATAGGGAGAAGCAGACAGGGAGAGACAGACAGTGGGACAGACAGAGAGACACACAGGGAGAGACTGAGAGAGACAGACAGACATAGACAGACAGACAGGGAGAGACACACAGGGAGACGGGCAGGGAGACAGACAGAGAGCCAGACAGGGAGAGACAGAGAGACAGACAGATGTAGACAGACAGAGAGACAGATGCACACAGACATAGACACAGACACTGATAGAGACAGAAAGACAGAGAGAGACAGACAGAGGGACAGACAGAGAGACAGACAGGGAGAGACTGAGAGAGACAGACAGACATAGAGAGACAGACAGAGAGACAGACAGGGAGACAGACAGGCATGGATGGACAGGCAGGCAGACAGGCAGAGAGGCTGCAAACGCAGGGATACTTAGAAACAGATTGAGAAATTGAGTCGGGGCCCAAAGCAGAGACCCGTGCACACACGCGCCCTGGGAGAAGGGCTCACAGCCTGGAGGAAGCCCTAGGCGGGCCTTGCTCGCGCCGCTGCGGACAAGACTCCGTGCGGCCTAATTAAGCCAGGCCGTCTGCCTGGCCGTGCCTCAGTCAAGGTCTTTGTTGGGCAGAGGTTTCCAGGTAACTGTCTGGCAGGGCCAGCAGCGGCAGGACTCAGGAGTCCAGCGTCGGGCTCCTGATGGGGCGCCCCCAGTGCCTAGGACACACGGCTGCATCTGCCAAGCCTTGTCCACTCTAGGCTCTTGGGAGGAACCAGCCCTGGACCTGCTGGGCTGCAGACAGGTGCACGCCTTGCACACTTCTGCCCCCTGTCCTGCCCACCTGTCTGCCCCCACCAGCCTGCCCCCACCTGTCCTGCCAACCTGTCCTGCCCCACCTGTCTGCCCACCTGTCCTGCCCCACGAGCCTGCCCCCACCTGTCCTGCCAACCTGTCCTGCCCCACCTGTCTGCCCACCTGTCCTGCCCCACCTGTCTGCCCACCTGTCTGCCCCCACCAGCCTGCCCCACCTGTCCTGCCCCACCTGTCCTGCCCACCTGTCCTGTCCCCACCCTCCAGCCCCCTTGAGCACTGTGTTTAGGGGAGAACTGACGTGTCTGGGGTGCACGCACCTCTCACTCCCTCAATTGTCTGGTCTCGACCCCACCGGCAGCCTCTGCCCTGTCCATCCTGCTCTCCTGCACATCCTGGGCACCTCTTCGAGGTAGGGCAGGGCCCGCTCAGGGAGGGCCAGTTCACTCTCGGCAGGCCCTGAAACCCCAGGCAAGCCCAGACCCCCCCATGACTCTCTGGATGCCCGCCCTGTGCCCGGCATGGGCCTCTGTGGATGCCTGCCCACCCTGTGCCTACCCTATGCCTGTCCTATAGCTCTGTGGATGCCAGACCTGTGCCTGGCATGGGTCTCTGTGGATGCCCACCCTGTGCCTGCCCTGTGCCCAGCATTGGCCTCTCTGGATGCCTGCCCTCCCTGTGCCCACCCTATGCCTGTCCTGTAGCTCTGTGGATGCCTGCCCTGTGGCCGTCCCGTAGCTCTGGATGCCTGTCCTGTGCCTGGCGTGGGCCTCTGCGGGTGCCCGCCCCATGCCTGGTGTAGCCTCTGGCTCTGAGCCGTGGCCCCGCAGGCTTGCTGAGGGCGCTCCTCCGCTGGCCTGCCTGGTGGACTCCAAGCCCACCTGTCTGGGAGCCGCAGTCATCTGGGAGCTGGGCCTGGGCCTGGGAGCCCTGCTACAGGGTAGGGGGCATGGGGGTGTCCATGAGAAGCTGTCATGTCGAGTGGGGACAGGGCTGCCCTGGGCAGGCGGGCGGCGAGGGGAAGCCCACTGGGCTGCAGGGGGATCGTGGAGGCCACCCGCAGGCCCTCCTGCTCCGCCGGTCCCAGCAGGGCCCGTGGCCCCGAACCACGGCTCCATGCAGCTTCCGGGTTCCGAGTGTTTCTCTGATGGCAGGAGGGCAGCCGTGGGCCATGGAGGAAGGGACGGGGGCTCTGGGCTCCCCCTGAGGTGGCAGGGTCTGCCCAGTCACTCCCGGGCCCTGGAGTGGACCCTGGAGGCCCCGGCTCAGGCCCCACCCCGTCTCCCTGCAGCCTGCATGAGACCCTGCGGGCCGGGAGCCTCTGCTCTTAGGGCTGGGACGCTCCGTGGCTGACGGAGCACCAGGGGCCCTTCACACCCAGAAAATGTGGTCCCCGGCACTTGATTCTGTTGGTGTTGTCCTGAGGCCAGGGGCCCGGGGCTGCAGGGGGCACGTGGGACCGGCTGGGGACCATGCTTTTGGGGCCCAATAGTCGAGGAAGGTGCGAGCTGTTGGCAAACTTGTTCTCACCAGGAGAACATCCGGGAGGCCTAGACGGGCATTGGGCCCTCCCGAGACCCCTCAAGACGCCTCCAGATTTAAGTGAGCCAACGCTCCTTCCCCGAGAGAACACTGACGCGGGGTTGCGTGGTGGCTGGGAGCCCGGCTGCGTCTGCCCGGGCCGGGGACTCGGGGTCCTCAAGGGTGTAACTTGAAGAAGCTGATTTCCCCCAGGGCCAGGCGGTGGTGAGCGCCCCGGAGCCCCACGTACATGTCGGAGGAGCGGCGGGCGCCGTCGGGTTGGTGTGCCCGCTGCAGGCGCTCTTTGTGCTACGTCGGGAGCACACGGCTGTTTTGCCCCAAGTGACCCTGTCCCGTCCTGCTTGGTGTGGCGTGGTCTGAGTCTGGAACGTGTTAGGTCCTCAGAGCAGTGCGGGGCAGGGGAAGGTTTCATGGAGGAGGGGATGTGCAAAGGGGGCTCCAAGGAGGAGTGGACAGCCTGGATGCTGCACGTGCAAAGGCCCAGGGGCTTGGGGGCTGGCACAGGCTTGGAAGGCAGCCCAGAGCCCAAGCCTGAGGGGTCTTCCTCCCCGAGATTAGGCCTGCCCTGGCCACGTCCTGGGGCTTGGGCGGTGCGGATGGTGTCCTGCGGTGAGTCGGCCCTGGGCCCGTCCTACAGGCAGGGAGTCTGGGCTGAGAGGCCGTCCTCTCTCGAGGGGCAGGAGAGCAGAGGGCCTGTGCCCCGTGCGTGGAAGGGGTGAGGGAATGGACAGGCGCTGTCCTGAGGCCTGCACGTCTGCGTGTGTGTGGGTGGCAGGGACACTGCGTCACCGAGACCTGCACGGAGGGAGGGACGCGGGGAGGGAACCCCTGGGCAGAGCCGGGGCCCGGGGCCGCCACGCCTTGAGGGTGTGGACTGGGCACTGCGGGCAGGGGCACCTCGGGGGTCTTGTAGGGCCCAGGCCCCAGATGCGTAGGGGCCACGGGTTCCAGGTCCAGGAGAAGGGGGCAGCCCATGTCGGGGCTCACAGAAGGCAGAGCCCCCTCTGTGGGCTGGGCGCCCTGAGCAGGGAGCCCCTCAGCCAGCACTCCTCCAGGTCCTCGCCTTGCAGCAGCCGGACCCCACGCCACGCTGCTCCCAGCTCCACACCAAGGATGAGGCCAGGCATCCCCCTCCTGTCCAGACCCAGGGCCCGAGGGCAGGGCTGCTCCCACGGGCTCCCCTGCTGCCTCCGTCTGTTTGGGGGTTCACTCTATCAGGGGCCTCCCGCATGCCGGGGGCTGCTGTGCTGGGACGCTGGCCGGGGCCGGCCAGGTCCCGTGGCCTCTGGGAGGATGAGCGTCACAGGCTGAGCTGGACTGCAGGAGACAGAACAGACTGGGCTGGGGAACTCTAGAATTCTGCCTTGGGGAGGATACTTTTGGCTCAAATTACAGAGGACCAGACAGTGTGGCTTGAATCGAAGTTTGTTCCCTCACATGATGAGGCGTCGGGAAGCGGCTCGGCTGCTCAGCAGAGCTGTCGGGGCTGGCGCTGGCTTTCACTGAGCTTGTCCTTCTAGTAGAGCGGTCAGCTCGCTTCTCGCAGTCACAGGGCAGCTGCTGCTGCTCCAGCGTCCCACACAGGGTGAGGAGGAGGAGGAGGAGGAGGAGGAGGAGGAGGAGGAGGAGGAGGCGGCGGCCTTGTTTGCTCGGCACGGGCGTCTGTGAGATCTCGTGGAGGTTTCCGCTGTGTATCATAGGCAGGAAGGTCTGGGAAGGTGAGGGCCAAGGAAGCCCATCACCCTCCAAACAAGGCAGCTCACACCAGCCTGGGAAAACTTGATTTCCAGGAGCAGGGTCCCCAGACCACAAGCTCCCAGAGCGCGGAGGCGCCTCCTCCCCTTGAGAGCTGGGCTCCTCCTCTGCAGGCAGGCAACAAGTACCAGATGATAAAGTACCCGTTTTCAGTCAGAGTGGGCTCCCAGATGCCACGTTGGACGGAAGAAGCGCTGTCTCACCTTGCGGGGCTCAGCAGAGACACCTCTTACCCCTCATCTCTTAGAGGCTAAAGGGCACTTCAGAGACGCTGTCTTTCCTCCCGAAGCCCTGGACAGCCCTTCCCTCAGGAGAGGCGCTGCTGTTGGTGAAACCGACACTCAGTCAGAGATGCTTTGGCCCCAACCGGGGAGTAAGCTGCATGCAATGCCCTTCAGCCATCAGGTCATTTATTTTTTGTCTCATTGGTCGGCGAGCGGTTCCACGTGGGATTAAGGCGCTTGTGTGAACGGCTCCGCGTGACGGGCTCTCGTAACCTGTGCTGATGGCCAGCCTGCGGGGCTGGGTCTGCCTCTCTGCCCGTTTTCACCTCTCACAGAGCAGGGACTTGGCAAAACCCTGAGTCAGCAGCACGTCTCCGTAGAGCCCGCTGCGGGCAAGTCTCAGAGTCCTTGGCCTCCCGAACCCAAGCTGGGGTCAGCAGAGGTCGGGGAGGGGGCTCCTGGAAGCTCCGAGCGGCCCCTGTGGGGCTGCGGCCCCATGTTGGGGGAAGCCGGTCCTCTGAGACCCCTGCCACTGGCTGCTGTGAGTCCCGTCCCGTCTGGGGGCGGCTGGGGCCTCTCCAGCCCCTCCTCCGGGCCCACCTGTCCTCGCGCTCTGCACAAGCCCATTTTCCAGCATCGCCTCACTTTTCTCCTGTTCTGACAGGGGGGTTGGGGCGTGGCAGCTCCTCTCAGCCCTGCAGCGGTCAGGTGGACCCTCCAGCTGCTCTTGGGGGCGCAGCCTGGCGGGGCTCGGGGAGCCCCCATCTCACCCCGTAGGTCCCTTTGGTCCCATGGACTAGCCCACAAGCTGCGGTGTCTGGGCGGGGCGGACGTCTTCCCTGCGGGCCAGTGGAAGGCTGAGCGTGCTGGGCTGAGTGTTGGAATCTGGGTGCCGGTGCAGACTGAGCTCGGGAGGTCGAGGACTCCTGGGGCCGGGTGGCTGGTGGCACAGCCTGGGAGCGTCTGCTGGTGTGATGGCTGCCCCTAGCATCCCTGGGGACACTGGGGCCGCGTCCCAGGGGAAACGCCAGGCCCGCCTGCTGAGCTCTGCTTCCTGAGCTGGGAGCAGGGCAGGCACCCTGGCCACTGCAGCCTCAGGCCTCTGCCTGTCCTCTGGCCCCCGCTGCCCAGGATGGGTGGGAAGGCCGTGGTCAAGGGGCCTTTGGGGAGAGGAGGTGCTGGGGCTGCGGCAGGAGGAGCAGGGAGAACGGGGACCCCCAACATGGGCGAAGGGCTCTGTCCTTGGGCCCTCGAGGGTCCCTGGGCTGCAGGACCCCGCTGCACGTTGCACCCTTCAGAAGGCGGCCTCTGCAGTGGGGTGCCCCCTGCCCCACCCTGGAGCGGACACAGTGGGCAACCCCGCTCCCAGCAGCAGCAGCTCACCAGCCCCACGTCCCTCCGGCTTTGTCGGGCTGTGCGGAGGGTTGGAAGGAGCCTCTGCTCTGCCTCAGGACAGGAGGTGCGGGCTGAGGCGGGCTGGGGCGGGCAGGCCCCTCCCCTGGCCCTGGGCCGCTGCCCCCGCTGCAGACGGGCCCTGGAGAGCGCAGGGGGCTGGGGGCCGGCTGTCTGTCCTGGGCTGGGCTCTGCCCACAGATGGCCTCATCTCACCTCTGTCTCGGGGCATCCTCTCCTGAAACCAAGGCCAGACGCTCTGCCTGGCACCTGGCACTGCAGGCAGGGACAGCAGTGGCCCGTGCCCCTCCCCAACGGGCGCGGAGCGCCTGCCCGGTGCCTCCAGCCAGCTGACGAGGGAGGCAAGGCCACGGAAGCAGGGGAGTGCTGATCTCTGCAGAAGATGAAGGCAGGGCAGGCCAGGCCTGACTCAGCTGGTTAAGACTGGGCATGGGGACCTCCCAAGTGACCCTCCATGCAGCCAGACCCTGGCCAGGCCCTCGGCCAGCTTCAGGAGAGGCCCCTGGCCCGGGGCAGAGCACGGCTCTCAGCAGGGTGACGGGGCCCAGGCTTTGAGTCTTCCCTCCTGAGGGCGTGGGCGCCCCGGCTGGGCCGTGACCTCAGGCGGGTGGTCTCTGCCTGCAGCAGGGCTCTGATGACGACGGGGTGGGCCGCCTCTCCCGCCTCTGGGTCATCCTGGCAGGGCTAGTGGGCGTGTGGGATGCTGGGCCCCGGGCAACGGACAGCAGACGGCGGCCTGAGGCAAGAGTGGCTGCTTCTCTGCACGCAGGGCTGGAGGTGCCCGCCGGGGACTGCAGGCCAAGCCCCTCCACTGGGTGGCGGGGTGGGCATCTGTGAGGGGCTTCACTGCGCATCTTGCTCTGTAAGAACGTTCACCGTTTCGTGTGTCTCATCACAGTTCACGTCTGATCTGACCTTGTTGTCCTCACTAACCTGTTCACATGCTTTCTTGCTATGTCACTTATTTAATCTTAACGCATGGACTAGATTTTCTTTTTAAAAACCTTCTGTAGTGGTTTGGAACCTATGTGCCCTTTGGAAACACCATTCAGGCTCTAGCTGTTGCTGTCAGGAGCAGAGCCATGTGTCTCCAGTCTGGCCAAGCAGGTTCTGTCTGGCCCCCCACACTAACCCTCGGGTCTGTGGTTTTGATCTGGAAGATTGGTATTACAGTCGATGTTTTCTTAATATATAAAAATATTTTTTTTTGGTCTTCAATTTGATAAGAGGTATTTGTCCATATTTATTTTTTAACATGAAAGTGGACTTTTTTTTCCTAGTTTGAAAATTATAAATGTTCATTGTAGGGCACTGAAATAATACAGAAAAGCATAAAGAAGTGATACGGAAAACTGAGATACCACATCACCTTCAAACTCATCCATTAGAATCACTCATTACTTCCTTGAAATAATAGTATTTGAAAGTATTTTTTGAAGGAGAAATAAATTCCTTCAGATCCAGTTCTAATTTTAAAACATTCTGCACAGCTCTTTATGCTGTCAGTTTATTAGAATTAGTTTGGGGATCGGCTGGCTGTTCCAAACCTGGGGGAGAAGAGTGAGCCTTCCCTGGCAACTGTGGTTTGAAACAGCTTTGGCCAGAAAACACCGGGACAGGGTCATTTCTTGACATCAGCCCTTGAGCAGTGCAGGTTCAGGAGCGTCTCCATCTGCCGTGTAGACAGATTGAGGTGAAACTCGTCCTGTGCGTGATGTACAGACTTGCCTCCAGTTTCAGGAACAGTTTGTAAATTGTTGCCCTCTGTCCTCCGGGCAGAAGCGGGAGCCGAAAGCGCCCGTGGGCGTGTTGGCTCTCAGACGGGACAGACCTCCTGCCCCTCCCAACTCGTCCCCTCGGCGCACTGCGTCCCGCAGAGTGCCCCTGTGACGCCCTCTCCTCCAGAGCCCGTGGGCTGCCAAGGTACCGCGTCTCGCCTTCCGTGCGTCTGATACTCTGTTCTGTCGTGAACTCGCCCCGCGTTCCAGCAGCAGCCCCTGCCCAGCAGTGTTTGTGCCCTGGCTCAGCCGTGTCCGACTCTCTGCAACCCCATGGACTGTGGCCCGCCAGGCTCCTCTGTGCATGGCATTGTCCAGGCAAGAATGCTGGAGTGGGCATTTCCAACTCCAGGGGACCTTCCCCACCCAGGGGCTGAGCCCACGTCTTCTCTGTCTTCTGCGCTGGCGGTTGCAGGGCACTGAACTGACAGTTCTTTACCCCGAGCCACGCTCATGTGTTAAAGGTCCCAGACAGCTGGCCGCTGCTTTCCTTTCCTCTGCAGCCACTGCCCCAGGACACAGCACCTCCCGCCCCGTTGGCACCGTGCCCTGTGCCCAGGCCTCTCCCCGCCCCCTCCTGCTGGGCCCTGGGGAACCTCCCAACAGCGGGCACCCAGGCAAGCCGGTCTCCATTCTGCCTTCGTGCAGCACTGCCAGGTGGGCTGGGTATAAAGCTGTGGATTTTAAAGAACTTCCTCCTTGGGTTCTGCAGCTTTATGTCTGTTGCGGGTTCTAAAGCTGCTGTTGACGTCACACTGCCCTCACTCCAGTTGCTTTTCCGTGACCCGTGCACTTTTCTCTCTGGAGGCTCTCCCGGTTTCCTTTTTGACCTGGCACTGTGAAATTTCTCGCTCTCGGGACCTTGCTTTGGGTCATCTTTGACCCCACCCCACCATGGGTGCCCTGAGCAGGGCTCCTCTGCCTCCTCGCTGACCCCTCACCGCCCCCCACCTGTGCTTCTGCTCCGTTGCCCCCAGTTTGATGTCTCAGTTACCTTGCTGTCTCTGCTCCCGATCTGTTTGCCCTCGTGGAATTACAGCTTTGCGTTTTGCTCCCATTTTGGTGGGGTTGTGGAAGTGGTGTAGACAAGCACGGGTGTTTGATCCAGCCTGTTCAACCACAACTCGGTACCGTCAATTGTTAGGACGACTGGCTTTAGGACACCCGGGACTAGACCACCTGGATGGGATGTGAAACACGGGGTACCTGGAGGGAGTGTGCTGGGAAGACCAGCGCACGCAGACCTCAGAGGCTTGTGGGGCCGGTTCCAGACTGCCGCAGTACACGCAGTGTTGCAATAAACTGAGTCGTGTGCATTTTCTGGGCTCCCAGTGCATACAGAAGGCATGTTCACACTGCGATATAGTCTATTAAGTGTGCAGCAGTGTTTTGTCTAAAAAAGACAGTGTTTATACCTGGGTTAAAAACTGCATGGTAGAAAATCATCGCGGCCTCCAGGGACTCAGTCTCTTTGCTGGTGGAGGGGCTGAGACGTGAGAATCACCAGATGTGGTGGGAGACGGGAAGGCGGTGAACACCGCCGGCAACACGGTGCTGAAAGGCTGCTCGGTGCAGGGTCGCCCTAGGCCCTCAATTTGAGGGTCACAGGGCCACGAGCCGTGGCTGCGTGAGGACAGGCAGCGTCACGGGGTCCGGCACGAGCGCCGCGGGTGTGCGGCCCTGACGCTGGGATGGCTGGTGCCGTATCCCTGACATTTGAACCTGTAGGTTGTGAGCTTTCAGAGACGCGGACGCGCGCGGCTGCAGCCTGCCCGCCGCGGCCTGCTGCTGACGGCCCTGCAGCGGGATCCCACCGCCTCCATCAGCAGCTCTTCTCGCCGTTCACGTGACGCCAGCCCCTGTGTGGCGGCTGCCGGCCTGCACTACCGTCCTTTTCAAGGTACTGCACCGTAAGATTAACAATGTTTCCTGTATTGTATGTGTTTGTGTGACTAGTGTTATAAACCTATTACTATACGGTACTATTGGAGAAGGAAATGGCGACCCACTCCAGCGTTCTTGCCTGGAGGATCCCATGGACAGAGGAACCTGGGGGCTACAGTCCGAGGGGTCGCAAAGTGTCGGACACAACTTAGCGACTAAACGACGACTGTGCGGTACTATACACCGATTGTGTTAGTCGGGTACCTAGGCTAACTTCGTGGACTTGTGAACGTGCCCTGGGAACAGAGCTCATTGGTGTGTAGGGGGCGTGTATGAATTCACCACCACTGACTTAACCAGGGCCATCTCACACCCGGGCTCTCCGCTCTTACAAACAGGGGTGCAGGCCACCCCCGCGCTGTAGGTTAGGGATGTAATCCCGTCACCCAGTATCCCACGAGCTGGACACAGACGGACGGTCTCCATCTGATGAAGTGTGTGTTCTAGTGTTAGAAACAGACAAATGGAACCCAGTAAACAGACTAAGTGTGGGGCTGCACGGAGCGAAACCGCACGGGCTCTGTCTTCCAGGCTGCTGGGGCGCTGCTGAGGCGGCCGCGCGGAGGCTGCAGAGCTGGCCTTCAGGAAACCACGCGGTCCCTGTTGTCACGAACGCAGCACGAAGGGTGTGCGGGGCTGGTCTGTCAAGTCTCCAAACTGCCCTCTATGCAGATCCGGCGTCTGCGCCCCAGCCGGGCACGCTTCCCAGCATGGGTGGTTCCAGGGCTAAAGTTGATCTCACTTTTAATTACATTTTGGAGTCATAGTGTGATTTAACGTTTTTTGTTCACTCAGCCGCACCGTTTGTGACTTACTCACTTTAGGTGTACTTTCTGTTACTCACCACCCGGTCTGCTGCTCCGATGCTCTGCGCGCCCTCCCTGCCCCATCTCTGTGGCCGTCCCACCAGGCCGCGGAGCGGCTCCCTCCTCCTGGGTGCTGCTTTCCAGGTCTTCGCTGGCCTGGGGGCTTCTCACAGATGCCGCACATCGTGAGTCCACTCACCCTGGTGCTGCTACATGGTTCTGTTTCCCTAAATACACTCATTTCGTTCAGTCTGTGGTCACTTTATTTAGATACAGCTTGACTCTTTCCTGTCTTGTCTGAACTTTGTTTGGCAGGATCAGAGCAAGGTTTAGTCTGAGGATAACTTCCCCCCAACCAGAGCCAAGGTCGTCCACTTCTTACTCTGATGGAGGCCCCGTGATTGGTAATTTTTCCTGCTCTTGCTCTTGGGGACATTCTCATAAAAGGTGCAGATGTTGGATTTGGTAGAAAATCAAGACCCAGCTTTATCACCCCTGTAAGAAACGCACCTGAAATATAAAGACGCAAATAAGGGAACATTAAAAAGGAGGAACGAGACCAGTCACATTAATATTAATCCAAAGAAGCCTGGAGGGCCGACATTAATGTCAGACGGAGTAGATTTCAGAGCAAAGATTTTGACCAAGGGGAAGATGGTTCTTTGTGAGAAGGAACCAGTTAATCAAGCGGACATAACAGTCCTGACCACTTCTACTTATAATGAGTCCTGACCATTTCTACTCATACAAAGTTTCAAGATATGTGAGCAAAAACAGGTGGAGCTTAAAGGAGAAACAGGCGACCCACAGATTCTGGTGGTAACATCAGAAGGACCTACAGACAGGAGCAAACCGCCAAGCGACGCGGCCAACTGACGGTGCAGACCCTCAGGGTGGTTCTCACTCTCAGGCTGTTTACCGAAGGAGACCTTATTCTCGGCCACGGAAGCAGCCTCAGTAAACGTGAGAGTCCAGTCTGCAGTGACTGGAGTGAGTTCTGTGTCCACAATGGGATGAAACAAAAAACACGTAACAGAAAGAGATCTGGAAAACCTGCCCAAATATTTGGAGACTGAGCAGCATGCTCTAAACAGCCCATGAGGCCAAGAAGGGATCAACGAGGAAATCAGAAAGCTCTGTGGACTGAATGCAAATGGAAAAAAAGATAAAAATTGTGGAATTCAGCAAAGTTGTGTTTAGAGGGAAATACATCACCAAACACCTAAGCAGAAATGAAGAAAGGTTTCAAATGATTAACTTCAACTTCTGACAGCTGAAACTGAGGGAAAGGCATGAAATCCAAAGTAAGCAGAAGTGAAGTGAAGTCGCTCAGTCGTGTCCGACTCTTTGCGACCCCATGGACTGTAACCTACAACGCTCCTCCGTCCATGAGATTTTCCAGGCAAGAACACTGGAGTGGGTGCCATTTCCTTCTCCAGAGGACCTTCCCAACCTAGGGATCCAACTTGGGTCTCCCACATTGTAGGCAGATACTTTACCGTCTGAGCCACCAGGGAAGGCATAAGCACCTCTACTGCAAGCAGAAGAAAGGAAATAATAAAGATGAGAATGGACATTACTGAAATGAGGGCTGGGGATGGAAAAAGTTAGTTAAGAAGATCAATAAAATCAGACTTGTATCCAGAATATATAAAGAACAGTTACCATAAGGTGATCAACAGCCCAATTAAGAAATGGGCAAGGTTTCCCTGGTGGCTCAGTTGGTAAGAATCTGCCTGCCAGTGCAGGGGACACGGGTTTGACCCCTGGTTCACAAAGATCCACGTGCGGCAGAGCAGCAAAGTCCCTGCCCTACGACTCCTGAGCTTGTGCCCTGAGCACGTGCTCAACAAGATTGCACGCCGCAACTGGAGCGCACCCCAAGCTTGTCACGACTCCAGAAGAGACTGCGTAGCAACAAAGACCCTGCACAGCCATAACTGTATGTAAATAAATTCAATTATTTAAAAAAGAAAGAGATGAACCAAAGCCCAAGGCGGTGGACCATAGCCCTCAGCTCCAGGGGGCCAGCCAGGTCAGCAAGGGGACCGTCTCATCGAGAGCATGGTCGGGCTGGGGAGGGAGGGAATGAGAAGGTGCTCCACCCTCTGGGCCCCTGCTGCCCGAACCCAGCACCCAGCATAATCAAGACAAGGGCATCAGACAAATCCTGAGAGATACACAGACTTCCTGAAAAGCCCTCCTCCAAGCTGAGCAGGTTGTCAAGAAAAGGAAAGCTTGAGAAATGGTCACAGCCCCGTCGTGGATCACAGCGTCGTCCTGGTGAAGGGGCTTGCATAACTCAGTGAAGCCATCAGCCATGCTGTGCAGGGCCACCCAAGACAGACAGTCGTAGTGAAGAGCTCTGATGAAACGTGGTCCGCTGCAGGAGGATGGCAAACCACTCCAGTGTTCTTGCCTGGAGAACCCCATGAACAGTATGAAAAGGCAAAAAGATATGACATTGGAAGACAAACGCCCCCAGGTCAGAAAGTGTCCAATAAGCTACTGGGGAAGAGAGGAGGGAAATTACTAACAGCGCAAAAAGAATGGAGAGGCCAAACAGAAACGGCACTCGATGTGGATGTGTCTGCTGGTGGAAGTAAAGTTCAGTGCTGTAAAGAGCGATATTGCATCAGTTCAGTTCAGTTCAGTCATTCAGTCATGTCCGACTCTTTAAAACCCATGGACTATAGCACCCCAGGCTTCCCTGTCCATCACCAACTCCCAGAGCTTGCTCAAAGTCATGTCCATCGAGTCGGTGATGCCATCCAGCCATCTCATCCTCTGTCGTCCCCTTCTTCTCCTGCCCTCAACCTTTTCCAGCATCAGGGTCTTTTCTAATGAGTCAACTCTTCGCACCAGGTGGCCAAAATATTGGAGCTTCAGCTTCAGCATCAGTCCTTCCAATGAATATTCAGGACTGATCTCCTTTAGGATGGACTGGTTGGATCTCCTTGCAGTCCAAGGGACTCTCAAGTCTCCTCCAACACCACAGTTGAAAAGCATCAATTCTTAGGCACTCAGCTTTCTTTATTGTACAACTCTCACATCCATACATGACTAACAGAAAAACCATAGCTTTGACTAGATGGACCTTTGTCGGCAAACTAACGTCTCTGCTTTTTAATATGCTGTCTAGGTTTGTCATAGTTTTACTTCCAAGGAGTAAATGTCTTTTAATTTCATGGCTGCAGTCACCATCTGCAATGATTTTGGAGCTGAAAAAAATAAAGTCTCTCACTGTTTCCATTGTTTCCCCAACTATTTGCCATGAAGTGATGGGACTGGATGCCATGATCTTAGTTTTCTGAATGTTGAGTTTGAAGCCAACTTTTCCACCCTCCTCTTTCACTTTCATCAAGAGGCTCTTTAGTTCTTTGCTTTCTGCCATAAGAGTGGTGTCATCTGTGTATCTGAGGTTACTGATATTTCTCCTGGCAACCTTGATTCCAGCTTGTGCTTCATCCAGCCCAGCATTTCACATGATGTACCCTGCATATAAGTTAAATAAGCAGGGTGACAATATACAGCCTTGATGTACTTTCCCGATTTGGAACCAGTCTGTTGTTCCATGGTCCAGTTCTAACTGTTGCTTCTTGACCTGCATACAGATTTCTCAGGAGGCAGGTCAGGTGGTCTGGTATTCCCAACTCTTGAAGAATTTTCCACATTTTGTTTTGATCTACACAGTCAAAGGCTTTGGCATAATCAATAAAGCAGAAATGTTTTTCTGGAACACTCTTCTTTTTCTGTGGTCCAGCGGATGTTGGCAATTTGATCTCTGGTTCCTCTGCCTTTTTTAAATCCAGCTTGAACATCTGGAAGTTCATGGTTCATGTCCTGTTGAAGCCTGGCTTGGAGAATTTTGAGCATTACTTTGTTAGTGTGTGAGATGAGTGCGATTGTGTGGTAGTTTGAGCATTCTTTGGCACTGCCTTTCTTTGGGATTGGAATGAAAAATTACTTTTTCATTGCTGCTTTTTCCAAATTTGCTGGCATATGGAGTGTAGCACTTTCACAGCATCATCTTTCAGGATTTGAGATAGCTCAACTGGAATTCCATCACCTCCACTAGCTTTGTTCGTAGTGATGCTTCCTAAGGCCCACTTTACTTCACATTCTAGGATGTCTGGCTCTAGGTGAGTGATCACACCATTGTGATTATCTGGTGCATGAAGATCTTTTTTGTATAGTTATCTGTGTATTCTTGCCACCTCTTAATATCTTCTGCTTCTGTTAGGTCCATACCGTTTCTGTCCTTTATTGTGCCCTTCTGTGCATGAAATGTTCCCTTGGCATCTCTATTTTCCTGAATAGATCTCTAGTCTTTCCCATTCTATTGTTTTCCTCTTTTTCTTTGCATTGATCACTGAGGAAGGCTTTCTTATCTCTTCTTGCTATTCTGTGGAACTCTGCATTCAGATGGGTGTATCTTTCCTTTTCTCCTTTGCCTTTAGCTTCTCTGCTTTTTTCAGCTATTTTTAAGGCCTCCTTAAGTGAAGTTGCTCACTCGTGTCCAACTCTCTGCGACTGCGTGGACTGTAGCCTACCAGGCTCCTCCATCCATGGGATTCTCCAGGCAAGAATACTGGAGTGGGTTGCCATTTCCTTCTCCAGGGGATCTTCCTGACCCAGGGATCAAAGCCAGGTCTCCTGCATTGGAGGCAGATGCTTTAGCCTCTGAGCCACCAGGGAAGCCCCAAGGCCTCCTTAGACAACCATTTTGTTTTTTTGCATTTGTTTTTCTTGAGGATGGTCTTGATCCCTACCTCCTGTACAATGTCATGAACCTCCATCCATAGTTCTTCAGGCACTCTGTCTATCAGATATAATCTCTTGAATCTATTTGTCACTTCCACTGTATAATTGTAAGGGATTTGATTTAGGTCATACCTGAATGGTCTTTTTGCCTCTTCACACTGTTCATGGGGTTCTCCAGGCAAGAATACTGGAGTGGGTTGCCATTCCCTTCTCCGGTGGACCAGTCAGAACTCTCCACCCTGACCCGTCTGTCTTGGGTGGCCCTACACAGCATGGCTCAGTTTCACTGAGTTAGACGAGGCTCTGGTCCATGTGATCAGTTTGATTAGTTTTCTGTGACTGTGGTTTTCATTCTGTCTGCCCTCTGATGGAGAAGGATAAGAGGCTTATGGAAGCTTGCTGGTGGAAGAGACTGACTGAGGGGGAAACTGGGGCTTGTTCTGATGGGTGGGGCTGTGCTCAGTAAATCTTTAGTCCAGTTTTCTGTTGATGTGTTGATGAGGGGCTGTGTTCCCTCCCTGTTGTTTGACCTGAGGCCAAACTATGGTGGAGGTAATGAAGATAATGGCGACCTCCTTCAAATGGTCTCGTGCACACATTGCCGCACTCGGTGCCCCAGACCCTGCAGCAGACCGCTGACCCACGCCTCCTCCAGAGATGCCTGGACACTCACGGGCGAGCCTGGGTCAGTCTCTCGTGGGGTCACTGCTCCTGTCTCCTGGGTCCTGGTGCACACAAGGTTTTGTTTGTGCCACCAAGAGTCGGTTTCCCAGTCCTGTGTAAGTTCTGGTGGCTCTGTGGTGGGGTTAACGGCGACCTCCTCCAAGAGGGCTTCTGCCACACCCAGGCTGCTGCGCCCAGAGCCCCTGCCCCTGCGGCAGGCCACTGCTGCCCCGGACCTCCTCAGGAGACACTCAGACACAGTTCTGGCTCAGTCTCTATGGGCCTCTGGGTCCTGGTGTGCACAAGGTTTGTTTGGCCCCTCCGAGCATCTCTGGTGGGTATGGAGTTTGATTCTTAATGTGATTTCACCCCTCCTACCGTCTTGCTGGGGTTTCTGCTTTGCCCTTGGAAGTGGGGTTTCTTTTTGGTGGGATCCAGCATTTTCCTGTCAACAGTTGTTCAGCAGCGAGCTTTAATCTTGGAGTTCTCACAGGAGAAGATGAGGGTACATCCCTCTACATCCCGTCTCCACATAAGAACTGGAAGGTCAGGTCTGTGTGTGTGCATGTTCAGCCGCTCAGTCGTGTCCAGCTCTTTGTGACCCTGTGGACTGTAGCCAACCAGGCTCACCTCCTCTGGCCATGGGATTCTCCGGGCAAGAATACTGGAGTGGGTAGCCATTCCCTTCCCCAGGGGACCTTCCTGACCCAAGGATTGAACCTGTGTCTCTTGCACTGCAGGTGGATTCTTTACCATATGAGCCACCAGGAAAGCCACGTTAGGTCCATGAATCAAGATAAATTGGACGTGGTCAGGCAGGAGATGGCAAGAGTGAACACTGACATTTTAGAAATCAGTGAACTAAAATGGATGGGAATAGGCAAATTCAATTCAGATGACCATTATATTAATACCTACTCCTGTGAGCAAGAATCTCTTAGAAGAAATGGAGTAGCCTTCATAGTCAACAAGAGTCTGAAATGCAGTACCTGGGTGCAGCCTCAAAAATGACAGAATGATCTCAGTTTGTTTCCAAGGCAAACCATTCAATATCACAGTAATCCAAGGCTATGCCCCCACCATGGATGCTGAAGAAGCTGAAGTTGAATGGTTCTATGAAGACCTACAGGTTTCCCCCAGTGGACAGAGGAGCCTGGCAGGCTATAGTCCATGGGGTCTCAAAGAGTGACATGACTGATGTGACTTAGTGTGCATGCATGAAGACCTACAACTCCTTCTAAATTAACACTGAAAAAGAGATGTCTTTTTCATCATATGGGGTTGGAATGCAAAAGTAGGAAGTCAAGAGATACCTGGAATTATAGGCAAGCTTGACCTGGGAGTATAAAATGAAGCAGGTCAAAGGCTAACAGAGCTTTGTCAAGAGAATATGCTGGTGATAGCAAATACCATTTTCTAACAACCCAAGAGATGACTCTATGCATGGACATTACCAGACGGTCAATACCGAAATCAGAATGATATGTTCTTCATAGCTGAAGATGGGGAAGTTTATACAGTCAACAAAAACAAGACCTGGAGCTGACTGTGGCTCAGATCATGAGCTCCTCATTGAAAAATTCAGGCTTAAGGTCAGTTTTCATTCCAGTCCCAAAGAAATGCAATGCCAAAGAATGTTCAAACTGCCTTACATTGAAGAAAACAGGGGAACCACTAGGCCATTCATGTGTGACCTAAATCAAACTCCGTATGATTCCACAGTGAAGGTGAGAAATAGATTCAGGGGTTAGATCTGAAAGCCTGAAGGACTATGGACAGAAGTGTGTGGCACTGTGCAGGGGACAGCGGCTAGAACCATCCCAAGGAGAGAGAATGAAAGCAGGCGAAGTGGCTGTGTGAGGAGGCCTTATTAACAGCTGAGAAAAGGAGAGAGATGAAAGGCAAAGGAGGGAAGGCAAGATACACTCATCTGAAAACAGAATTCCAGGGAATAGCAAGAAGAGGTAAGAAGGCCTTCTTGAATCAACAATGGAAAGAAATAAAGGAATAAAATAGAATGGGAAAGACTAGAGAGCTTTTCGAGAAAATTGAAGATATCAAGGAAACATTCCATGCAAGAATGGTCACAATAAAGGACAGAAACAGTAAAGACCCAATGGACGCAGAAGAGATTGAGAAGAGGTGGTAAGAAACGTACAAGAAAGGTCTTAATCGCAGGATAACCATGATGGGGTGGTCACCCGCTGAGAGCCAGACATCCTGGAGTGTGAAGCCAAATGGGCCTTCGGAAACATTACCACAAACAAAGCTAGTGGAGGTGATGGAATTCCAGCTGAGCTGTTTCAAATCCTGAAAGATTATGCTGTGAAAGTGCTGCTCTCAATATGCCAGCAAATTTGGAACACTCAGCAGTGGCCACAGGACTGGAAAAGTTCAGTTTTCATCCTGATCCCAAAGAAAGGCAATGCCAAAGAATGTTCAAACTACCATACAATTGTGCTTATTCCCTAGCAAAGTAATTCTCAAAATCCTTCAAGTTAGGCTTCAGCAGTATGTGAACTGAGAACTTCCAGATGTTCAAGCTGGATTGAGAAAAAGCAGAGGAATGAGACGTCAAATTGCCAACATTCATTGGATCATGGAGAAAGCAAAGAAATTCCCGAAAAACACCTGCTTCTGCTTCATTGACTGTGCTAAAGCCTTTGACTGTGTGGATTGCAACAAACTGTGGAAAATTCTTAAAGAGATGAAATAGCAGACCACCTTACCTGTCTCTTGAGAAACTGCATGCACGTCAAGAAGCACAGTTAGAACTGGTTGGAACAATGGACTGGTTCAAAATTGGGAAAGGAGTATGTCAAGGCTGTATATTGTTACCCTGCTTATTTAACTTCTATGCAGAGTACATCATACAAATTGCCAGGCTAGAGGAATCACAAGCTGGAGTCAAGATTTCTGGGAGAAACATCAACAACCTCAGATATGCAGATACACACCCTTATGGTAGAAAGTGAAGAACTAAAGAGCCTCTTGATGAGGGTTAAAGAGGAGAGAGAAAAAGCTGTCTTAAAATTAAACATTCAAAACACTAAGATCATGGCATCCAGTCCCATACAGTCCCATGGCAAATAGATGGGGAAACAATGGAGACAGTGAGAGACTTTATT
The DNA here is from genome assembly GCF_029407905.1 of Bubalus kerabau. Lineage (NCBI taxonomy): Eukaryota > Metazoa > Chordata > Mammalia > Artiodactyla > Bovidae > Bubalus > Bubalus kerabau. The sequence goes on from NC_073630.1 coordinate 121,558,911, forward strand.
TTCTTGGGCTCCAGAATCACTGCAGATGATGACTGCAGCCATGAAATGAAAAGACTCTTGCTCCTTTTGAAGAAAAGCTATGACAAACAGCATATTAAAAAGCAGAGACATTACTTTGCCCACAAAGGTCCATCTAGTCAAAGCTGTGGTTTTTCCAGTAGTTATGTATGGATGTGAGAGTTGGACTATAAAGAAAGCTGAGCACCAAAGAATTTATGCTTTTAAACTGTGGTGCTGGAGAAGACATGAGAGACTTTTGGACAGCAAGGAGATCCAACCAGTCCATCCTAAAGGAGATCAGTCCTGAATATTCATTGGAAGGACTGATGCTGAAACTGAAGCTCCAATACTTTGGCCACCAGATGGGAAGAACTGACTCATTAGAAAAGACCCTGATGCTGGGAAAGATTGAAGGCAGGAGGAGAAGGGGACGACAGGGGATGAGATGGTTGGATGGCATCACTGATGCAATGGACATGCGTTTGCGCACACTCTGGGAGATGCTGGAGGACAGGGGAGCCTGGCGTGCTGTGGTACACAGGGTCCCAGGGTTGGACACGACTTAGCAACGGAACAACAGCACAGCCTAGAGGCGTCTAAGGAGACACGACAACTGTTGTGTGTGGTCCCCGACGGGGCCCTGGCCCAGAAAGTGGGCCTCGGTGGACGTCTCAGAATTCAGTCCATAATGTCTATCGATTGCGGCAGGTGGGCCAGTCTCACGTCATTGTTAGCAGTGAAGGAAGCCCTCGTCTCCTGTTGCGGGGGCACATGGGAACTCCGCGTGCTGCCTTCATAACTTTTCTGTAAGTCTAAGTTTGCTCCAAAATGGAAAGTTTATTTTTGAAGGTATGCAAGCGGTTTCAATAGAGATTCCACCAAATAAGGGACAAGCGCATGAGAAGGTGCTCACGTCTGTGGTCAGGAGGGAAACGCAGTGGCCGCGTCACGGCCCCCGGGGATGGCTGGAACCACAGGGACGGGTGGGAGCCGTGTTGGTGGGCTTACAGAGAAGTGGCAGCCCTCGGACACATGGGTGGGCCTGTGACGTGATACAACTGCTTTGGAAAACAGTTTGCAGTTCCTGAAAAGTAGAACTCCATTTGCCATACAACTCAGTGTCCACTCCTGGGTGTCCACTCATGAGACATGGAAGGGCAGGCGCCCACAGACGCTCGTCCTTGTGGCTTTAGCCACAAAGACCAAATGGAGGCAACCCCGTGTCTGTCACCTGGTGACAGGACATGCCCTCGCTCAGCCCCGAAGGGCGAGGAAGGGCGGACGGTCAGCAAAGCATCCCCTTGGTGGCCGGCCCTCCCCACGGTCGCCGCCTGTCCTGCAGCTGCCTCTCTGTGGGCTCTGGGGACATGTGGAGACACGCAGGCAGGGAAAGGAGTCAGTCGTCTGCTCATCTGTGGCTGGTGTGGTGAGAGGACTTACATGGGGCCACCAGGAAACCGAGGGGGTGGACGTGTGTTGTATCCTGACTGTGTGATGCGTTCGTGGATGTGTGTGTCCGATTTCGTGGTTTAGAGCATGCTCACTGCACTTCCATTAAGCTGTTCTAAAACTGGCTGTGTCACCGAGGCTGGCTGCCACTGGGATGGTATTCATGTGGACCGAGGCACCTGAGCTCCTGACCGGACTCCAGGCAGGCCCAGGGAGCTGGCAGTGACGGGCACAGCGAGAGCTTCAGTCCCATGTCCTCGCGGCTGCAGGGAGGAGGCCCTTCAGTCCAGGAGGGTTGGTGTCAGGACCCCAGGTCTGGGGTGGGGGAGCCTGGGGACAGCCCAAGATCCCTGCTGCTCTGTTAGCGCAGGGGTCCGGACAGCACCCGCACATACCTACACTGATCAGACCACCTTTTATTCCCCAAGGTGAACCCTTCCTGCAGAATTCTGTGAGAAGGGCCAAACTTGCCTCCTGTCTCTCAGCTGTTCGCGTGGGAGCCCGGCCCCACTCAGCCGACTTTTTTTGGCATCATTCTCGTGCTGATTTCACAAAAATAACCAGGAGGATTTCCCTCTTTTTTTTTTTTTCCCCGTCCAAGAACAGTCCAAATATCGTCAGAATGATCTGCTTCTTGACTGAAAGAATCCATTTGTGATTTTGACATCTCTTGAAGGAACTACTTCATTCAGGTTTTCACGTGTGTGGGCATAGAGGGTAAAGGTATCATTTGACCGTTCTAATGTCCTCCCATCTGCAGCCTTTCTCCCACGTCTCTGCCCTTTCCCCACCCCCTCGCTCCGGGCAATGTGCCCGGCCACAGCCACACCCGCGTCTGAAGCTCCACATCCCCGGGGCAGGGCCTTGTTGTCCCCTAAGCCCACCCCTCAGCCGCAGTCCAGGGATGGGTGCAGGGGGCTGCCCCACCGGTCTCACTAGACCCCACCTTACCCTCCAGCTCCCAGAACACAGTGGCTGTGACTTCACCTGCGCTTGCGCGTTAGAGAGAACCGTGTGTGCGACGGGGGAGGGCTCTGAGCGCGTGGGTCTGCAGGGTGGGGGGGCCCTGCCCCCAGGTTCCCTGCTGCTCCTGCTGTTTGCCTGAGGCCTTCAGATGCTTGGTGTCATTCCTGTTAATACTCTGAAATTGTGTTCAGGTTGCTTCTGCAGCCTGATATTCCTTTTGAGATGTGGGATTATGAATCAATTTAAATTTGTACTTCTCTTTTTTTATCGTGGTAAAACATACACCACATAAAATCTGCCATTTTAGCTATTCTTAAGCGCACACTTCAGCGGCATTAACTACATTCCCGTTGCCGCACAGCCACCACCGCCATCCACTCCAGAACTTCTCTGTCTTCCCAAACTGAACTCTGTCCTCATTAAACACTGACTCCTCGGCCCCCGGGCCCAGGCACCCCTTCTCCTTTCTGTCTCTGATTTTGTCTGCTTTAGGGCCCTTGCATACGTGGAACCAGGCAAGTCTGTTCGTTTGTATCTGGTGTATTTCCTTCAGCATGAGGTCTTTAGGGTGCGTTGCGCTGTGACGTGTGGCGGAATCTCATCCCTGTTTAGGGGTGAACAGTGTCCACTGTGCGGATGGACCACGTTGTGTTCGCCCGTCGCCTGCGCATGGGCGCTCCGTCGTGCCCACCTCTGGTTGCTGTGACGTGCTGCTGTGAGCACGGGGCGCGTGCATCTCCTGCCTTCAGCTCTTCTGGGTTTATGCCCGGAAGTGGCTTTGCTTCACCCTGTGGCAGTTCTGAGTTTAATCTTTGAGGAAGTTCCGCACTGCTCTCCAGCAGCCGCTCCGCTTCATGTCCCCCCAACAGCGCACAGGCCCAGGTGCTCCAGGTCCCGGCCAACGCTCGCTGCTTCCTGGGACGGTTCATGTTTGGTGTGTGTTTTAAGTAACGGCCGCTCCAGTTGTGTGAGGCGGTTGCTCATCGTGGTGTGGACAAACATCTGGCTGCCCTTGGTGAACATTCCACGAGAGTCTGGAAAAAACACGGGCTGGTTTTTGTTTGTTTGTTGAGGATTTCAGTTTGGTGTGAACCTGGTTCGTAACCTGTCCTTCTCTTTCAATCTTTAGACAATCAGTGAAGAAGGGTCTGAAGCCGCACGTAGGCCTTTTTCTCCTCGTCTGCACCGGGCCCTCGTAGTGCATGGGCTCCTCCCGCTCGCAGGCCCCTGGGACCCCTGACATGGGGCACCGGGCCTGCGTGGCCGTTCTCCCGAGATGCAGCCTTGTGTCCTGCTGTCTGCTGGGGCCGTGGCTGAAACAAACCGGCCAGTCAGCAGCCACGGGCAGTGGCTCCCCAGGGAGGGATGCGGCTTGTTGGGAGAAGGTAGGAGGAGACGAGCGGGTGGACGGGTGGGTGGACCCTGCAGGGGCTTAAGAGTGTGCCTGTTGGCCTGCGCCGCCAGGAGCACGCCTCCCACAGACCCTGGGGTACCTTCCTGGGCTCCCCTCTTAAAGCGTCTCCAGTCAGTGGCCTCCTCACTGTCCCTGGGACACAGCAGAGACAGTTTCTATCCTAAAGGGACCTGGATCAGCTCTCCTCTGACATCCCATCTGCTGCATGAAGCTTAACTTCATGCCGACCCCCAAGGGAGGAGGACTGTGGAGTTTCTGTGGCAGCATGAGCAGGCTGCACACAGTCCTGCGCTGACTTGGGAGGAGCCGGCCCTTCCCGACGCACCTTCCCTGGGGCCCCCAGGGTCTCAAGCATCTGTGCAGAGCCGTCACTTTTACGGAGGTGCAGGAGCCATAGATTTCCTTCTCTTTTTATCTTTATTTTTTTGTCTTTGGCTGGGCTGGGTCTCCTTTGATGTGTGGGCTTCTCTAGCTGCAGCAAGCAGGGGCGCCTCGTCCCTGCAGCACACAGGCTCCTCCTGGCGGCTCTCACAGTGCTGCTCATGGCGGTGCCCGTGGCGGCTCCCGTGGCGGCTCCCGTGGCAGCTCCCGTGGCGGCTTCTCGTGACGGCTGCTCTTGGGGGCTCTAGTGGTGCTGCTCGCGGGGGCTCCTGAGGTGGCTCCCGTGGCCGGCGCTCGTGGGGCTCCCGTGGTGGGTCTCGTGGTGCTGTTCCTGGCAGCTCCCATGGCGGCTCTGTGGCAGCTTCTCGTGGTGGCTTCTCATGGGGGCTCCCGAGGCAGCTCCTGTGGCCGGTCTCATGGGGGCTCCCGTGGTGGCTCCTCGTGGCAGCTCTCATGGGGGCTCCTTGTGGTGGCTCTTGGGCTGAGTTGCTCTGTGGCCTGTGGGATCTTCTGGGATTGGGGATCAAACCCATGTCTCCTGCGTTGGCAGGCAGGTTCTTATCTACCGCTCCACCAGGGAAGCCCACCATAGAGTTCTCTGTTAAACATATTCCTGAGTGTTTTTTATGTTTATATAATTACTGTAAGTAGACCACTGTCTCGGAGAAGGCAATGGCACCCCACTCCAGTACTCTTGCCTGGAAAATCCCATGGACGGAGGAGCCTGGTAGGCTGCAGTCCATGGGGTCGCGAAGAGTCAGACATGACTGAGTGACTTCACTTTGACTTTTCACTTTTATGCATTGGAGAAGGAAATGGCAACCCACTCCAGTGTTCTTGCCTGGAGAATCCCAGGGATGGGGGAGCCTGGTGGGCTGCCATCTATGGGGTCGCACAGAGTCGGCCATGACTGAAGCGACTTAGCAGCAGCAGAAGACCACTGTCTCCATTGATGTTTCTAGCTTGTTTCTGATAGTATGAGGCAAAATTTTAAATTAATTTTTATCCATAAATATTGCACTTGCCATTCTGCCACTTTCTATGATTAGTTTTGGTGGGTTTTCACTGGTGTGTCATGAGTTTCTTTGGGCTTCCCTTGTAGGCCAGTTGGTAAAGAATCTGCCTGCAGTATAGGAGACCCGGGTTCGATCCTGGGTTGGGGAGAGCCCCTGGAGAAGGAATGGCCGACCACTCCAGTATCCTTGCCTGGAAAATCTCATGGACAGAGGAGCCTGGTGGGCTGCAGTCCATGGGGTCGCAAAGAGTCGAGCACGACTGAGTGACTAACACTTACTTACATGATCACATCACTGGCAAAAGAGGTGGGTGAGGAGAGAGAGAGAATTCCATCTCTTTTTATAGTGTAGTACTCCTTGGTTTATTTCCTCTGAGACTCGGTCAGCCCTTCAAAACAACGCTGACCATTTATAGGAGGCCTGTGTCCATGCTGCTGACTTCATGGGAGCAGGTTTATCTGCTCACCTTGTTTGTTTTCTTCTGTAGTTACAGCTGTTGTTTTTATTAATCCTCTCTGCCTTATTTCGGGTTGTTTATTGTTTTAATTATTTAAAGGTAATAATGAAGTTCCTAAACTTTCTCTTTTTCATCTTTAAAATTAAAGGTTATAGTTTTCCTCCAAAAACAGTTTTAGCCACGGATCTTGTTTAGACAGAAAGTGCTTATTTTTCTTTGCTTTCTAAGAGTTTTCACAATTTCAGTTTCTATTTCCTCTTCAACGTAAGGGTTAATTAAGTACATATTTCTAAAACTCAAATTTAAAAGTTCTGGGTCTGGCTGTCTCTTTAGTGCTGTGACCTGACCGGGCGGCGGCTAGGGAAGGTGGCCTGTGTACCAGCGCCTGTTGGTCACTTGTCAGGCTTTTACCTCATTTTGGTTGTGACGTGGTTGACACTGGCTGAGCACTGCCTGGGACTGTATGGTTCCCTGGGTTCTGACTATGGCATGGTCCTTTGCAGCCCCCACCCCAGCCCTGGGCCCAGGAACCCCTGATGCACTTGTGGTCACCATATACCAATTCGTACTTCCATTTATATAAATGAAATCATATAACTTGTGCCTGGCTGTTCATACTACATAAAGGTTGTGAGATTCCTCCATGTGCTGAGAACCTCAGTGTCCGGACGGCCTGGCCTCCGCGTCCATTCGCCTGCTGACAGGTGTTGAGGGGCCTCTTGTCTGGGCTCATGCAGATCAGGCCACAGGCACAGGTGAACCTACGTCTCTGCGTCTCTGGGCAAACGCCCAGGCGCAGGATTGCTGGGGCACATGAGCGACGCGCATTTAATCGTAGGAAATAGCCCAACTGTCTTCCAGCTGCCGCACCAGCAGCAGCCCACCGGGGGCGGGCTAGGGTCCCGGCTCCTCCCTGGCCTCCCGGCACCTGCCGTGTTCAGTCCAGGACACTCGAGCGGGTGCCTGGCGGTCTCGCCCCTGAGTTCAGTTTGCACCCTGTTGGTCAGCTCTTTGTCAAGCACATCTTTTCAGGTACTTACTTGCCATCTGCATCTCTTCTCTGGTGAAGTGTCTACTCAGATCTGTTGTCTCTTTTTAAAATTAGGTGGTCTGTGTTCTTATCCTTGGATTGTAAGAGTTCTTTACTGGGTATAAGGCTTTATAAGACCAATGGTCTGCAAATATATTCTCTCAGACTTGCCTTTTTTCTTTTCTTTTTTTTTTTAACAGTGTCTTATGAACAAAAGTTTTTTGTTGATGAAGTCGAATCTATCATTTTTTTCTTTTAAGGCTCACGCTTTTTTGTCACTTATGTAAGAAATTTCTGCCTAAGCCAAAGTCACAAAGATTTTTCTCTTATGCTTTCTTCTTGAAATTTTGTATTTTTCTCTTTTCCATTAGGTGTGTTACTGAGCTGTATGTGAGGTGTGAGTTTGGAGCAGACATGTACGTGCTTGCTTGTTTGCAAAGGAAGCTCGTTGTTTAGTGCTGCTTGTGCCAAGACTGGCCTTTCTGCACTGAACGATCTTGGTGGCTTTGTCAGAAACTCACCTGAACAGACACAAGTGGGTTTATTTCTGGACCATCTATCGTATTCCATGGGTCCACACGTCCAGTCTCCTGTCAACCTTACACTTTCTTGATTACAGTAGACCTTGGAAACAGAGGGGTGGGTCCTCTAAAGTTGTTCTTTTGCAAAACTGTTTTGTCTATTCCAAGTCTTTTGCCATTTCCATATAAAGTTTAGAATCAGCTGGTAGATTTGCTCAAAAAGCCCATTTGCATTTTGTTTGGGATTGCATTAATCCATAGATCAGTCTAGGGAAAATTGACATCATAGTGATGCTGAGCCCATGAACATGGTGTCTCTCTCTATTCATTTAGGTCTTTTAAAATTTCTGTCAACAATTTTGTAGACTTAGGTAAAACAGGCTTCCACATGTATTAAAAATGTAGTCACAGATATTTTATGTTTTCCTCAGTATTGCTAATGGAATTGTTTTTCAGACTTCATTTCCCACTTGTCAGCTGCTAACACTTAGCAGCCCATTTGTTTGTTGTTTATTAATCTTGTGAGCTTGCTGGAACCACTTTTTCATTCTAGCATGGTTTTGCAGACTCCAACTTTTCTACACAGATCGTATGTTATTTGTTTAAAAAGACAGTTTTACTTCTTCCTTTTCAATCTTTATGCCTCTCTGTCTTTTCTTGTCTTAGTCCAACGGCCAGGCCCTCCAGTACAAGGGGACTGTGATGTCCTTTGCTTATTAGTGAGCTGAGGCAAGGATTCAGTATTTCACATGGACCATGATGTCAGCTGAAGGGTTTGCTAAGGTCTTGTCTGCGGCCGAGCACATGGCGCATAGCTGTTAAATGCTTAAAGCTCGTTATTTCCCAAGTGTTCAGTGGGCGCCTGCCTTGTGTCTGGCACCATTCCAGTCGTCAGGAGGACGGCCCTGCGCTGCTCAGGATCCCTGCTCTCCTGGCACCGACCTTCTGTTGGCAGAGGCTGACAATACAGAAGCCAAAAAGCGCATCAGTTCACTTCAGGTAACAGCGTGTGCTGACTGAGGGTGGGAGGGCTGTTTATCTTTGCCCACTTTTATTTTGGGTTGATAACTAATAAAAATCTGTGGTGTTATGTGAGTCGAGGTTCATGCTTCCCCAGAGGAGCTCATTCACCCCGGGCACCGGGCTCTCTTCTCAGGGCTCTGAGGCCCTCTGTCACGGGCAACGTGGGCAGGTCCCACGTCTGTGTCTGCAGACGGCCTGCCCACTCAGATCACCTGGGCTTCTTGCCCTGTAGCACCGCGCTGTGTCCCCCACATGGCCCACTGGGCGGGGGGTCCCTCGAGGTGTCTCCTGGTCAGGGCCTTTGTGAGCACTGTTCTAGAGAGCTCGCTCTAGTTGTTGGGTTTGTGCATAACCTGCCCACCCAAATATGGGACCTGCTCCAGGGGAGAGAAGTGCCCGCACCTCATCCTGCACTGAAGTTGTCCCCAGGGGCTTTACCTGACTGTCGAGTTGGGGGTGGGATCGGCTACCCCCGCCCTGGCACTCCCCTGCCGAGTCACCCAGGCAACCGAGGCTCAGACAAGAGTGAGGGATGGATGGCGTTGGCTCCTGCAGCCCGCACCCCTACGTGGCCAGCAAGGCCTGGATTTGGGAGGCTCGGGCTGCGGCTGTCCGTCTGGGCCTTGAGTGCGACTGCGTGGGACGGCTCACCTGCAAACGCTGTCAAGGCACATGCGGGCACTGCGTGAAGGCAGGATCGGGGCCATGGGCAGAGAGCACAGGGAGGGCCCGGCTTCGGTGCTGGCGCGGTCTCACCACAGTGGGGTGACCTCTGGTCTCCTGCCCTCGGCCTGGGAGAGGCCACCAGCCTCCCGGAGCACCCCTGGTTTGCTGGAGTCACTCCCCTGAGCCTTCTCTGGCTGCCGGGCAAGTGGCGCAGACCAGCCCAGAGCTCCAGTGGGGACAGGGCCAGTTTGCCTGGTGCGCGGAGCTCAGCGCACAGCTGGTGCTCAGTAAATGCCTGTGTGATCACTAGGCCTGGAGTGCACATGGTGCGTTGGAGGAGCAGGTTTGGGGAAAAATCACCCAGTTGGCGTGGCCCCTCCAGCCCCCACCCCAGCCTCCACGCACTTTCCATCTGAAGAGAGGTGCAGGCAAGACTGTTCACGCCTCTGTCCTTGACGCCAGTCCTTCCCATGCAGGAGAGAGCTGTCAGTCACTCTCACGTTAGTATGAGTGAGCTCGGTCAAGAGGGGAGACTTGTGTGAAAGCCGCCCAACAATGCTGTTGGTGGCCCCTCTGCCAGGGAGGCTGGGAAGGTTGCAGCTGCACAGGGGTCGGGGCTCTCCTGCCCAGCCCCTCCGCACTGCCCCCACCAGCACTGCCTGCCGGGGGCGACAGACAGCGAGGCAGAGGGATCCCGGCCGCCTGTCCTAGGAGCTGAGAACAGCGAGTCTGCGGCCCTGCTCCTGACCCAGTTTCCCTCCAGCCACCGGCAGACAGTCTCCTTTGCAGAATTTTGCAGACGTGGGTGGAAACTGACGTGAGGCTCCTGGCTTCTGTCCGCATCTGGAGCTGTGCCATTGTCAAGCCCCAGCCGGGCAGGCTCCCTGCCCCCACAGCGACCCCGTGACCTGGCAGTAGTCTCAGCAGCTGGGAAGGCTAGCCCGACAGACGTCTAGATTTCAGCTCAGAGCGCTCAGTGGGCCGCTGCCCCCTTCCCACCACCAGTCTCCTTTTGCCCACAGGGGCGGGAGTGAGACCCACAGGTGCCCGCAGGCCAGGGTCTCTCCCAGTTCTGAGCTGCATGGACCTGTGCAGCCTCGGAGTAGAATAGGAGCCCCCATACACCGTACCCAGGACAGCACCCTGGAGCTTCGGGACACCGGGATGAATCAGAGAGGGTGGGACAGGGCTGGGGGCGGGGCACCACTGGATACGGGTGGGGGGTGGTGGAGTCAGACGCCCCTCATTCCCGGGGTGTGGACTAAGCCAGCCTCCAGCCGCGCCTGGGAGGGGCCATCCCAGGATGAGAGGACAGAGTGGGCCCTGCAGAGACCAGACAACCCGGGCCAGGGGCCCCTTGGAACGCAGGCTGGTTCCCAGGGAGCCCGCGGGGCTCGCTCCCGCCGGCGACGTGCAGTGCTCAGGGCGCTGCTGCGGGGCCGGCCGCCCGGCCTGAGGCTGGCTGACCTGCAGTGCTGACCGCTGTGCCCCCTCCCTGCGGTGCCCCCTCCCTGCGGTGCCCCTGCGTCGGGGGCGCTACAGCTGTGATTACATGTCTCTGTCCCGGGGCCGAGCCACAGGGGCGTCCGAGGAGGTGTTTGTTGTCGCCTGTGAATCAGGCGCTCATGAGGAAAGTGGCTGCTGGC